>NC_138772.1:118488460-119073460 GCF_965119305.1 Pelophylax lessonae
TCCTAATTGATGTGATTCAGATCTGGCAATACAAGAAGATTACCCAGGCATCCCCTGAAGCTGCCTCAAAGTCACATTGCTATAATCTTTTTATATAGACTTTGCTTCAAGTCTAGATCGCGGTAAAATCACGGCAAATCATGTGACTTTTAGGTCGCACAAGTGTGAAAGGGCTCCTAAATGGGACGGCTGGTGATGCCTCAGAACAAGGTGAGGGATGTGGCGGCAGCAGGTCAGTAGAGGATCTGAAATGACAGCTGCTCTTTAAATGTAAGGACTTATTCTTGCTGGTACTTAGAATCTTTCATATTTGCAAAAAAAAAAAAAAAGTGAAGGTTTCCTATTTTACAATAATAATCTCTGAGGTTAGTAAAACAGCGATATTAGAACTAATTCAATCATACAGTTTGTAGTGTACATAGATTTGCAAAACAATGGGATGAAGGAATATTCCTGAACTGTTTTATCTTATGTTTACTGTGAAATTGTGTGAATGCAGCAATGCAGTGCATGTTATCTCAGCTTACAGAACTTAAATCAATTGAATGAGTTTACCAAAGATGTAAATATTGCAGAATATACAGCCTCATGCCAAATAACTAAGCCCCATTTCATGCTGAATAAATTTAATTATTAATTTATCTTAAATAGAAAACTATCTTTTGATAGATTTTTACTCCAAAAGCGTTTAAAAAGAAATTATTTTGAAAAATGAAAAAAAAAATAAAATAAAACTGATTTAAATATAAAATAGAAAAAGAAAATTAGAAAAATAGAAAAAGCAAACAATTAAAAAAAAAAATCATTGTTTTTTTATCCACCCTGGAATGTGATTTAACAGGTAAATAAAGTCTTTCTGTGTGCAAAAAAAAAGCAAGATCTCTATGTGAAAAGCTAGTAGAGACTAGGGATGATCGAACTTTTGAAAAGTTCGGTTCGACCAGAACACCCGAACTTCACGAAAGTTCGGTTCGGATTTCAGAACCCCATTGAAATCAATGGGACCCGAACTTCTGTAATCAAAAAACACCATTTTTAAGCCCTAAAACCCAATAAATGCCCCTAAAAAGTGCCTAGGGTTCTGGGTCATGCCCCAGGGACTATTAATCACACAAAAAAAAGTTCTTAAAAATTGTCGTTTTTGATAGATAGCCAATTATTGAAAAAATTAAAAAAAAAAAAAAAAAAAAGAGATTTCTTTGGATTTAGTGTCTGGGGGGTCTAAAAGTTGTACCTGTGAAGTTTCAGCTCTGTAGCATGTCCAGAACCAGAATTACAGCATACCAAACCTTCAAAAATGACTTTTTTGCTTAACCGCACCTTTCTTTTGCTCCTAATCAACGGCTCAGCCAATGTGTATGATGGGGACATAATGCAGTGCACTGGGAACAAGATTAGAGGTTTTTTTGGAAAAAGGTGCTGTCTCTTTAAATGTGCATATAATTAACGGGTGTATTTCCACAATGGGGCTTTTATTACCAAATGTTTCAAGAAGTCCAAAGATGTATGTAATTGCACTTTATTTCATGTAAAATGGTGTTTGGTGCACTTTAACTTGAAATCTCACAAGAAACAGACATATATGCACGGATACATTGAGGGTTAGGGGTAGGGGCCACAAGGTAGTGCAGAGTGAACAAGATTAGAGATGTTTTGGATGAATAGTGTTGTCTCTTGACTTTGAATAGAAGTAAAGGATGCTTAAAAATTGGGCATTTGGTGGTGCGGACGATGCCTTGACACCATATCCCTATGAAAGTGCTGGTAATGAAAGCAATAATTGCCTTTGTAAGGAAAAAAATTACAATGATATGCATCTGTGTGACAGGTGCGCAAAAATTGTTGTTTGGGTGTTGGCGGAGCCATACCACTGTAAGCCCAAAGAGCTGGTGTTGAAGAAGGCGTAAAAATTATGAAGGTGTGCACCTGTGGAACAGGTGCGCAAACATGGTAGTTTTGGTGTTGGCGGAGCCTCCCCACCATAACCCCAAAGAGCTGGCTTTGAAGGAGGCCCAAAAATTGTAAAGGTGTGCACCTGTGGAACAGGTTCGCAAACATGGTAGTTTTTGTTTAGCATAGCCTCCCCACCTTAACCCCAAAGAGCTGGTGTTGAAGGAGGCCCAAAAATTGTAAAGGTGTGCACCTGTGGAACAGGTTCTCAAACATGGTAGTTTTTGTTTAGCATAGCCTCCCCACCTTAACCCCAAAGAGCTGGTGTTGAAGGAGGCCCAAAAATTGTAAAGGTGTGCACCTGTGGAACAGGTGCGCAAACATTGTCGTTTTTGTTTTAGCATAGCCTCCCCACCTTAACCCCAAAGAGCTGGTGTTGAAGGAGGCCCAAAAATTGTAAAGGTGTGCACCTGTGGAACAGGTTCGCAAACATGGTAGTTTTTGTTTAGCATAGCCTCCCCACCTTAACCCCAAAGAGCTGGTGTTGAAGGAGGCCCAAAAATTGTAAAGGTGTGCACCTGTGGAACAGGTGCGCAAACATTGTCGTTTTTGTGTTAGCATAGCCTCCCCACCTTAACCCCAAAGAGCTGGTGTTGAAGGAGGCCCAAAAATTGTAAAGGTGTGCACCTGTGGAACAGGTTCGCAAACATGGTAGTTTTTGTTTAGCATAGCCTCCCCACCTTAACCCCAAAGAGCTGGTGTTGAAGGAGGCCCAAAAATTGTAAAGGTGTGCACCTGTGGAACAGGTTCGCAAACATGGTAGTTTTTGTTTAGCATAGCCTCCCCACCTTAACCCCAAAGAGCTGGTGTTGAAGGAGGCCCAAAAATTGTAAAGGTGTGCACCTGTGGAACAGGTTCGCAAACATGGTAGTTTTTGTTTAGCATAGCCTCCCCACCTTAACCCCAAAGAGCTGGTGTTGAAGGAGGCCCAAAAATTGTAAAGGTGTGCACCTGTGGAACAGGTTCGCAAACATGGTAGTTTTTGTTTAGCATAGCCTCCCCACCTTAACCCCAAAGAGCTGGTGTTGAAGGAGGCCCAAAAATTGTAAAGGTGTGCACCTGTGGAACAGGTGCGCAAACATTGTCGTTTTTGTGTTAGCATAGCCTCCCCACCTTAACCCCAAAGAGCTGGTGTTGAAGGAGGCCCAAAAATTGTAAAGGTGTGCACCTGTGGAACAGGTTCGCAAACATGGTAGTTTTTGTTTAGCATAGCCTCCCCACCTTAACCCCAAAGAGCTGGTGTTGAAGGAGGCCCAAAAATTGTAAAGGTGTGCACCTGTGGAACAGGTTCGCAAACATGGTAGTTTTTGTTTAGCATAGCCTCCCCACCTTAACCCCAAAGAGCTGGTGTTGAAGGAGGCCCAAAAATTGTAAAGGTGTGCACCTGTGGAACAGGTGCGCAAACATTGTCGTTTTTGTTTAGCATAGCCTCCCCACCTTAACCCCAAAGAGCTGGTGTTGAAGGAGGCCCAAAAATTGTAAAGGTGTGCACCTGTGGAACAGGTGCGCAAACATTGTCGTTTTTGTTTTAGCATAGCCTCCCCACCTTAACCCCAAAGAGCTGGTGTTGAAGGAGGCCCAAAAATTGTAAAGGTGTGCACCTGTGGAACAGGTGCGCAAACATTGTCGTTTTTGTTTTAGCATAGCCTCCCCACCTTAACCCCAAAGAGCTGGTGTTGAAGGAGGCCCAAAAATTGTAAAGGTGTGCACCTGTGGAACAGGTGCGCAAACATTGTCGTTTTTGTCATAACCAAAATGAGGTTCTGTGAACGTAAAGAGAATGAGAGGAGGGTTTGAGGGTGGCACCATGGTCCAGGCTTAAACTGAGGCTCAACTGCCACATCACAACGATAGCCTAGTCTACAAGGTCTGCATCAGGTGCATCAAAGCTTGATATCCACGACTGATTCATCTTAATGAATGTCAAACGGTCGACTGAGTCGGTGGAGAGTCTAGTTCGATGGTCTGTGACGAATCCTCCTGCTGCGCTGAATGCCCGTTCCGATAGGACACTGGAAGCAGGGCAGGCCAACAACTCCATGGCATACTGGGCCAGTTCTGGCCAGTGGTCTAATCTTAAGACCCAGTATGCCAGTGGATCGGATTCGTCACATGAAAAGCCCTCTGTGTCACTTTGTGCCCTCACGTAATCGTCCACCATGTGATGCAGACGCTGTCGATGCGATGTGGCAGCTGAGAGGCCTGGGCGGTGAGGACTAAAAAAAGACCGAAAGGCATCCGTCAACCGCACGCCTTCTCCAACGCTCCTCTCGTGACCACCAGTAGAATCCATGGTAGGTTGTCCCCGCCCCTGCACCCTACGGGAGTCGGGGAACATGTTCACCAGATTCCTCTTGAGACTGTCCTCAAGGGATTTGATCCTGTGGACTCTATGGGTGGATGGGAAAAGCTCCGAGACTTTACACTTGTACCGGGGGTCAAGTAGGGTGGCCAACCAATAGTGGTTAGTCTCTTTAATGGCCTTGATTCTGGGGTCCTTTCGCAGGCTCTGGAGCATGATGTTTCCCATGCGTCGCAAATTAGCGAAGGCCTGAGAAGCTGACTCCTCGGGGTCACTCATAACGACATTATCTTCAACGGGCTCCTCCTCCTCCCAGCCACGTACTACTCCAAAGTGTCCCGAGGGAGTCAAACTAGGCCTTGCAGATTGCCGCATGTCTTCCTCCTCCTCCTCCTCAAACCCTGCAAAAGTTCCCGCAGAATCGTCCTCCTCCTCCTCCTCTTCCACCCCTGGATCCTGCTCGGGCCTCTGGGAGCTAGGCATAATGGGGTCAGGATTCTCAGGATAAAGGGGGCCTTGAGAGGCAAGGAAGTCCTCCTCTTCCTCCTGCTGCTCTGCCTCCAGTGCCCTGTCCATAATGCCACGCAGAGTGTGCTCCAACAAAAACAGTACCGGTAGGGTGTCACTGATGCATGCGCTGTCCCGGCTGACCATCCTTGTGGCCTCCTCAAATGGCGAGAGGACAGCGCATGCATCCTTAATCAAAAGCCACTGCCGTGGTGAAAAGAAGCCCAGGCGCGCAGAGCCAGTGCTGGTGCCGTACTCGCATAGGTATTCATTGAGGGCCCTCTGCTGCGTGTACAGGCGCTGCAGCATAGCCAAGGTGGAGTTCCAGCGGGTGGGCATGTCACAGATGAGGCGGTGTACCGGCAGGTGAAACTCGCGCTGCACTTCGGCCAAACGTGCAGTGGCACTGTACGACCGCCTGAAGTGACTGCACACCCTTCTTGCCATCCTTAGCACATCCTGCATTCCCGGGTACGAGTTCAAAAACCGCTGTACCACGAGATTCAGGACATGCGCCAGGCATGGCACATGGGTTAACTTTCCCTGACGAAGGGCGGCCAGGAGGTTTGACCCATTATCAGTAACCACCATCCCTGGCTGCAGCTGGCGTGGTGTCAACCACCTCTGGGCCTGTGCCTGCAGAGCCCCAAGAATCTGAGGGGCAGTGTGCTGCCTGTCCCCTAGACACACAAGCTGCAGCACTGCGTGACACCTTTTGGCCTGAGACATAGAATAGCCCTTTGAACGTTTACGTGGTATCTCATCATATTCAAAGGACCATTCTGCAGAGGAGGGCATGGAGGAGGTAGAGGAGGAGGAGCAGGAGGGGGTAGAAGTGATCGATCTACCCGGATCAGCGACACCACCAGCTGTTTGCAGACGTGGGGGCAACACTGGCTGCAGCACCGAGCCCTGGCTACAATCCCTTCCACTGGCAAGCAGTGTCACCCAGTGAGCAGTGACAGAAATGTACCGTCCCTGCCCATGTTTGCTTGACCAAGTGTCAGCCGTCAAGTGTATCTTACGGCTGACTGACTTGGCCAGGGATGACACTACATTGCCTTCCACATGTTGGTATAGGGATGGCAGGGCCTTACGGGAAAAGTAATGCCGACTTGGCACCTGCCACTGTGGAACTGCACATTTTGCGAAGTCACGGAAGGGAGCAGACTCTACCAGGTTAAATGGTAATAGTTGCAGAGCCAGTAGTTTAGCCAAACTACTGTTTAGACGCTGGGCATGTGGGTGGCGGGGAGTATACATTTTTTTTCGTTCCAGCATGTGTGGAATCGAAATTTGGCGTCTAGATGATACAGCTGGTGGTGTGCTGGAGGTAGATGCGACACTGCCTGCTATATCATCATCCCTGCCAGTGGAGGCTGCCAACAGGTGACGAGTGACTATAGCAGGGCCAGGAACAGACTGATGTGCAGGTGGAGCAGGTGGAGCAGATGGAGCATGAGGAGGAGCGCGAGGAGAACTAGGAGGCCGACTGACCAATCTTTGGCCCTTTTGTGGGTTCTTTAAATGCTCCTGCCAACGGGCCGAGTGGTGGGTTGTCAAATGCCTGTTTAGGCAGCTTGTACCCAGGTGGTTGACATTTTTGCCACGTTTTATACCCTTCTTACAAATCTTGCAGATCGCAACTGTTTTATCTGCATGGGATGTCTCAAAAAAGGCCCAGCAAGATGAGGTGTGTATAGTGGCCCGGGAGACAACAGGTGCGGCCTTAGATGGAGTAGGCCGTCTGCTCTCCCCTCTTGCTTGCTCTGCCTCCTCCTCAACCTCAGACCCAACATCTGACTCCATCAAAGACTGAGCATCAGGCCTGGCCTGGGAGACAACAGGTGCGGCCTTAGATGGAGCGGGCCGTCTGCTCTCCCCTCTTGTTTGCTCTGCCTCCTCCTCAACCTCAGACCCAACATCTGATTCTATCAAAGACTGAGCATCAGGCCTGGCCTGGGAGACAACAGGTGCGGCCTTAGATGGAGCGGGCCGTCTGCTCTCCCCTCTTGTTTGCTCTGCCTCCTCCTCAAACTCAGACCCAACATCAGACTCCATAAAGGACTGAGCATCAGGCTGGAGTAGATGGCCGACACTGTGGTCAAACAGCTCAGCTGACTCCTCTGCCATGTCTGAAATTGGGTCTAAGGGAGGACATGAGGTGGACATGGACTCATCTGTATTTGTTCTGACAACTGCAGAAGACTGACCACTTTTCTCTGCCTGGGTCACTGTAGTTGCAGATGATGCCGATGATGAGGGTTTGTTCATATAGTCCACCACCTCCTGTACATACTGTGGACGTATAGCTTGGCCACTGCCGGAGAACAATCCAAATGGTGGCCTGGCTGAGGACTGACCACCACGTCCACCCCTGCCTCTAGACACCCTAGAAGCTGTGCCCCTTTCCGCAGCAGGGCCACGTATGCCTTTTCTTGGTCTACCAGGCATATTTGTCACTGATGCGTTGGCAACTGTGTGCGGTGAAAAACGCACACTGCTATGCGACCCACAGTTGTCGCTGGATACAGCACAGCAGTTGCGGTTCACGCACAGTAGCAAAGCCTTTTGCACAGTGGACCTAACGCTTTGAACAACAGGCGTTAGGTTGTCACTGATGCGTTGGCAACTGTGTGCGGTGAAAAACGCACACTGCTATGCGACCCACAGTTGTCGCTGGATACAGCACAGCAGTTGCGTGTCACGCACAGTTGCAAAGGCTTTTGTACAGTGCACCTAACGCTTTGAACAACAGGCGTTAAGTTGTCACTGATGCGTTGGCAACTGTGTGCGGTGAAAAACGCACACTGCTATGCGACCCACAGTTGTCGCTGGATACAGCACAGCAGTTGCGGTTCACGCACAGTAGCAAAGCCTTTTGCACAGTGGACCTAACGCTTTGAACAACAGGCGTTAGGTTGTCACTGATGCGTTGGCAACTGTGTGCGGTGAAAAACGCACACTGCTATGCGACCCACAGTTGTCGCTGGATACAGCACAGCAGTTGCGGTTCACGCACAGTAGCAAAGCCTTTTGCACAGTGGACCTAACGCTTTGAACAACAGGCGTTAGGTTGTCACTGATGCGTTGGCAACTGTGTGCGGTGAAAAACGCACACTGCTATGCGACCCACAGTTGTCGCTGGATACAGCACAGCAGTTGCGGTTCACGCACAGTAGCAAAGCCTTTTGCACAGTGGACCTAACGCTTTGAACAACAGGCGTTAGGTTGTCACTGATGCGTTGGCAACTGTGTGCGGTGAAAAACGCACACTGCTATGCGACCCACAGTTGTCGCTGGATACAGCACAGCAGTTCCGTGTCACGCACAGTTGCAAAGGCTTTTGTACAGTGCACCTAACGCTTTGAACAACAGGCGTTAAGTTGTCACTGTATTTTGCTGCCTAGCAAGCACGTATACCTGCTGTGATACAGCAGCACTGTGCCACGTGCTCACTAAACAGAACCCTCACACTTTCCCTACAGAAACTAAATTTTCAAATCTAACTAATGTAGTACAAAGTTCCCTAACTACACTAGATATCCCTTTCCACTAAATAGAAAGCTCCATACAGCAGAAGACTGACACTGTCCCTTAAGTTTTTTTTTTTTTTTTTTTTTTTTTTTTAACTCTAAGAACCAGCACAATCGCTGTATCTAACTACACTGGCTGTAAGCTAAATACAATTCTGCTATATGGAGCTTTAGAACCACTCGATATGTAGGAAATGTAGTGTAGCAAGCAGGAGTCAGACAGAACTGCTTCAACTCTCTTCAACAGGCTCTGGATAACTGTGCTAGGGGTTAGGCGGGGCCATCTTATATAGTGTGGGGCGTATTCACTCCTGATTGGCCTCTGGTCCCCGTAGTCACTCCAATCACGTTCCTAGGAGACTCCTGCCCCCTCATTGGCTTTTGCAGACGTTTCTGGGCCAATCACGGGCTTTTAAAGCCCAGTTCCTGTCCCAGTGCATTTTGGGCGGTTCTGGTGGCCGAATACCGAACTTTTGCCGCAAAAAGTTCGGTATTCGGCCGAATATCGAACATCCAATGTTCGGGTCGAACCGATGGTCGACCCGAACCGTTCGATCATCCCTAGTAGAGACTTGCAGTTGTAATTGCAGCCATAAGCGGTGGCTCCAAGTCATGACTCAGATCTATTGTAAAGTGGTAGTAAATTCAGTTTTACCACTTGTACCTACAGGTAAGCCTATAATAAAGCTTACCTGTAGGTACTGTAAATATCTCCCAAACTTGCACTGTGACGTGCTTTGAAGGTCTGGCATACCCGTGCTGTAAACAGCAGCTCCTGCACGCACCCGTGGGAGTGGCGTCATTGTGCCCCCTGGCCATTCATGTAGCTGGAGGCCACAAACCTGGAAGGCAAACTGAGTGAAGATGGAATCCCTGTCAGTGGTGACAGTGCGCAGCTGGAGGGCTTTTTTTTAGGGTAAGTCTCTCATAAAGTGGTAGTGTGCGATGCATAGAGTACTACCACATTATTACATTGATATGTGGAGGTGCGCTAAAAAAAAAGGTGATCAAATACATAAACTATATAGTGACACAATATTAATCATAGATTGCTACAAAGCAAAATAAAAATGATATGCACGTATGAGAAAATTGTTGCAAAAAACGTATTTTCAATTAAATTTGGCACCGGAGGGGGGAGAAAACAGATAAGCGGAGCTTTTACTTTTGGGTGGAACTCCGCTTTAACCGGTTGCCGACTGCCGCAAGTACATATACTGCAGCGGTCAGCCCCGGCCAGGCAAAGTGACGTATGGGTACGTCACTAGCCTGTAAGCCAATAGGGGGCGAGCGCGCGCCCCCGCCCCGGCTTGTTCACGGACACCTCCGTGCGTGTCACTCGCGATCGTCCACTGTGAAGGGAGAAAGGCAGGCGGCTAATGTAAACATAGCCGCCTGTCATTCTCCCTGTGTAAAAGCACAGATCCTACGGTCCTGCTATGTAGGACCGTTGATCTCTGCTGTTACACACACAGCCACATCCCTGCACAGTTAGAATCACGCCCCTAGGGACACACTTAACCCCTCCCTCTCCAATAAAGTTAACCCCTTCCCTGCCAGTGTCATTTTTACAGTAACAGTGCATATTTATAGCACTGATTACTGTAGTAATGTCACTGGTAACCCCAAAAGTGTCAAAAATGTCAGTCAAAAATGTCCCGCAAAAAAAAATCGCAGATCGCCGCCATTACTCGTTAAAAACAAAAATGACAAAAATCTTTCCCTTAGTTAGTAAACGCAATAACTTTTGCGCAAACCAATCAAAATACGCTTATTGTGATTTTTTTTTACCAAACATATGTAGCAGAAAACAAATTGGCCAAAAATGTTAAAAAATTTTGATTTTCACATTTTTTTGGGGGGAATTTCATATAAAAAAATTTGAAAAATATTGTTATTTTTGCAAAATTGTCGCTCTTTTTTTGTTTATAGCGCATGATCAAAAAATCGCACAGGTGATCAAATACCACCAAAAGAAAGCTCTGTTTGTGGGAAAAAAAGGACGTCAAATTCGTTTAGGTACAGCGTCGCACGACCGCGCAATTGTCCATTAAAGTCACGCAGTGCCGAATCGCAAACTAGGGCCTGGTCAGGAAGAAGGTAAAATCTTCCGGGGGTTAAGTGGTTAAGAAAAATAAATAAATGTACATTTTTACCTAATTTAGGACCTCATTACAAATACATTTTTCAGCAAATAAAAAGAAGCCTGAGGCGCAGCTGGGCAGTATTGGCACAACGCTTGTGAAAAGCTATAGGCAGGATATTTTTCACTGAACACACACTTTAAAGATTGCCACACACTTGTTATGTTGTGAAATTGTTCTTTTTTTAATATTCGTAGTAAATGTTATGTCTAGGTTTGGGTTTGTTGGGATAAACCCAGAGAACTGTATGAATCACGCGCCTTCATCTCGCTGACGGAGACACGCTGTGTCTGAAATGATGACACACAATCATTGCTGTATGTATATATGTATGTGTGAAATGTAGAATGTGAGACTGCTAACTGATCTTTTATTGGGATGTGGTTGCCAAGCAATTGCAGTTTAATATTGGCATACCCTAATGTTTTTTTTTCTTTTGTATGTGAGGTGATTCATTGAAGGATTTTCTGTGAGGAAACTTAATGAATTAGTCATACATAATAAAAGGGCAAAAAACCCATTAGAGACTCTCCTACACAGCTCTATGGCAGGGATTGTGTGCGCGGCTGTGTGAAGGATGTGATCTCCCAGCTTGGACATTGTCTCTGGCCACTAAGATTGTGAGAGCTGTGAACACCCTATCCTGTGGCACATAGAAGATTCCAGAAATGACTCATAAATCAATCCTTTCTCACACTTGAACTAACTGTGAGGCCTGCACAGGTTGATGTAAGATAGGTATGTACTGGAGGATGGTGGTGGGCACCAGTTACAATATAGGGCCTCCAGCTCTCCCAATACAGGTTCATGAGGTTTTTGAGATGATATTACACCTATGTACAGCAGTTGTACCCAAAAGTAGTTTCTGCATGACTTTTGGTGACTTCGAGGGCGATTTCAATAGACATCTGTGCAGTCAAATCGCCCCCTGAAGTCAGACTAAAAATGCCGGTTTGAAATCAGCTGAACTCACGCAATTTCAAACCCGCCCGCATACACTTTATACACATTATTATTATTATACAGGATTTATATAGCGCCAACAGTTTGCGCAGCGCTTATACACTTAAAGCGGAGTTCCGGCCTCAAATACCTTTTTTAACAAAAAATAACCCTAAAATACTAATCCATCGCCCTTTACAGAACCGCTATTCTCATACTTACAAGGTGTACAGTATTGGATTTTAGTCAAAATCTTACTTTTAAAAATGCTGTCTGGGCGCGGCCATCTTGGATGTGGGCATCTGAAGCCGCAGTGTAATCTGCTGTGTCCTTCTTCCTGATTCCAAGGAGTGTTCTGGGAGTTCTTCCTGATTGCAGCCTCCTGGGAGTGATGACAAAAAGCTCCCAGGATGCAATGCAAAGGCGGAAGTGATGTCGGTGGCCACGGCCACAGAGGGGGGAGAAGGAGGAAGTACAATCAAAAATGCCCTAAAAATAAGGTAAGGGACCCCCAAAAAAAATAGAAAATGCCCAATTGTTGATCAGCATAGCGAGCACACCAGGAATCACTAAAGTTGCAAAATAGGCCGGAACTCCACTTTAAGCCAAAACATTTTTATTTCAATAGATTAGAGGGGAGTTAGAAGCCCTGTCAGGTGTTACTCTGTCCCCAATAGCGAGATTCCAGATAGCCTGGTGGCCTTTATCACTTGGAAAGAAAGTGAAGGAAAATCCAAAATTTTCAATTGTCGCCAGAACAGTAGTAATTGGGAAATCTTTCACTGGGGACACTTGTTCCAATGAAAGATGACTAAGAGGGAATTTCCCTCATTTTGTAGTACTGCTTCCCATTATATCTATAGAACATGAAGTAATGCTAATTTTCAGCAAAGGGACACTGATAGCAATGGAGCACTGACAGGGTTTTTCTCTTTTCCTATTCCAGGGGTCTCCAAACTACGGCCTGAGGGCCAACTCCAGCCCACTGCAATATTTTATCCGCCCCTGATTGGGGGCTCTGATGTTTTTGGGGAATTTCTTTGCTTTGTTTTACTTATTTTATTTCAGTTGTTCTAAATCATAATGTGCTGATTACAAAAAACTCCATGAAAAACTAAAACTTATTTATTCATTTATATTTGGTTCATTCATTAAGACCCCGTTCCCACTAGGGTGACCTGTCAGGCGATCTGGTCGCCTGACAGGTCGCCGTAGGTCGCCTGGCATAGAGAAGCTGTGGACCCGTTCTAATAGGAGCGACACAAGTCGCTCCGACTTAGAAAAAGGGTCCGGAGCTTCTTTGGGGCGACCTGGAGCGACCTGCATTGACTTCAATGTTGTGCGAGCTGCGCGCCGCGACCTGTAAGATCGCCCCGGCAAGTCGGATCGCCCCAGTGTGAACGGGGTCTTATAAGTCTACTTTTTTTTCTGGCCTGCAAATATTTGAAAAAAAAAATACAATGTGGCCCTTCAACTGAAATATTTTGGTGACCCCTGCCCTACTCTATCCAATACTACAAAAGAGAAAACCATTTTGGCTTTGGGTATTCTTTAAAGTGACTCTGTCACCACAAGCCACCTATAGAAAAAAGACCAGCACTGTAAAGACATTTATCTATATTTATCATGTCCTAAAATGCTGCCGCTTCACTGCAAGTTTTTAGTCTTTCCGGGCGAGTCAAATACACGCTCCCCCCACTGCACACAATGGTTCCTCCCACCAGCTTGTATGTCCAGTAGTGATCTGCATCAAGGCAAGAGAAGATACAGCATGCCGTGGGGGGAGCTTGAAGTGTGGAATACCTGAAGTGGCCTAGGAGCAGTGAAGTGATGATATTTCAAGGCACAGTTTGCCTGAAAGGTAAATATAGATGATTTTCCCTACAGGGCTGTCCTGTTTTTTTTTTTTTTATGTACATACATTTGGAATGAGTTTCTGTTAACTACCTCCTGCCCACTGTTTATACAAATGTCAGCAGGCAGGGTGCTCTCTTGTTCTGGGATGACGTCATATGAGACGTCACCTGGGACACGGCGTGACCCCGACCCCGGTAAAGAGCCGATGACGCGGCTCTTTAACCATGTGATCAGCTGTGTCCAATCACAGCTGATCACACGTAAAGAAGGAAATTCTGGTTATTGGCTTTCCTTGCCTCACACTGACAGTGTGAGGAGAGCCAATCAGCGGCATTTCCTTACAGGGGAGACCTGCACATATAATCAGGGCTCCAAATTATAGTGCAGCCCCAACAGTGCTCATCAGTGATGCCAGTCTGTGCCCATCAATGATGCAGGTCAGTGCTGTCTTTTAGTGCCACCCATCGGTGCTGCTTATCTGTCATTGCCCATAAGTGCGGCCTATCAGTGCTCATCAGTGCTACCTCAACAGTGCCACCTCATCAATGCAGCCTATTTGTGCAGCCTCATGGGTGCACATCAGTGAAGGAGAGAAATTACTTATTTCCAAAAAAGTTTGACAGAAACTAAGAAAAACTTTTATTTTTCTCCAAATTTGTGGTCTTTTTTTGTAAGGAAAAAAAAAAAAAAAGGAAAACCCAGTGGTGATTAAATACCATAAAAAGAAAGCTCTATTTGTGTGACAAAAATGATAAAAATGTGCTTTGGGTACAGCGTTGCATGACTGCGCAATTGTCATTTAAGGTGTGACAGCGCTGAAAGCTGAAAATTGGCCTAGGCAGGAAGGGGGTAAAACCAGCCGGTATTGAAGTGGTTAATGACAATAATATACAAGACACAGAAATGTTACCATATTCATCTAAAAATAATACAGCGCAATGTACTGAACGTGCCCTGAGCTTAGATGGCTGCACTGGCACAAAAATCTATCTGAAGCATTTTCAGCCTTGTTAAAGGCAGAGGCATCAAAAAGCATCCAGGAACCCCGGCGGTACAGTATGTGCGTACCATAACCCCTCAATGGAAACATTATTTTCCACAGAATGGTGTTTGTTGTTATGGAACGGTTCAGGCATAGACATCCAGAGCCTTTCCTGTGGAGGTAAATACGCTCTTGCTGTGCCAGCACTCACACACAGTCAAGGGCCTTGTTTTGGGAAAAGGGAAAATTCTCAGGGGCCATGTACATATTTTATCCCATCAATATGTTTCCCACAAACTGTGTTTTGGAAAGTGATTTATAGTGGAAAAAAGAAAACTGGCTTAGAACATGAATGTAACAAATGCAGCATGTCTTATCACATGGACACTAGCCCAACATAAAATAATACCAGCTGATGTATGTTAGTGTATGTAAACCCTGATAAACAGCTTTTATTATTTGCTCCCTTTTTGGTCTGCCCAATATGCAATTGAAAACGTTTTGTT
Source organism: Pelophylax lessonae (assembly GCF_965119305.1). NCBI lineage: Eukaryota > Metazoa > Chordata > Amphibia > Anura > Ranidae > Pelophylax > Pelophylax lessonae. The sequence goes on from NC_138772.1 coordinate 118,503,187, forward strand.
ATATTTGTTTGATACAGTGCCTTGTGAAAGTATTCGGCCCCCTTGAACTTTTCGACCTTTTGCCACATTTCAGGCTTCAAACATAAAGATATAAAACTGTAATTTTTTGTGAAGAATTAACAACAAGTGGGACACAATCATGAAGTGGAACGAAATTTATTGGATATTCCAAACTTTTTTAACAAATAAAAAACTGAAAAATTGGGCGTGCAAAATTATTCAGCCCCCTTAAAGTGGAGTTCCACCCTAATTTTATACTTACCTCCATCTTCTCGCTCCGGGTCACCTGAAAAACAAATGGCTAATCGCATTTTTTTTTTTTTTTACTTACCTCGTAGCGAAGAAAATATACTTACCTTACTTCCTTATTCCTCCTTCCTCGGCCGTGGCCCGTCGTCACTTCCTGGCTCTGCAATGATTCCTGGGAGCTGAACGTCATAGCTTCCAGGAATCATTGCGCCTGCACCGGCCCCGACGTCAGTTCCGGGGCGCGCGTGTCATCCCCTTCTAAACAGCTTCTGGGCATGCCCAGAAGCTGTGGAGGGATGACGCGCGCGCCCGGAAGTGACGGCGGGGCCGGCGCAGGGCATCGTGGGACCGAAGAAGGCGGAAGAGGACTCCGAAGAGGATCGCGCTGGCTTCAAGCTGCCCACATCTGAGATGGCAGCGCTGGACAAGACTTTTTCAAGGTAAGTATTTGTCCTAACAGGTAAGTGCAACCCGGGACAGATCAGAGGCTAGCCATTGTGGAATGCACTAGCCCTGACTGTCCTGGGGGTATTTAAAAAAAAAAAATTCCAGGGTGGAACTCCGCTTTAAGTTAATACTTTGTAGCGCCACCTTTTGCTGTGATTACAGCTGTAAGTCGCTTGGGGTATTTCTCTATCAGTTTTGCACATCGAGAGACTGAAATTTTTGCCCATTCCTCCTTGCAAAACAGCTCAAGCTCAGTGAGGTTGGATGGAGAGCGTTTATGAACAGCAGTTTTCAGTTCTTTCCACAGATTCTCGATTGGATTCAGGTCTGGACTTTGACTTGGCCATTCTAACACCTGGATATGTTTATTAGTGAACCATTCCATTGTAGATTTTGATTTATGTTTTGGATCACTGTCTTGTTGGAAGACAAATCTCCGTCCTAGTCTCAGGTCTTTTTCAGACTCCATCAGGTTTTCTTCCAGAATGGTCCTGTATTTGGCTCCGTCCATCTTCCCATCAATTTTAACCATCTTCCCTGTCCCTGCTGAAGAAAAGCAGGCCCAAACCATGATGCTGCCACCACCATGTTTGACAGTGGGGATGGTGTGTTCAGGGTGATGAGCTTTTACGCCAAACATAACGTTTTGCATTGTTGCCAAAAAGTTCGATTTTGGTTTCATCTGACCAGAGCACCTTCTTCCACATGTTTGGTGTGTCTCCCAGGTGGCTTGTGGCAAACTTTAAACGACACTTTTTATGGATATCTTTTAGAAATGGCTTTCTTCTTGACACTCTTTCATAAAGGCCAGATTTGTGCAGTATACGACTGATTGTTGTCCTATGGACAGAGTCTCCCACCTCAGCTGTAGATCTCTGCAGTTCATCCAGAGTGATCATGGGCCTCTGGGCTGCATCTCTGATCAGTCTTCTCCTTGTATGAGCTGAAAGTTTAGAGGGACGGCCAGGTCTTCGTAGATTTGCAGTGGTCTTATACTCCTTCCATTTCAATATTATCACTTGCACAGTGCTCCTTGGGATGTTTAAAGCTTGGGAAATCTTTTTGTATCCAAATCCGGCTTTAAACTTCTCCACAACAGTATCTCGGACCTGCCTGGTGTGTTCCTTGTTCTTCATGATGCTCTCTGCGCTTTAAACTGACCTCTGAGACTATCGCAGTGCAGGTACATTTATACGGAGACTTGATTACACACAGGTGGATTCTATTTATCATCATTAGTCATTTAGGTCAACATTGGATCATTCAGAGATCCTCACTGAACTTCTGGAGAGAGTTTGCTGCACTGAAAGTAAAGGGGCTGAATAATTTTGCACTCCCAATTTTTCAGTTTTTTATTTGTTAAAAAAGTTTGAAATATCCAATAAATTTTGTTTCACTTCATGATTGTGTCCCACTTGTTGTTGATTCTTCACAAAAAATTACAGTTTTATATCTTTATGTTTGAAGCCTGAAATGTGGCAAAAGTTTGAAAAGTTCAAGGGGGCCGAATACTTTCGCAAGGCACTGTAAATGCAAAAAATACTTGTTGTTTTGGGCAGACATCTTGTGAACTGACCGCTTTCTGTGCTATGTGTCTGTACACAAGGAGGGGTTATGTAGATGAGGGGGGAGGAGATGAGGGGAAGTCATGAAGTAGGCAGGGCTGACACCACTTGCTTAGGGATTCAGAGCTGTGTTGTCATGTCAAAGAGGAAGATAGGAGAATAATATTTCTGGCACAACAACAGTTATTGTTCTGTACTTGCAGGATGTTTAACTGCTTGCAGACCGCCCACCGCAGATATACTGCGGCAGGCTGGCTTGGTTGCGCGAACCGACACATGGGTACGTCGGTTCGCGGGAGTGGTTCTGGGGGCAAGCGAGTGCCGTCACTAGGCAAGGATGCCGATCCACCGATTGACGCCGGGCACCAACGATCGCTCCCCAAAGGTGTGATTGGACCCATGAACATATACTTTCCTTATTTACTAACATTCGCTCTGAAAACTGAACCGCTGTACCACTAAATTAACAAAACTGTGTGTAGGCAGGAATAGTGAACACACAGCAATCTGAGATAATCTGGGAGCAAACAAATATTCAATCTCTTACCTGAGTTTATTTAGCTTAAATTACTTCTAAAGGCTTAAATCGGAACTCCACCCAAAAGGGGAAGTTCTGCTTTAAGGAATCGTCCCCCGCTCCAATTGCACAATGGGCACTTTTGAGGAGCCGGGTGGCAGGAACCCGATTTTGATAGGTACCTGCTCCCACTTTCGTTCACACTCGGCAATACGGAAGTTCTCCTCCCTCCCCCTGCAGTCTTCCAACTGACAGGTCCCAGAAGACTGAATCCACTAATCCAGGATGCACCACATGACTTGTGCATGCACAGTGGGCACCCGGCTGTGAAGCTGCAAGTTGTCACAGCCGGGTGCCCATATTGAAGATGCTGGGGCCACCAAGGGAGGAAGGAGGATAAAGACGGTTGGGGTGAGTTCCCCGCCGGACCGTGGCACAGGTGAGTGGCTGTTTTTTAAAAGTCAGCAGCTACACTTTTTGTAGCTGCTGACTTTTATTTTGTTTTATAGCTGGCTGGAGCTCCTCTTTAAGTTTTTGTTTACCTTAATGCATTCTATGTGCCACAGGATTCCCCCAGCCCCAAATATATTTTCCTAACCCCAATCTTGATCCAGCGCTTTGCCTTAGAGCATATCCTGTGATGGGGCGAGGCCGATTCACGCTGTCTATAGATGCAGGCACCGGGGGGCTCGGGATCTAGTCTGCATGAGTGCCTCCATAGGAAGCTACTTCTTATGGGGACACTTCTGAGTCCTGGCTTCTCCTACCTGCGCAGATGACATAGTGGGCCCCAAAAAGTGGCAGGGGGAGATCAATATCGGTAATATAGGTAAGTTTGCGACTGATACCGATTCCCCTTCCCTCCAATCAACTTTCAGAGCTTTCCTCACTAGGCTCTGCAGAGTGTAAATTTAGCTCCCCGTCCTTACTTTTTGAAAGCTCAGATAAGCTTTATAATGTCTGCAGAAGTGAGGACTGCAGATAAACAGGAATATCTTATATAGGCGGATTTGTTTAATCTCTGTGTTTAACCTGAAGCCAGTCACTTCAGTGGGTATATGTAAGCGTTTACAACAACTTTAAGCTTGTTATAAACTATTAAATTACAAAAATTCTAACAAAGTTGTCAGTACAGCCAACGGCTTGGAAATAGCCATATTTGAATAATGACAGGAATCTCCAAGACGCAGTTAACCACTTAAGCCCCGGAATATTTTACCCCCTTCCTGACCAGGGGTTTTTTTGCGATTTTTTTACTGCGTGACTTTAACGGACAATTGCGTGGTCGTGCGACGCTGTACCTAAACGAATTTGACGTCCTTTTTTTCCCACAAACAGAGCTTTCTTTTGGTGGTATGTGATCACCTGTGAGATTTTTTGATCCTGCGCTATAAACAAAAAAAGAGCGTCAATTTTGCAGAAATAACAATATTTTTCAAATTTTTTTATATGAAATTCCCCCAAAAAAATGTAAAATCAAAATTTTTTAACATTTTCGGCCAATTTGTTTTATGCTACATATGTTTGGTAAAAAAAAATCGCAAAAAGCGTATTTTGATTGGTTTGCGCAAAAGTTATCGCGTTTACTAACAAAGGGAAAGATTTTTGTCATTTTTGGTGTTTTTTTTTTTAATGAGTAATGGCGGCGATCTGCGATTTTCTTTTGCGGGACTGCGACGTTGCAGCGGACAGATCGGACCCTTGACTGACATTTTTGACACTTTTGGGGTTACCAGTGACATTACTGCAGTAATCAGTGCTATACATATGCACTGTTACTGCAAAAATGACACTGGCAGGGAAGGGGTTAATTGTATTGGAGAGGGAGGGGTTAAGTGTGTCCTAGGGGCGTGTTTCTAACTGTGATTGGACATGGCTACTAGTGTAAAAACAGAGATCAACGGTCCTACATAGTAGAACTGTCTGATCTCCATTTTTACACAGGGGAGAATGACAGGCGGCTTGTTTACATTAGCCGCCTGCCTTTCTCCCTTCCCGGCGAACGATCGCGAGTGACCAGCGGACATCGGGTCCGCCGGTCACACGCACTGACTTGTTAGGGACAGGCTATTGACGTACCGGTACGTCACTTTGCCTGGCCGGGGCTGACCGCCGCAGTATATGTACTTGCGGCGGTCGGCAACCGGTTAAAGTGGCTCTAAAGTCAGAAGGTTTTTTTTATCTTAATGCATTCTATGCATTAAAAAAACCTTCTGTGTGCAGCAGCCCCCCTCAGCCCCCCTAATACGTACCTGAGCCCCATCTTGATCCAGCAATGTTGCATGAGAGTCTCGGCTGCCCGGGACTCTCCCTCATTATTGGCGGAGACTGGGGCGCCATTGACTCCTGCTGCTATCAATCAAACTAAGTGAACCAATAATTCTGTGCTAGTGGGGCAGAAGAGGCACTGAGGACAACATTGGATGCAGTATGGAAACTCTGACCTCCTTGCCACCCCCCACCATGCCTAAGATAAATTACGACAGGTACATGAAATTGTCACAAGCACAGACATTTGTCATGCAGGGGGCATGACAGGATTTCTTTATGAATGCCTCAGATTGTGTTTCCAAGAAATGAAGACGTTTTTAGTAGAAGAAAAATAAGTAGACTTGGGTGGGTAGGCCGTGCATTCTTTGTACATATCTGAGGGCATTTTCAGTAACTAGAGTGTATGAAGAAGTATTTTTTAGGGGAATCTGAACCTGTCTAGTGACTTCCTGTGCCCCAGGCATGTAAATGATTGGGATTGTTTGTGCAAACGATACTTCCTGTTCGTAATTGTTCCTTTTTTTTTTTTTAAACTTGAGACAACAAAACTGCATAGGGATGGCAGGGTTGAATGGTGATAAGTATATTGTATTGTGTTTGTGCTCACTAAAATTAATTAAAGTGTATTTTTTCCTGAAAATTTGTGTTTGGTAAGCTTCTGTGCAATTCCTGTGACCACTATTTTATTCTCCAGGAACTTTGCTTTCAAAAAACATACAGTGCCTTGCGAAAGTATTAGGCCCCCTTGAACTTTGCAACCTTTTGCCACATTTCAGGCTTCAAACATAAAGATATAAAACTGTAATTTTTTGTGAAGAATCCACAACAAGTGGGACACAATCATGAAGTGGAACGAAATTTATTGGATATTTCAAACTTTGTTAACAAATAAAAAACTGAAAAATTGGGCGTGCAAAATTATCCAGCCCCTTTACTTTCAGTGCAGCAAACTCTCTCCAGAAGTTCAGTGAGGATTTCTGATTGATCCAATGTTGACCTAAATGACTAATGATGATAAATAGAATCCACCTGTGTGTAATCAAGTCTCCGTATAAATGCACCTGCACTGTGATAGTCTCAGAGGTCCGTTTAAAGCGCAGAGAGCATCATGAAGAACAAGGAACACACCAGGCAGGTCCGAGATACTGTTGTGGAGAAGTTTAAAGCAGGATTTGGATACAAAAAGATTACCCAAGCTTTAAACATCCCAAGGAGCACTGTGCAAGCGATAATATTGAAATGGAAGGAGTATCAGACCACTGCAAATCTACGAAGACCTGGCCGTCCCTCTAAACTTTCAGCTCATACAAGGAGAAGACTGATCAGAGATGCAGCCAAGAGGCCCATGATCACTCTGGATGAACTGCAGAGATCTACAGCTGAGGTGGGAGACTCTGTCCATAGGACAACAATCAGTCGTATACTGCACAAATCTGGCCTTTATGGAAGAGGGGCAAGAAGAAAGCCATTTCTTAAAGATATCCATAAAAAGTGTCGTTTAAAGTTTGCCACAAGCCACCTGGGAGACACACCAAACATGTGGAATAAGGTGCTCTGGTCAGATGAAACCAAAATCAAACTTTTTGGCAACAATGCAAAATGTTATGTTTGGCGTAAAAGCAACACAGCTCATCACCCTGAACTCACCATCCCCACTGTCAAACATGGTGGTGGCAGCTCATGGTTTGGGCCTGCTTTTCTTCAGCAGGGACAGGGAAGATGGTTAAAATTGATGAAAAGATGGATGGAGCCAAATAGAGGACCATTCTGGAAGAAAACCTGATGGAGTCTGCAAAAGACCTGAGACTGGGATGGAGATTTTTCTTCCAACAAGACAATGATCCAAAACATAAAGCAAAATCTACATTGGAATGGTTCACAAATAAACATATCCAGGTGTTAGAATGGCCAAGTCAAAGTCCAGACCTGAATCCAATTGAGAATCTGTGGAAAGAACAGAAAACTGCTGTTCACAAACGCTCTCCATCCAACCTCACTGAGCTCGAGCTGTTTTGCAAGGAGGAATGGGCAAAAATGTCAGTCTCTCGATGTATAAAACTGATAGAGAGACATACCCCAAGCGACTTACAGCTGTAATCGCAGCAAAAGGTGGCGCTACAATGTATTAACTTAAGGGGGCTGAATAATTTTGCATGCCCAATTTTTCAGTTTTTTATTTGTTAAAAAAGTTTGAAATATCCAATTAATTTCGTTCCACTTCATGATTGTGTCCCACTTGTTGTTGATTCTTCACCAAAAATTACAGTTTTATATCTTTATGTTTGAAGCCTGAAATGTGGCAAAAGGTCCCAAAGTTCAAGGGGGCCGGATACTTTCGCAAGGCACTGTATATTGTTTGGGGGTTCTAAGTAATTTTCTGACAGAGAAAACAAAATGCAAATTTTACTTGTATGTGAGCAATGTCAGAATTAGCCAGGTTTTGAAGTGGTAAAAGCCCCTCAGTACCCGACATGACAAAATGGGTAAGTGCAGCTGAGGCCCCTTTTACAGAATTTTTTGATGTTAAATAGGCTGAAAATTTGTCATGGCAGTGGATGGCCCACAAATACATGTAATTGCCACTTAGGCCCCCATTCCCACTTGTGCGACCTGAAAGTCGCAGGACAAGTCGCACAAGTGGGAATGGGGGCCTAAGTGGCAATTACATGTATTTGTGGGCCATCCACTGCCATGACAAATTTTCAGCCTATTTAACATCAAAAAACTCTCTAAAGGTTTGAGTACTCATCTAAGGCTGGGTTCACATCTTCCTGTTTCTGCTTTCATGCAGTTTTTAACACATTTTTGATGTGTGTAGATGGGCATTTTTTACACAATTCTGTGGGCTCAAAATACATAAGAGTACAAAAAAAATCAGACCTCAGCTACATTCAAAAACACGCATAGATATAAACAGGCTCTATCTATAATAATATAAACAAACGGTCCCTGCTCCCACCTATAACTGGCCTTCGCTGCAAGGAGCAAATGGAAGGGCAACGCGTGTCAAAGAAAATTCCCAGCTCAACTCCCCAACCAGCCTGCAAACAACCAAATTTTTCTGTCTAACCGTTTGTGATAAAAACAGGGGTTTCATTTGCACACATTTGTCTAAGCCGCAGAGCCACTTCACGGCACCCCAGTATTATCTGCAGTCCTAACTATAAATTATCTATCTATAACATTGCATTTGATTGAATGTTTTGGGGGTTTAACTAATCGTTAGACCTAAAGTATGCATTTTAACACAGAAAAAATGCAAAAATTGCTGAGGCAACTACACTATATTACCAATAGTATTGGGGCGCCTGCCTTTACACACACATAAACTTTAATGGCATCCCAGTCTTAGTCCGGAGGGTTCAATATTGAATTGGTCCACCCTTTGCAGCTATAACAGCTTTAACTCTTCTGGGAAGGCTGTCCACAAGGTTTAGTCCCTGCTCACACCTGAGCATTTTTCAGCTTCTAAAACGCTCATCTCTGAAGTCTAAAAAATTTACCCAACAAGCAAAATCCCATTCATTTCAATGGCCCCTGTTCACATATGAGTGTTTTGTCTCCTAAAGCAAAACAGCTGAAGCTCAAAAAAGTACATGAGCTTCTTTTTTGGCAGATCACAAGCGTTTTTGTTAGATGTCAATGCCTGCCTTCAAACACCTGCAAAATGCGCCTGAAAAACGCCCAAAAAAAAAGGCTGAAATGATATGCTCAGATGTGAATGGAGCCTTAGGAGTGTGTCTATAGGAATGTTTGACCATTCTTCCAGAAGCACATTTATGAGGTCAGGTACTAATGCTGGACAAGAAGGCCTGACTCACAGTCTCCTCTCTAATTCATCCCAAAGGTGTTCTATCAGGTTGAGGTCAGGCTTTCTGCACTGGTCCAAATCATTTGGTGGAGGGGGAATTATGGTGTGGGATTGTTGTTCAGGGGTTGGGATTGGCCCCTTAGTTCCAGACATTTTGGGCAATTTCATGCTCCCAACTTTCTGGGAACAGTTTTAGAGTTGGCTCTTCCTGTTCTAACATGACCGTGCATCAGTGCACCAAGCAAGGTCCATAAAGACATTAATGAGCGAGTTTGGGGTGGAGGAACTTGACTGGCCTGCACAGACTCCTGACCTCAACCCGATAGAACACCTTTGGAAAAAATTAGAGCAGAGACTGCGAGCCAGGCCTTCTGCTCCTCCATCAGTGCTGAAGTCCGCTAGAAGAGGGAGCGGGTACCTGTCAAAACCAGGTACCCACTCCCCCCACAAAAGGTGCCAAATGTGTCAGTGGGGGGGGGGGGGTGTAGGCAGGAGGCAAACAAGCAGGATGCTTCCCCTTTTGGGTGGAGCTCTGCTTTAAATTTGATTTCACACCACTCTTGCTTTTCTCTTGCCATCAGGTGGTGTTGATAGACAAAGTGATAGCATTTATGGGTCATCCATATTCTTATGAATGATACTATTGATGGTTCAGAAAGTCAATGTGAGATTTGTAAATATACTGTGCAGTATGTTAGTTCAGCTCCTGGATGTGCCGTAAACTTTATTCCTTGGCCAGAAGAGCAGTGTGTGTGACATAAGCCAGGACCTCCCCCACAGGATGTGTTAGCTCACAACTTGACAATCCACTGACTCCAAGTTACTTTCCCTTGTCTCCACCATGTCTCCCTGTACAGAGTTTATGGTGATGTCATCTGCTTGCAGAGTCCTTGTCATGCTAGGGCTGACCAATTGTTACAGTATATTCTGTTAGCTTTGCTGAGATTTGGAAAGGAAAAGTTGCCATGCAAGTTTTTAGATTTAGGGATTAGATGAATACCAAAGCGATTACATTGCTCCATAGTACAGTGTAAGTGATGGTGGTTTTCTGCACTGTGAGCTGTGTCTTCTCTCTTGCTGTCAAGTGAAAAGGAGATTAGAGCAGTTGTAAAGTCTTTTTAAAAAATAAAAAAAGCTTGTTCCCCTGCAGGTTTGAGTCATAGTGTAATATTATATATACTGCTATCATACTTATCACATTATGACAGGCTTACCTGCAAACAGAGCCCTCCAGCTCAGAACTGTCATAGCTCCCCTTGGTCCTCGGCACATCCATCTTCACCTGGGTTTCCTTTCAGGTTCTCTATCTTCAGCCACTTTAACCACTTGACCTCCGGAATATTTACCCCCATTCATGACCAGGCCATTTTTTGCGATATGGCCCTGCGTTAATTTAACTGACAATTACGCGGTTGTGCGACGCTGTACCCAAATAAAATGTGTCCCCTTTTTCCCCACTAATAGAGCTTTCTTTTTGCGGTATTTGATCACCTCTGCGTTTTTTTTTTATTTTTTGCGCTAAAAAACAAAGACCGACAATTTTGAAAACATTTTTAAAAATCTGATTTCTTCATCAATTTAGGCCAATATGTATTATGCTACATATTTTTGGTAAAGAAAAATCTCAATAAGGGTATATGGATTGGTTTGCGCAAAAGTTTTAGCGTCTACTATGGGATATTTTTATTTACTTATTATTTACAGCGGGACTGAGATATTTTGGTGGACAATTTGGACACTGACACTTTTGACACTTTTTAGGGACCAGTGACATTATTACAGTGATCAGTGCTACAAAATATGCTCTGTCACTGTACTAAAGACACTGGCTGGGAAGGGGTTAACATCAGGGGCGATCAAAGGGTTAAATGTGTGCCTAGCCAGTGTTTGTGCATTGTGTGGGAGGTGCTTTTACTAGGGGAAAGCATGGATCCTTGTCCCTGCTTTGCAGTAACACAGGATCCACGCCTTCCCTACTGACGGAACAGCAATCTGCCTTGCTTACATAGGTAGACTGCTGTTCTGCCTGTGTACCGAACGTTCGTCGGTGGCCGGCAGACATCAAGTTGTGGTACTTGCCTCTGGGCTCCTGCTGTGTGTGATCCACGCACCACCAGCCACCAGCGGTGCGCATGTTCACACCCTACCCGGAAATGCCGGTTAACTTATATATACCTGATCCGGTGCACAGGTGCTGCCCTGTAGCAGTAAAGCTGCTATTGGGCGGACCTGAACTGGTTAATGGCTGGGCTGTGGTGACGTTCATTCCGTGCATGCATACCGGAGTCACATCACCGTGGCTCACAGAGCGGGCCGTAACTGTGATGTGATATGATATGTCGTATCTCGCCCGGCCCTCGATATCAGCCTATTAGCAAGGCAGAGGGCGGGATGAGCTGCCAAACCTATGCTGAGAGCTGCCGATTACCCGGTTGTTATTATGAAGGGTCTCTCGCTCTCTGTCATGATCTGCATCTGCTCCCGCCCCTGCATTTGTAATAGGCTGACAACGCTGGCCAGGCAAGATATATCAGAATACACAGGCTGCTAACTGTTCTGTGGTCCGTGACAGAGCTCACCTCCTACTGAGGTATGAGAGAATACACACAGGCTACAGGGGAGGCAGAGATAAAAATGTTGTCCCATTCTTGCCTGATATAGGATTCTAACTGTTCAACAGCTCTGTGTCCTCTTTGTCTTATTTTTTATTTCAAATGTGCCAAATATTTGCAGTTTGTGAAAGGTCTGGACTGCCAGCAGGTCAGTCAACCACCTGGACTCTTCTACTATGAAGCCATGCTGTTGTTATAGATGCAGTATGCGCTTTAGCATTGTGCTGCCAAAATATGCAAGGTCTTCCCTGAAAAATACATAATTTGGATGGAAGCTTATGCTCCTATAAACCCTGGATATATCTTTGAGCATCGATGGTGCCTTTACAGGTGGGCAAGCTGTCTGCTCCATACACACGTATGCACCCCCATACCATCAGGGATGCAGGCTTTTTGAACTGTCCACTGATAACAAGGCAGAAGCCCCCCCCCCCTCTTTAGTCTGGAGGAGGAGGCACCCATGTTTACCAAAAAGAATGTAACATTTTTATTTATCTGGTACAATAATTTTTATTGAGTCAAAAGGAAACAATCATGACACAATAAGCAAAAGATTACTTGTGTCCCACGCAGGGGAAAGCAATAGCGGTAACAGTAACAGTATTGAGAGTTACGTTTTGTGTATACTACAATTTAAACCACCTGCCCAGACCATCAGGGCTAGAGGTGATCCCAAATGATGGGTTAGGAGAACCCCACTCAAGAACAAAGAAAAACACAAAGAAAGGGGTGGGGATGGCCCTCATCAGAGACATTTTTTATTTATCTTACCGCAGAACAGTTTTTCACATTGCAACAGACCATTTTAAATGAGCTTTAGCCAAGAGAAGACCGCAGCATTTCTGGATCATATTCAGATATGGCTTCTTCTTTGCATGATAGCATGAGCTGGCTTTACCTTTACCTTACATTTTTAGATGGCACAACGAACTGTGTTCACAGACCGTGATTTTTGGAAGTATTCCTGAGCCCATGCAGTAATATCCATCACAGAATCATGCCTGTTTTTAACCACTTGCCGACCGCCGCACAACTATCTACGGCGGCGGTCAGCCCCTCACAGGCAAAGTGACGTAGGGCTACGTCACTAGCTTGTGAGGGTCTAGGGAGCGAGCGCGCGCCGCCGGAGGCTCCCGCGTGGTCACGGACCCCCCCGCGCGTGTGACCGGCGGACCCTGCCTGTCATTCTCCCCTCTGTATGAGAGATGATCATATGGATCTACTATGTAGATCCGTTGATCACTCTGCATACAGCTGAAGCCACAGCCAATCACAGTTAGAATCACGCCCCTAGGGACACACACAGCCCCTCCCTCTCAAATAAAGTTAACCCCTTCACTACCAGTGTATTTTTACAGTAACAGTGCATATATATAGCACTGATTACTGTAGAAATGTCACTGGTAACCCCAAAAGTGTAAAAAATGTCAGTCAAGGGTCCGATCTGTCCGCCGCAATGTCGCAGTACCGCAAAAAAAATCGCAGATCGCCGCCATTACGCGTTAAAAAAAAAAAACAACAAAAATGACAAAAATCTTTCCCTTAGAAAACGCAATAACTTTTGCGCAAACCAATCAAAATACGCTTTTTGCGATTTTTTTTTTACCAAACATAGGTAGCATAAAACAAATTGGCCGAAAATGTTAAAAAATTTTGATTTTTACATTTTTTTGGGGGGAATTTCATATAAAAAAAAAGGGAAAAATATTGCTATTTTTGCAAAATTTACGCTCTTTTTTTGTATATAGCGCGTGATCAAAAAATCGCACAGGTGATCAAATACCGCCAAAAGAAAGCTCTGTTTGTGGGAAAAAAAGGACGCCAAATTTGTTTAGGTACAGCGTCGCACGACCGCGCAATTGTCCGTTAAAGTCACGCAGTGCCGAATCGCAAAATACCCCCTGGTCAGGAAGGGGGTAAAATCTTCCGGGGCTTAAGTGGTTAATGCAGTGCTGTCTGAGGGCATGAAGATCACAGGCATCCAGTATTGCATTTCAGCCTTTGGGCACAGAGATTGCTCTAAATGCTTGTAATGTTTTGATGATAATATATACTGTAGATGAGAATATATTTAAAGTCTTTGCAATTATACATTGAGAAACATTATTCTGAAATTGTTCAACAATTTTTAGACACCGCTTTTCACAGATTGTTGAACCTTTGCCCATCTTTACTTCTGAGACACTCTTGACTCTAAGATGTTCTTTTTATACCAAATCATGTTACTGACCTGTTGCCAAGTAATTTAGTTAGTTGCACAATCTTCTTCCAGCTCTTCCTTGTTAGTATCACTTACTTTGCCAGAATTTTGTTGCCCTGTCCCAACTTTTATGAGACATGTTGCTGCCATTAATTTCAAAATTAACTTATTTTTCTCCTAAAATGGTACATTTTCTCAGCTTAACATTTGATATGTTTTCTATTTTCTATTGTGAATAAAATAAAGGTTTATGAGATTTGCAAATCATTGCATTCTGTTTTTTTATGTAGATTTTACACAGCTTCCCAACTTTTTTGGAATTGGGCTTGTATATTTCTCCAAGTTGGACCAGTGTAGTAACAATGCAGAGAAAACCATACATATAATTGGGCTTTAACTGCTTTTGATTTGCTGAAAGAGGAACTTCACCCTTATCACACAAATTACAACAAAGGCACATTTAGAAATGTTCTGTAATGACAATCTACAACTCAGTGGCTTGTTGACATTTTTTGTGCAATTTGAGGCAATTTGTAGACATTTTGCCAAGGCATTTTGGAGAATCCAGAAGGCACCCTGATTAAAAAGTCTGGACTATATTGTGCTTGCAGATTAGAGAATAAATTGGCCAGTTTGCCCATTCTACATTAGCAGACCTGAAAGCAATGACTAGAAGAATAAGGCAAGCTGACTCACTACCTAGCCTGCTATCAGTTGGGTTCAGGGTGTGCAGGTAACCTACACAGTAAACTATTCCAGCAATAACAAAATCATAAACTGCAAGGACATCAACAACAAGTATATGGTCAGATTACACTGAGAAGGCAAGTAGGTTGTGCACTTACTAGTATGACACTGATATCCTTTCTAAGTGATAAGTTATACCTTAGAAAGTGCCTAGATAAAAGACTTTCCCCCCCTTAAAGTATATTCCCTTTGTTGCAGTCAAGTCTACTATATACTGTATATTTTTATATGTTCTCATTCACATTAGGGTAACTTTACAAATTAATTTACCATAAGCAACTCAGTCTGTACAGGCTGGCAGATCTTCATTATAAGATGTAAACTAAATATGAACACTCTCTATCCTAAGGCTCCATGTACACGGGACGTTAGAAAAAACGTCCTGCAAAGCTATTTCTGACGCCGGGAAAAAGCAGCTGTTAAACGTGCTTTCAGTAGCTTTTTCCATTTGCGTTATTGCACGTTTGGCCACGTTGCTTTTAGCAGCGTTTTTCTGCCTCCATTCAAAATCAATGGTTCCCTATGGGAGCCTATTGATTTGAATGGAAGTCGCACCGCAAGTCGGATCCGACTTGCGGCGCCACCTGCACTGTGAGAATCTTGAGGGGGAACTCCACGCCAAAAATGGGAAAAAAAACTGCGTGGGGTTCCCCCCCAGGTTCCAAACCAGGCCCTTCGGGTCCGGAATGGAATTTGAGGGTAGCCCCACGCCGAAAAAACGGCGTGGGGTCCCCCCCAAAATCCATACCAGACCCTTATCCGAGCGTGCAGCCCGGCAGGCCAGGAAAGGGGAGGGGACGAGCGAGCGGCCCCACCCCCCCTGGACCACACCAGGCCACATGCCCTCAACATGGGGGTGTGTTGGTGCTTTGGGGCAGGGGGAGCTCTGCACCCCCCACCTCAAAGCACCCTGCCCCCATGTTGATGAGGACAAGGGCCTCATCCCCACAACCCTGGCCGGTGGTTGTGGGGGTCTGCGGGCAGGGGGCTGATCGGAATCTGGAAGCCCCCTTTAACAAGGGGGCCCCCCCAGATCCCGGACCCCCTCCCTATGTGAATGGGTATTGGGGTACACTGTACCCCTACCCATTCACCCCATAAAAGATAGTGTATGTAAATAATGACAGGAGACGTTTTGGAAAGTTTTATTAAAAATCTTCATCCGGCTCTTCGGGGTCTTCTCCTCTCCGGGGGTCTTCTGCTCTTTTGCTGTCCGCCCTTCTGCTGTCCTCTCTTCTTGTCTTCTCCTCTCCGGGGGTCTTCTGCTGTCTTCTCTCCGTGGGGTCTTCGGCTCTTTTGCTGTCCGCCCTTCTGCTGTCCTCTCCTCTCCAGGGGTCTTCTGCTGTCTTCTCTCGTGGGGTCTTCGGCTCTTTTGCTGTCCGCCCTTCTGATGTCCTCTCTTCTTGTCTTCTCCTCTCCGGTCTTCTGCTCTTGTGCTGTCGGCTGTCGGCTCTCCTTCTTCCTCCGGTCCTCCTCCGACGACGTCTCCAGCGATTATGCCGGCCTCTGGTCTCTGCAGCTTATTATATAGCCATTAGGGGCGTGGCCGCCAGGTGACGTCATCGGGAGACCACGCCCCTTGTGTCACATCTGACGTCAGATGTGACACAAGGGGCGTGGTCTCCCGATGACGTCACCTGGCGGCCACGCCCCTAATGGCTATATAATAAGCTGCAGAGACCAGAGGCCGGCATAATCGCTGGAGACGTCGTCGGAGGAGGACCGGAGGAAGAAGGAGAGCCGACAGCCGACAGCACAAGAGCAGAAGACCGGAGAGGAGAAGACAAGAAGAGAGGACATCAGAAGGGCGGACAGCAAAAGAGCCGAAGACCCCACGAGAGAAGACAGCAGAAGACCCCCGGAGAGGAGAGGACAGCAGAAGGGCGGACAGCAAAAGAGCCGAAGACCCCACGGAGAGAAGACAGCAGAAGACCCCCGGAGAGGAGAAGACAAGAAGAGAGGACAGCAGAAGGGCGGACAGCAAAAGAGCAGAAGACCCCCGGAGAGGAGAAGACCCCGAAGAGCCGGATGAAGATTTTTAATAAAACTTTCCAAAACGTCTCCTGTCATTATTTACATACACTATCTTTTATGGGGTGAATGGGTAGGGGTACAGTGTACCCCAATACCCATTCACATAGGGAGGGGGTCCGGGATCTGGGGGGGCCCCCTTGTTAAAGGGGGCTTCCAGATTCCGATCAGCCCCCTGCCCGCAGACCCCCACAACCACCGGCCAGGGTTGTGGGGATGAGGCCCTTGTCCTCATCAACATGGGGGCAGGGTGCTTTGAGGTGGGGGGTGCAGAGCTCCCCCTGCCCCAAAGCACCAACACACCCCCATGTTGAGGGCATGTGGCCTGGTGTGGTCCAGGGGGGGTGGGGCCGCTCGCTCGTCCCCTCCCCTTTCCTGGCCTGCCGGGCTGCACGCTCGGATAAGGGTCTGGTATGGATTTTGGGGGGGACCCCACGCCGTTTTTTCGGCGTGGGGCTACCCTCAAATTCCATTCCGGACCCGAAGGGCCTGGTTTGGAACCTGGGGGGGAACCCCACGCAGTTTTTTTTCCCATTTTTGGCGTGGAGTTCCCCCTCAAGATTCTCACAGTGCAGGTCCTGCTGCAAGTCGGATCCGACTTGCGGTGCGACTTCCATTCAAATCAATAGGCTCCCATAGGGAACCATTGATTTTGAATGGAAGAAAAAAAACGTATAACGTGGCTGAACGTAGGTTCATCACGTTCAGTCACGTTTAGTCACGTTCGGCCGCGTTCCTGCGTTTGAAACGTCGGGAAACACACGTTCGAACGCAATATAATTGCGTTCTAAAAAAAGTCCCTGAACGCAACTGCCTGCAAATGACTGTAAACTACCATGTGTACATGGACAGATAAGATAACATGGAGCTGCGTTCAGGGACTTCTGAAAAAAACGCCCAACTGCTCCTAAACGGCCATTTCCAGCGTCCCGTGTACATGGAGCCTAACAAAGAGCTAGAGATCTCAAGGCTGGGGTGGTATATTGTATTGTAAAGTATAGCTAAAGGCAAAACTTCTTTCCCTTTCGTTCACTGACAGACACAGCTCCTGATCTTCTTAACCATTGGGTTATACTGCCCCCTACAAGAGTAGGACACTAGGCAGAAAAAAAGTCTGGCTATGCTTATCAGCAGTCCCAGGGGGTATACTCCCTCTCTCTGCTATAGGTACTCAGTTTTTTCTGCCTAGTCAGGAGTAAGGACCTAGTTCCTTGATTTTTTTTTCTTTTTAGATAGAATCTTTTCTCCTGTTTTTTTTCCTGTGAGACTACAATCAACTGCCGAACTGGGCGATGGGCTGGATAATCTAGATCCAGTGGTCACCCCAGTCTGGCCAGCGAGCGTGCACAGACCTCAGCTCCGCGCTAGGTCGGCTGCAACATAGCCCCACCGGACGGGGGCTGGCCTGCGTGTTAAAGACTCGATAGGTCGCATATGACCGGGTCTTAGCCCGAGTTGCAACGTTCCTCCTTGCCGCCTTGCAGACAGCCGCCCCATTTTGATGGCGAGTGGTTCCTGGCATGGTGAGTAGCTGTCCCCCCCTCCCCCTGGAGGGTTTTGGGGTGGATGTGAGCCCCTCTTTGGGACAGTCTGACCCCCGGGTTCCCCTCCTTCCCCCTTCATCTGTCCCCCCATTTTACCCCCTTCCCTCCACTTTTGCTGGGGCTGTGTGGGTGGTCTGGTCCACCTCCTGCCCCAGCAGGTCCGGACCGTCTGTCCGTTCTCATCCGGTCCTAAACGGATCGGACGAAAAATGGAAGCAAACTGACAAATGGTCAGTTTTTTATCCGTTTTTACATTGGTAGTGGATGTTAAAAAAAAAAAAAACTGATGAAAAACTGATGATCACTGATGACCACTGATGAATAACTGATGAATACTTCATCCATTTTGATGTGACTGAACTGATGATGTGTGAAAGGGGCCTTATACTTACCTGAGCCTGATCTCGATCCAGCGATGTGCACAAAAGCAGCCTCTCTCTCCCCGCTTATAGTTTGCTCCCGCTGCTGTCAATCACAACCAGTGAGGAGGAAGGGGCAGGGCCGAGCCACGCTTTGTGTGTGTGTCTATAGAGCCAGATCAGTAATGAGCTTGCATGAGTGCCCCCATAGCAAGTGACTTTCTATGTATGGTTGGCACTCGATGGGGGGGTAGAGCCAGGAGCATCAGGGCTGCCCTGTGCAAAACCACTGCACAGAGCAAGTAAGAGCCGGTTCACATAGGGGCGACCCGACTTGCCGGGGCGACCTGTGAAGTCGCGGTGCACAGTGCGCACCGCGACCTCGGAGCGACATGCACGGACTTCATATCATTGAAGTCAATGCAGGTCGCTCCAGGTCGCCCCAAAGTAGTACCGGACCCTTTTTCTAAGTCGGAGCGACTTGTATCGCTCCTATTAGAACGGGTCCTGTGCTAATCTATGGCAGGCGACCCACCGCGACTTGTCAGGCGACCAGGTCGCCTGACAAGTCGCCCCAGTGTGAACGGGGTCTAAGTATGACAAGTTTATTATTTAAAATAATAAATAAATAAATAAGGGTTTACAATCACTTTAAGCCCATTCTGTGCCAAAACTATTTTCTCTTTGGTTTAGTGTGACCTCTCACATACCAGTTATTAAACAGTTAGCTGGCCAAGAGTGACTTTTATATCTAAAGAATCCTCATACTCTCCGATAGATGAAGTCTCTTGGGGGGAGGAGCTTACAAGACTATTAGTCTAAATTTTACAGATGGGAAAAAAAGTTGCACCGGAAATCGCCAAAACTAGCGCAGGAACTACTTCTGCAAATTTGGTTTGAACAGTGCCATTGCCGGCAATAGACTACGACTTGTCATGATGTTTGAACTGTCAAATCGCATGACAAGTCGCTCCAATATGAACAGGGGCTAAATGAAGTTTTAAGCTTTTAGGGGGCCTATAAAGGAAATTACACTGTAGACATGAGTCAGGGGCTGTGAAAACACAGAAGAAAATGGTAGCTGGATACAACAAAGAATCCCTAATATTCCCTCTGTTTAGAATGCAGGAAATAGTTGTGTTGACCAAACAAAGATACCGAAAAAAAAGTGTCATCTCTTTAAAATGTTCCAAACAGCATTCTGATGATTAACTGGACTCCAACAGCAGTTCTGTTCCGGCACACTTCCTCTGCTGCTCTGTTCCAGTAACACAGTTGGCAGTGAAGTCGCCGTCATTAGAATATCTTTCAGTACGAGAACAGGAGGGTCTCTGGCTGCATTATTACTACTCAGATATTGATATAAGCAGGATAACTGCTAAAACAATAAGTATAATTTTCCATAAAAAATGAATATACCAAAACTGATGTTATAGATGTAAGTGGAGCCTTGTTGGTTGAGTCAGCCCCTGGCTTTTTATGTCTTTTTTTTTTTCTGCATGCCATAATTTCAGACTTGTTCCTGACCATTTGTAACTTCTAGGTTTTTGCTACCCACCTTTGTCGTTCCAGCTCCTCCATTTTAAATAATAACTCCAGTATGGAGAATGGGAACCCTCATAATGGCCACAGCAGATTTACAAATCCAGGATCTCAAGGGCAGAGATTTCTCCAGTAGAGTCCCTGAAATATAAAATAAACTGTCAAGTTTACCTCTGGAAACCACCAAGGACAGAAATATCAGTTGTGGAGGTGACTGAATCAGCATGACGGCCAGATGAGTAGCATTTTCAGAAGTAAATCAGCAGTGGCAGCGCTCCATATTTCTTTGTGTTTATTTAAAAATGGATGCAGGTGTAAAGTACAGGCTATAGGTTTCTGCACATAATGCAAAAGCATGGAGCTATGATTAAATGCTGGGCCAGTCTGACAGGCAAGGTTTCCACAATTCTGTGTAAGGCCTACCTTCCGTCTCTTGGTTAGTGACTGTGAAAGGCTGCCTCGCTGGCAAACAGGAATGTGCAGGGGGCAGGAAAGAGCAGGGAAGCTTTGATACTCTCAGGAAATACAGGACAGGCTGGTATTTGGAGGTAGCTGGGTTTCTAAACTCTGCTTTAAGCATGTAGCTGTAGGTGTCTACACTTTATACATGGGGTAATTTTTTCCTGACAAAGTCTTTGTAGCAGAAAGGGCATTCTTCTCTTACTTTATAAATGGTGTTCTATTTTACCAAAGTTTGCAAAATGAATTTCTATTTATATAGATAGCTTACCCTAGGGCCCCTTTCACACGATCGGACTGATAGGTTCGCTTGTCCTTTTTTCAGGCGGACCCGATCAGGCCACCCATTGACCTCTATGGGGAGGCGGATGTCATGTATCCGCTAACACCCGCCTGGCATCCAATCTGACAACATCCGCTAAAAACAGACATATGGCGATATGTTCGCCATCCGTCCAGCGGGTCGGATCGGATGAAAACGGACGGGCTGTCTGTTTTCATCCGATCTTCCCATAGAGGAGAGGGGGACTCTGACATGTCCATCTCTGCATAGTGAGATGGAGAAGGACCTTTCATCCGCCTGCTTAGCGGGGATCAACAGAGCGATCTGCACTGAGCAAACGGAGTCTGTCCAAACTGATCCACCCCATGTGAAAAGGGTCTAAAAGCTTACATTTCAATTTGTATAAAAATAGGCTGGTTGTATCTTCCAAACAACTTCAGTCATTTATTACGAACTCTCCAACCCCCCAGCACCCAACCTGCAGCCAACCTGAGCAGGGGTCTCCAAACTTTTTAAACAAAGGGCCGGTTTATTTTCCTTTATACCTTAGGGGGGCCAGACTGCGGGGGTGGAAATTTTTCTGGCATCGTTGGGAGTAAACATCAGCACATTTGGTATTAGAGGGAAGAATAGTGCCCCATCGTTGGTTTTTATTGGGAGGAATAGCGCCCCGTTGTTGGTGTCAGTGGGAGAAGTGGTTCCCTATTGTTGATGACAATTGGCAGAATAGTGTCTCTTATCAGTTGGAGGAATAGCGCCTCAAGGACTGGATAAAGGCAAAGCAAAGAGCCACAGTTTGAAAACCACTGAATTAGGTGGGGTACACACAATAAGAAAATCGGGCGAACGGTCGTCCGATTTTCCTCGTTGTTTCACAACAAATTGGAACCGATGAACGAAAATTCTTATACGACAAATACTTTTCTGTTGTTGTTTGTTTCTGATCATGTGCAGTCTTTCTTTTCTGATTTTTCTTGTACAAAAATAGGGTGAAAATGGTACACATTAAACGAAAATCGTTCTTTTTTTTCCCGTATGAGAACAATTTTGGAGTTTGTCCCTTCGAGAATTTTCGTATGAAAATTTGGAATCGGCTGTCAAATGCCGTGTACACACTATACAAAAATCGTACGAAAATTCTTTGGACGAAAACATTCACAAAATTTTCTTATAGTGTGTACTAGCCTTTAGAGGATAACTAACCCAAGAACAAAATCCAATATATTGCAGCTTACAGTCCTTAGGTGTTCTGGCTGCCTTCACTTCTTCTTTTTTCTCGAACATTTTCAGCAAATACAGAAAATACATGTTAATCTTGTTCTTGATACTTCCTGTGAGCTGCACAGAAGAATATCTTCCTTCCTAGCTTTCTTCTGTAATATATCAATTGCCCTGTCCTCCCATATAATGTAGAGGAAGCGGTATGGATATGTTTGTAGTCTATATCAGGAGAGCAAGCTAGGGTGACAATCATGGGTCCCTCCATAGATACAGTGAAGGAGTGATGCAGTGATAAATAATGTGTCCTCAGTCTTTGGTAGTCTTCTGCATCATGTCTCCAACTATGGGGTCAATTCACTAAGAGTTATATAACGGCTAAAAGAAATGCAGTAAAAAAAAGCTTGCAGAAAATAAGTTTTGAAAGTGAAATTCACTAAGAATTTTGCGTTAAATACTGAGTGCGGTATTTGTTCAATTTAGCTGTAATTACTGCATTATTTAATGCGATAATTTATGGCATTGGCTGGTTGCTAAGGAGCGGGGCCCCACTGACTGAATGAATGAACTGACAGCTGAATATGAAAAAAACATGACGGCAATTAAAAAGTATGAAAAAAAAAAAAAAACCCTATGCATACCATCTGTAGCATGTATAGATCATGCTGCAGCAAAAATTTAATTTTTAAAGAAAAAAAATAAATGAATGAAATTACATTTAAATTTCCGGCAATACAACACCATTGCTGGCAAAAAAAAGTGTTTAAAAAAAACAGCGTGGGGCTCCCCCCCCCAAAATTCCATACCAGACCCTTATCCGAGCATGCAGCCTGGCAGGCCAGGAAAGGGAGAGGACCAGTAAGTGCCCCCCTCCCCCTGAACCATACCAGGCTACATGCCCTCAACATGGGGAGGTGGGTCCATGTTGATGGGGACAAGAGCCTCATCCACACAACCCTAGCTGGTGGTTGAAGGGGGCCCCCAGATCCTGCCCCCACCCCCCATGTAAATGAGTATGATCTAGCCATTCACCAAAAAAGTGTCAAAAAGTAATAAAACACAGAGACAGTTTTTGACAATTCCTTTATTAAAACATAAAAAAACAGTATCCCCCTGATGTAAATCCATCATCAGTCACGATGCCCGTGCATCACCGCAATCTGAAAAAAAAAAAGAGCTCCGCTCGTGAGGCACCAAATGCCTCCTCAGCTGTTTGACAGTTCTTGTATGGGTAAGGGCAGGGCCACCTGCAATGTCACCTGGTGGCACAACTTCCCATGTGACCTCACTGACCCAGCATACACAGGTCCTTGATGTCACAAGAGGGCAGTGCCACCAGGTGACGTCGCCAGGTGGCCTTGTCCCTACCTATATAAGAACTGTCAAATGGAATAGGAGGCATTCTGCAGCCAGACGCCCCCTTGCAAGTGGAGCTCTTTTTTTTTTTTTTTTTTGGGTTCCAGCGGTGCGCTGGCATCATGATTAACGATGGAATTTCATCGGGGGACACTGTTTTTTTAATTAAAAAATAAAAATAAATTGTCAAAAACTGTCTCTGTATTTTTATTTCTTTTTGACATGTTTTTTTGTGAATGGGTAGGGGTATAATGTACCCCCTACTCATTTACATAGGTGGAGGGGCGGGATCTGGGGGCCCCTAGTTTGCAGGGATGAGGCCTTTGTCCACATCAACATGGGGACAAGGTGCTTTGGGGTGGGGGGGGCAGAGCTGCCCCAAAGCACCCACCCCTTCCATGTTGAGGGCATGTGACCTGGTATGGTCATGGGGGGGCGCTCACTTGACCCCCCCCCCCCGACTTGCCGGGCTGCATGCTCAGATAACAGTCGTGTATGGATTTTGGGGGGAACCCCACGCCATTTTTTTTTTTTTTTTTAATTTTTACATTTTTTCTCTTAAAATCCATACCAGACCCGAAGCCAGTGAAGGTACCCGAAAACAACATCATTGATGCATGCACAATCTATACTCATTCTATAGAGTACATCCCCTCACCCATACCCAGCCCTTCTCTAATCCTGAGTCTTCTCTTGAACTTTTGCATTCCACACTTGCACACACACTTCCATTTCTTACACCTAGCATGATGGTCTGACTCCCACCATACACTGCCAGGCAATCTGCCTTTCATAGCATTTTGTAGTAGCCCTATTGAGCCCCATCCTTTCCTTACAGTCCTTTCTCAAAGTTCTGGTTCCCTTCATAGGATAGGAAGGACCTGTCTAAGAATCAAACATTTGGACTCACTAACAATCCTGTTGCTAACCAAACAGTGCAGAGGACTATACCCACCAAAAACCTAGCTGTAATACTACGTTATCTACATATCTAAATGTATGATTTAGGCAATGGCTGGGTAGGGACTTGGTCAATTGCTGTACAGTATACTCTACGACGGTTGGAATTTGCACCTTTGTGAGCAATGCAATAAAAAATTATTGAAACTGAGAAGTAGGCCGATTATACTTGGGGTGCACTTTTAAGGGTGTCTTTTGTGCTTTGCTTCATTAAGGTAAAGTGACCTATTGTCCCAGTGTTCTATATTCAGCACTGAGAGTGGGAGCTATATTTTGCTTAGTAACGGCTGTGCCATTTAGAAGCATAGCCCACAAAGAAACCCCAGTGTTATCTCGCTGGCCGGCAGGATATGTGCGTAATTGCAGACAGGAAACCCCAAAGCTGTGACTGCTGCAGAGCCATCTGATGCTTAGCAGACGGAGTGGAAATTACTTCGAGGTTATGGTTTAGACGTTTCCTTTACAATGAATGGATCTTAAAGAAAAAACGTAGCCGCAGTTTTGTTCTCAATGGCTGTCCTGCTCTTGCTGAACCACAAATCCCAGCTGGTTTTGCCTGCAGCATAGTTTAGCTTTCTTTTAGAGGGAAAGGGTTCATAGTCTGAAAAGTTGGATCAGCACATCTCAGATAACATTTTTAATGCTTAATACGCAATCTAATTAAAAGCACGGTTGTAAAAATCTGCTGCTAAAATCACCATTTACAACCTCAGGACCACAAAGCGTTTTAACCCTTTCAGTGTCTTATTCACCAAGAACTATATCTGGGATGTGCTGGTCAAACTCTTGAACTAAAACTATGATTGCCTGTTGCAAGTCAAGAGGGCTAGCCCTGTTCCCTGCTGGTAGCCAGCACCAGCGCTATTTTACAAGTTGTTTTTTACAGGCAAACAAAAAGTATCCTCAACAATATCTATCAAAAATCTAATTTCCGTTATTACACCTACACAATTACTGATAATCAGATACTCACAAAACACACTTGAAATTTTGGAAAGCACAGCTATGCATAAACCACCTACCTACATCCTCTTAAAGAGGAAGTAAACTTCATCTGAGTACCACAAACCCAAAATGCTATTTAATTCATTTTTAATATTCAAACCAAACTCACTTTATCATCCATGTCTCTATGCAGATGATTCATGTAGCATTTACTTCCTTAGGCATCCCAACCTGCAAATACTAATTTCAGGGAGGTTGCACACTTATTTCAGGGAGGTGGCACTACGCCCCCCCCCACTAGTTTAAGACAACTAGAGGATGATCATATGAAATGGAATCAGTATACAGAGGTTTATAGAGGAGTATAATGTATACAGTATACAGAGAGGAGTATATAGTGTCCTGTAAACAGAGAGGAGTATATAGTGTCCTGTATACAGTATATAGAGAGGAGTATATAGTGTCCTGTATATAGAGAGGAGTATATAGTGTCCTGTATGTTGGGTGAAGTATACACCCAATATACAGTCGGTGTGTCGGTAGTGCACATGCTCAAGGTAAGTACCTCGGGGGGAGGGGGGGGCGGAGTATTTCCGGAGGTTGTCAGTAAGCCAGTCATAGTCCATCCGTTCCCAGTCAGTGAAGGGGGGTGGAGATGGGCGGAAAGATCCCGGAGATGTCCAGTACAGGCCGCTTGGGGTGACATAGGAGCGGGCACAGTGGGAGAGAAGAGCTTTGAGCAGCATGGTGACTGGAGGTGTCCAGGTCTCCCGCGGCAGCCGGGAGATCGCATGGTACTTTCGGGTGTCCGTGAGCCGCCGGCCAAAGGCGGGAGACTCCTGCAAGTCGTGGGAGACTTGGGATGTCTGCTTCCAGGAATACACCTGCCCCTAGGTCCGGCATGCAAACAGGAGAGGGTGTGCTTAGCTGAGAAAGCCCCTCTTCCCCTCCTGAAGACTCCAGGAATGTATGACATCATTTGTCTAGGCATAGAAACCAAGTAACTGAAGAAATGTAAAAAAAAAAAAAGTTTAAAACAAGCAAATATAATATACTTTCCTATTTATTTACTAATGCTAGCATAAGGATTACAAATAGTCATTTTTGATTGAATTTCCACTTTAATGAGTGTCTGAATGGAGGATGCATTATATTCTTGATTAAGCAGAACTCTTATCATATTTATTTTTTATTTGTTCATTCAAAGATCATCCATTGCATTTTTGCAATGCATTAAATAACACCTTTGTGGGTTTTTGATGCAATTTTGTGTGCGATTTGTGCTGGTTTTTAGGAACCCGCACTCACTGGTATCCTAACAACCTGTGACTCATCCCTGCTGTCAGCAGCAGGTATAAGTCATCAGTAGTTAAGGAGCCACCATCTGCCAGTGTCCTAACAACAAGGAGTAATTCCTGCCAAACAAAAGAGCCGTAAAAAAAAAAAAAAAAAGTGTGGAACACTTGGGGGTCTGGTATGGATTTAAAGGGGGACCCCATGACAAAAAGAAAAAACAAACAAAAAATGGTGTCGGGTCTCTCTCAAAATCCATACCAGGCCCTTATTAAAGCATGTAGCCCAGCAGGCCTAAACCATACCAGGCCACATTCTATCAACATGGGGGGGCACTTTGCCGTGGGGGGGGGGAGGGTGGGGCAAATGTTGATGAGGACAAGGGCCTCTTCCCCAAAACCCTGGCCCGGTGTTTGTGGGGGTACAGGGGGTAGCTTATCGAAATCTGGAAACCCTCTTTAACAAAGGGGCCCCCAGATCCTGCCCCCCCCCCCGTGAATATGTATGGGATACATAGTACTCATTCTCCAAAAAATGTCAAAGGTAAACAAAAACACAAAAACAGTTCCCTCAATGTAAATCAATCGTCAATCACGATGAACGCCGGTCGCCGACAGCCAGGTACAGAGAGAGCATGCAAAGTCTATAGAAGCAGTGTCATAGTTGGGATTTGAACTGATAACCCCAGTGCTGCTAGGCAGAAGTGCAAACCACTTAGCCACTGTATACAAGTATAATTTTATAGCCAAAATCTACATGGAAAAGACAAGCTATAGCAGGGAAGAGAATCTTGCTCTTTTCAAACATAGAAGAGAACTGTATACACACAATACCGGGAAGCTCACAGATCCTCTACTGATTGAAGCGGACCCCACTCTGTGTGAAAGAGCCCTTACACTATTACATGGTAACCTGATGGGATCAGAAGTTTTGTAGCGAGGGATAAGATTGTTTTTAGCCCATAGACAGTGACAAGGCTATTGCATTTTTGGCAAAAGCAACAGATATTTTCTGTTCTTGCTTTAAAATTTTTTAGCTCAAAAGATCCAAACTGATGCAGCTACCACTAAGCTACAATATTTTACATTTTTATTTTACTAAGTGAATGTCAGGTTTAACTGGGAAAAAGTTCTGAAATATTGAACTGGGTAGCTTGTTTATTATACATAGTAACTGTCATTTTTTGGAAGATTGTGGAAGCAGAACTGAAATGGCATAAAACTTGCTAGTTCTGGTTTACCCGCATCAGATTTAGACCCCGTTCACACTGGGGCGACGCTACTTGCCGGGGGGCGACCTCACAGGTCGCGGTGCGCAGCACGCACCGCGACCTCGGAGCGGCCGGCACGGACTTCATATCATTGAAGTCAATGCAGGTCGCTCCAGGTCGCCCCAAAGAAGCTCCGGACCCTTTTTCGACTTGTGTCGCTCCTATTAGAACGGGTCCACAGCTTCTCTATGGCAGGCGACCTGTCAGGCGACCAGGTCGCCTGACAGGTCGCCCCAGTGTGAACGGAGTCTTAAGGAAAATGAGAGGACGTTATATAACAAATAGCATACTTGCCAACTGTCCCATTTTTGCCGGGACAGTCCCGGGTAATTTACATTGTCCCGGCAATGTACTTATTTACACTTTGCACTTATGTGCTTATTTACACTTTGCACTTATGTGCTTATTTACACTTTGCACTTTATTTATATTTACATATTACATTTTTTGTATGATCGCACCTGAGCACATTTGACACTTTAGAATTGCAGGGAATTGTAATGAGAATTTTGAACTTTAGGCAGAAGTAGTGCAGCTGAATGGGAGAATTATTCCAACTCTGCTGCTTTGGCCTCAAGTTTAAAATTCCCTTTTAAATTTCCTGTAATTCTCTCTTTATTGAGTAGACCCTATAATCTGTTGATAAGTAGACGGAGATTATGTGGAGTGGGCGGGGCTTCGGGAAGTAGGTGTGGGTAAGTAATTGATAGCTGTGCTGCAAAGAGTCCCTGGAAATTTTTTTCAAATGGCAACTATGAAATAGTAGATAGTCAAGAACACATGACAGTAGAGAAGTGAGAGCCTTAGCTGAAAGATAGATCTCTGCATAGACACTGAAATCTACATGAGCTAATTGGCAGGCCAAGTTTATGGGTATAGAAGAAGAGATGAGGACTAAGGACAAGGCCTTGAGGAATACTATTAGATGGAGAGAGATAAGAAGCGATATCCTCGGAAAGGGCAAATCCTCGGAAACTTTGAAGAACATGCGTGCTTTTAAGTAAACATTTGCTAACCCAACCCCTCTCCACCACCAATCCTAAACTTAACTAAACTGCACTAATCTCCCTCAATCCAACTACGTACTTACCTCTGTAGACTGCTGCACTTACTCTTTCAGTCTGTTGGACAAAATGAAATGAGGGATAAGTGCCGTTAAGCTTTGGAGGCTTGGGGTGGTGGGTTTGTGAAAATTTAGAAAATTCCTTTTTTTACAGGAATTTTATACACTTTGGCATTTTTTCCATTGGGATTTTATTTATTGATTGCTTTTTAAGAAATATTTTTATTACTATATATATTTTTTATCACCATATGAATTTATTGTTTTTCATAGAATAATCTTTTTTTCATATATTGTATTTTTTTCGTGTGGCATTTAAGTTTTTGCTCATTACCGTATTTTTGCACTAGCACAATTTCCTTTTGCAGAGTATTCATTGCATATAGCACTTTTGTGTAGGATTTTTCAATATTTATTATTATAATGTCTATGTGAATATGGATCTTAGATTTTGCGGTGCATGAGCACTTTCCATACATAGAATAGAAAGTTTTAGTCAACAAAAGAGGGATACAAACGTGCGCTGATTTTTTAATATATTTTTTTCATCTTTATGTGGAAAACCTGCAGTAGATCAGCAGCAGTTTGTTCTGATTCCCCTTTCTTTTATGGCTATTTAACCATTGATTGCCTGGGCGCTTGATCTCTTTTTCTTGATTGTAAAAAAGTACACCTGTAATTTTAACAAGAAGTGTGAAGGTGTTTTTGTTTTATGTGATCAGTAGTAATTGAGATCTTTTGGGAAGCCAGTTTCAGTGGAACGATTAGGGTGGAATCCAAATTTAAGATGGTTAACCAATGAATTAGCTTCTAGGTGCACAATATAAGTATGGGACTGCAAAACATGGATTGAAATGCATTATATGGGGGGGGGGGGGGGGGGTTGGAGAGGGTTAAGGGATTTTGCAGAGGACTTGGTGGACCTGTAGGGGATTAGGTTTCTGGAGGGGCTGGTGCACAATGTAGGAGGTTGTTGGGCACTGTTGGAGGTTTGGGGTTCTGCAGAGGGCTGAAGTTTCTGCAGAAGGTTGGAGAGGAGGCTCTGTGGTAGACTGGGAGGTTGTGGAGCACTGTTGGAGGTTGGGGGGTACTATAGAGGGCTAGAGGCTCAGCAGCAGGCTGGGGGGCTCTGTGGTAGGCTGGGCAGGTCTGTTGGAGGGTGTGGGGCCCTGTTGAAGGTTGGGGGTACTATGGAGGGCTCTATGGTAAGCTGAGTAGCTCTGTGGAAGGTTGGGGGCACTATAGAGGGCTGGAGGCTTTGCGGTAGGCTGGCAGCTCTGTAGAAGGTTGTGGGACGCTGTTGGAGTTTGGGAGTACTATGGAGGATGGGGGAGCTCTATGGTAGACTAGGCAGCTCTGTTGGACACTGTTGGAGTTTGGGGGTACTAAACAGTGCAGGAGGCTTGGCAGCAGGCTGGGGTCTCTGTGGGTGGTTGTAGGGCACTGTTGAGGCTGAGGGGTCTCTGGGGGCACTGTGGACCACTGTGGGTGTTGTGGAGCACTGTTGGAGGTTGGGGGGTACTATAGAGGGCTAGAGGCTCAGCAGCAGGCTGGGGGGCTCTGTGGTAGGCTGGGCAGGTCTGTTGGAGGGTGTGGGGCCCTGTTGAAGGTTGGGGGTACTATGGAGGGCTCTATGGTAAGCTGAGTAGCTCTGTGGAAGGTTGGGGGCACTATAGAGGGCTGGAGGCTTTGCGGTAGGCTGGCAGCTCTGTAGAAGGTTGTGGGACGCTGTTGGAGTTTGGGAGTACTATGGAGGATGGGGGAGCTCTGTGGTAGACTAGGCAGCTCTGTTGGCACTGTTGGAGTTTGGGGGTACTAAACAGTGCTGGAGGCTTGGCAGCAGGCTGTGGTCTCTGTGGGTGGTTGTAGGGCACTGTTGAGGCTGAGGGGTCTCTGGGGGCACTGTGGACCACTGTGGGTGGTTGGAGGGCACTATGGTTGCTGGGAGGCTAAGGGATCTGCAGCTAGCTGGAGACTATGGCCTGCTAGGCCATGGTCCAGTAGCTGTAGTGCATTCTTCTAAGCTTTTTTTGGACAACCGGGAAAAGAAGTAGTTTGGCATACCACAGCCTCAGGTAGGCAGCCATGAAGACCCATTAGGGATCACACCCGAGCCAATTCCTTTTAAAACAGAAAAGCATTTTTTTGCCAGCGATGCTTATGAAAGTGTTTTTTAGCTGATTTATTAATTACCATGTTTTTAAAGTTACTTGTTTACAGTGAAAGTTGTTTTTGCGAGGTTGCGAAGTTGTTTTTGCGAAGAGGAAATATTTTTAACTTCTGTTCGGTAAAGGAAATATTTTGATGTATTTTTCCTGCACACTTCTCGCTGTATAGTGTTTATTAAATTCTGCTGCATTTACGTAGTACCTTTATGATGGGCATCCACAAAAGTGTTCCTGCGTCTGTTCTCGTATTAAAGGGGACCTGTCACAAAAGAAGCACTCATAGACCAAGCTCGGAATTTAGGTCTGCTTTTCACTGATGGAAGCGATAGTACAGCTTCCATGAATAGAGGAGGGGGGAGAATGAGAATAGTTGGCACTTTTGCTGAGTGCTGTGATTGGTCCAGGGATAAAAAACCCTGCAGCACCATAAGATTACCACTAGGGGGTCGGGGGGAGGAGTTTGGATTTCAATTAGGACAGCTGACACCAACGCAGAGGTCTCTTCCCACTAAATGTGAGTACTGTCCCTTGTGCCGAGAAAAAACAAAACAAAAAAAAAACGAAACTTAGGCTTTACATTTTTTCTAAATCCACAGCAGCAAAATCAGTCTGTACAAGCAGTAAAGCATGCTTGTTAAACTCACTCTGGAACCAAAGGGGTAATCCTCTGCATTGTGTAATAAGGCTATTTGATCCTGTCTTCTCTTAACCTCCCCTTCTTCCACAGTCCCAAAACCATCTCCTGATAAGACAGAGCCTTGGGGACAAGCTGCACATGCTCAGTTAAGTATGTATTGCTAGAGAGTTTTTTCTTTTCTTGGGAGAGTGCATGTGATCATCGCAGGGCCAATCAGCACTGTCCAGATAGAGGGTTTAGGGGTAGAATGAAGACTCCTCCTTTAAGCTTTAAAGCAGAGTTCCACCCAAAAGTGGAAGTTCTGCTTATCTGACTTCTCCCCACCTCCGGTGCCACATTTGGCACCTTTCAGGGGGGGGGGGGGGGGAGCGGGTACCAGTCCCCACTCCCGGGAGATCGTGCTGCAGCTTGATCACTCAGACCCTCGGCCCCCCACCTCCGAGCCATTCAGAGAGCGCAGTGTGCTTTGCACATGCGCAGTAGAGAACCAACTGTGAAGCTGCAAGGCTTCACTGCTGGTTTCCCTTACAAAAAATGGCGGCGGCAGCACACAAGAGCCGATGGAAACATGTAAAGTGTAAGCTCCGTTTATCTGTCTCCCCCCCCCCCCCCTCCGGTGCCCTTTTTGGAGGGGAGGGGGGAGCAGGAACCTGTTTTTGAAAGTTAGCCGTCCCTACTTCTGTTCCATCAGAAGTTTGGGCCCCCCTCCTCCTTCCCCACCGCCCAGAAATTCAGAAATCACTGCGTGCTTCGTGCATGCGCAGTAGGGAATCGGCTGTGAAGCCACAGGGCTTCACAGGCCGGTTTCCTTACAGACAATGGTGGAGGTGGCAGCAACCGAGAGCAGATGGAAACATCTGCTGGGGTGCCAACATCGCTGGATTCCAGGACAGGTAAGTGTCCTAATATTAAAGGTCAACAGCTACAGTATGTATGTATATAGTTTTTGCTGGGGTTGGCGGAACTCCGCTTTACCAGACACTGATAGAAATCAAAAGACTGCTCAAACTGCTGATGAAAAAAGGTGATTAGCAGTTTATATTTACTAAAACTATTGCATTTCCATGTTCTGTGGGAGACCAGATATAGTGAATTCAGGGTCCTGGGTTTAGTAACACTACTATTTTACAGGATTTGCAATATATAGCACCAGCAGATCGTGCTTCACTTTACAACATAATTGGAGACAGTACACTTACAACACGAGGGTAAAGAGGGTTCTGCTCATGAGAGATTACAATCTAAAATAAAAAACAAAAATTAAAAGAAAAGCTTTGCAAAGGTAATGTGTACAGTATACATTCTGTAGAGTACAATAGATACATTAAAGCTAAACCCTGGGCACACAACCTAAATTAAGTACATGGAGTATAAGAAAGCTGTTCTGATATTTACACAGCCCCATTACACAGCACAGCTCTGTCTAACAGGGCAGGAGACCTGATTTTCTTTGCTGCAGTTATCTAACACTTACAGGTCTAGTCCCTCCCCCAGCACGTGATTGGACAGCAGTAAAAGAAAGCAGCGGGCTTTTTAACTCCTCTCTTTGTCACAATTCGCTCTCCTCCGATCAACATGTTCCTTCTCAAAACATGTGCACACGGCATACCTGATTGGTTCCCAGTATTGTCCCTCCCTCTCCTAGTCTGCGCTCTGCTGTACATAGACTGCAAGAGACTGATACTAAATTAAATTAGATTACTCACATTGCTTTAATTAAAAAAAAAAATACATTTATTGGTTCATTAAGAAATGGTTTGTGTCCTTCATATCTGCCTGGCAATTCAGCTTTCAGTCCCGGTTCTCACATATGTGATGCGGGAACCCTGCAAATCCACTGCAGGTTCCTGCATTGCATTCATCTCACAGGCAGTCCACACTGCCATAAGCGAATTGCTGGGGGTGTCAATACAAAGTTAACGACACCCCCAGATCAGTTTGCATATGGCAGTGCGAACTGTCAGTTCGGACATGAATTGGATTGCATAGGTGTGAACCACCATGCGATCCGAATCTGGTGCGGACCTAAAAAAGGGTCCTGTGCGAGTTGCTTCTGAACATTGCATGTAATTTCCAGAGCAGTGCATTCCGAATCGCATGAGATGTCTGTCATCGCACATATGTGAAACGGGACTAAGAGTTCATACTTACATGAGGTAGTACATTAGGTAATACATAGATTTGCTGTACCGATGATTTCATTGCTCTGCTTTGCAGTAGGAAATGTATCCAAAATTCAGGCTCTAACACCACACCTGGAATATATTAGGCATTTTAGTAGCGTAGTGTTTTATTTTCATTATTCACCCAAATATACGTTAAAGCGGAGCGCCTGGCAGATAATAAAGAACTGTCAGTCATTGTTTAATGGTATTTAACTCTCCAAGGGACCAAGGGTATGTAGAACATGATCCCGTTAAAATCTGTCCCTTAGCCCTCGGTCACACTGAACTATGCACGATTTCAAAGCCGCATTTTAGTCCGACTTTGGGGACGACTTGAAAGATATCTGTGCATGAACCCGCATAGATGTCTTTCAAGCCGCCCCCCAAAGCCCAAATGCAGCTTTGAAATTTGTGGGAGTTTAGAAGAAGTCGCACGATTTCAAAGCCGTGTTCAGTGTGAACGAGGGCTTAGGGACAGATTTTATTGGGACCATGTTCTATATACTCATGGTCCCCTCGAAGTAACCCCCAAAGTTGCCAAAATCAGCGCAGGAGCTACTTTTGGAAATCGGCGCGGTGCCCCAAAGTTGGTGTTGCACCAATTGGGACGATCCAATTTCCGGCAATAGGCTTTGAACTGACCTATCAAATTAAATGTCAAATCGCGCCGATGTATACTGATGACTTTGTACATGGCTTGTACCTTATAGCGGAGTTCCACCCTGGGAAATTTTTTTTTAATAAAAATACCCCCGGGACAGTCAGGGCTAGTACATTCCACAATGGCTAGCCTCTGATCTGTCCCGGGTTGCACTTACCTTTTAGAAGAAATACTTACCTTGAAAACGTATTGTCCAGCGCTGCCATCTCAGGTGTGGGCAGCTTGAAGCCAGCGTGATCCTCTTCTGTGTCCTCTTCCGTCTTCTTCGGTCCCACGATGTACTGCACCGGCCCTGCCGGCACTTCCGGTGCCTCAGCGTCATCCCTGCACAGCTTCTGGGCATGCCCAGAAGCTGTTTAGCAAGGTATGACGGCGCCTACACCGGAACTGACATCAGGGCCAGTGCAGGCGCATTGATTCCTGGGAGCGATGACGTTCAGCTCCCAGGAATCATTGCAAGCCAGAAAGTGACGACTCGCCGTGGCCGCCGAGGGGAGGAAGAGGAAGTAAGGTAAGTATCTTATCTTCTAAACAAG
Organism: Pelophylax lessonae; assembly: GCF_965119305.1. Taxonomy (NCBI): domain Eukaryota; kingdom Metazoa; phylum Chordata; class Amphibia; order Anura; family Ranidae; genus Pelophylax; species Pelophylax lessonae. The sequence continues at coordinate 118,538,096 of NC_138772.1, forward strand.
GTAAGTTAAAAAAAAAATTGAGATTATCCATTTGTTTTTCAGGTGACCCGGAGCGAGAAGATGGAGGTAAGTATAATTTTAGGGTGGAACTCCGCTTTAAGTTGACATGCGCTATTTGTTTAAAATAAAGAATTGAAAACAAAAAAATCTGACTCCTATTTTCGAGCAGCATGGTTGGGCAGGTTCTCCCCCCCAGTCTAACAACACTGTGTGTCTATGTGTCTATCTGTGACTGCTTTTACACATACACTGCGTTGCTAGGCTGTGCCAAACAGTGAACTGGGCCGACATTGCTGATTGTCTGTTCATGAAAGTGAAAGATCACACAGCACTACAGCATTGTGAGATTCATTGGTTGGGCCGTGTATGTATAAAAACAGCCACTGATAGACGCACAGAGCTGCAGCACTGAGTAATCTTTCACTATTATGAATGTGCAATTAGTCTCCATAAATACCTTATCATTCCAGAGATCCTCATCTGCATTCATTTCCTTTATGTATGTGTCCACAATTCACTCTGCTACAATTCACTCTGATATCTCCCATTGTAGCTACCTATTCAGAGAACAGAGGCTACAAGTGTAAGTGATGATGGGCAGGAGAGTCTGAGTGATAGAACACATAACAGGCATCCCTTTGGACAAGCAGGATCCTCCTTGCTTGTCACTGGATGGTGCAGACTTTCGTTGTGCTGTGCTAAACAGTTGCTTGATTAATGTTGAAGAAACAAGTTTAAGCAAGCAACTGATGGGAAGACTTCACAGCTAAAGTGTACACCATCCAGTGCCCAGCTCCCTACCTTAAAAATGCACATCTAAAGGGGATGTGTTCTTTCACTCTGGCTCAGCATTAAAGAAATGCAAGGAACCATGGAAGATGTAGTTTTGCCATCAGCAGAAAGTTGATATTTCAACCCCCTCCCATGCTGGCTGGTAGGAGCTGTACTTACTGAAAAATAGCAGCAGCTACAGAGATGGACAGAGGATATGCACACATATTCCAACCGTACTAAAATAGCATTTTGAGTCAGTGACTAATGCTCTTTATTAATATTTAATTTAATTAATGATCATTTAGTACTCCTTTAAGTAAGCAAACAAAGCTGCATTCTGTTTAAAGAGTGGAAAAAAGATGGTAGATAGAGGACAATACCCATAAAATTTTGAGCATTAAGTTGAGAACATACCAAAAAATCAGCAGGCTCTGCACTGCGATCTGTATTTTATGAACTAAATGTAAAGTACAAACACCGTGTGGGGTATTTACTGCAGTGACCCATGGATATTGGTATTATCTCTCCTTTAGTTTTTGGCCTCTTTTTTTTGTTTCATGTGGAGGTTATAGTCAACTGGTTTTGTGCACTAATTGCTTGGTGCAAATAGATGTATATTTATTGCCATTTATTAAGATGTTATCACTATATGGTATAAGGTGATCCATGTCACTAAGTTCTATTCTAGGCTTAGGGGTTGCAGCCAGTTCCAGAAGCTGACCTTATTGTAATATCTTGGCAGCTGCGGCCCAGCTTCTTCAGCCTTTCAGTTCTGCTATCTTTGTGCGCTCACACGGCTTCCTTCCAGCGTCTAAGTCATTGTTCACTTTCTTTGTAATTATAGTGGCCGGGTGATTCCGCTTTCTCTTTTAAATTCACATTGTTGACAAAAAATAGCTTCTTTTCTTTGCAGTGTTGGATTCTGTTCAGGTTTCACTAATGAAAGCTAATGAGCTTTGATTTTTTATTTTTTTTTGCAAACCAAATAGTTCTAAAAGGCAAACATTAGGTGTCTCTAAGCCCTCATTTGCATGGCAGGTCAAATCACATGACAAGTCACACCCTATTTCCGGCACTCGCACTGTTCAAATCGGTGCGACGCTGACTTTTCTGTGGCGCATCGGTGTAAAAAAGTAGTTCCTGCACTACTTTTCACAATTTCAGGTGTGACTTGCATAGACATCTGTGCATGAAGCTGCACAGTTGCCTTCCAAGTCACACCTGAAGTCACGCTCACATGCATCTTTGAAATCGTGCAATTTTAGGTGAAGTTGGACAATTTCAAAGCCACAGTCAATGTGAACAAGGGCTAAAGGCTTTTCTCTATCGTCCATTGACAGACTCAGCTCTTATACTTCTTATACCATATGGTTATGCTGCCCCCTACAGGAGTAGTACTAGGCAGGAAAAAAATTCACTGACACACCTACAGGGACTGTCCTTCATGGCATAACCCCACACACACTCTGCCACAAGCCAGTTTCTTGCTAGTGAAGGAGTAGGACCTAGGTTTTCTGCTGGGACTTTGGTCTCAGTTTTTTTTTCTTCTTTTACCGGTTGGCCATTGAGTCCTTTAGAAAATCAGACTCTTTTTTGTCCTTACTGAGGGATCTTGTAAGGGTTTGGCTGCGTCTGCTGTGACTATATCCAGATGGATTAGGCAGACGGTTGTACAGGCTTATTAATGGACGGGTCAGGTTCCTTCTTTCCCTGTGACAGCGCATCCTACCAGGGCTTTGAGTGCCTTTTGGGCTTTTCCTCATCAGGTCTCTGTTACTCGAGTGTGTTAGGTGGCGACTTGGTTGTCCATGCATACTTTTACAAAATTCTACAAGGTAGATTTGTTGGCATCTTCGGATGCATCCTTTGGCTGCAAAGTTTTGCAGGCTGCCGTTTAAAAAGACTTGTTTTTCTCTTTCAGGGGGTTTATATTTGCTTTCTATGGGTAAGCTCCTGTGGTTCCCGATTGAGCTTTGTTACCCAGTTGGCTATGTTTAGCCTTCGCAAAAAACGTAACCTGATTTTTTTTTTTTGTTGCGTTCTTCCCACCCCTCATGCCTACACTGCTTTGGGACGTCCCTATGGTATAAGAAGTATAAGAGCTGCGTCTGTCAATGGACGATAGAGAAAATTGGATTTATGTAAGAACTTACCGTTGAATCCTTTCCTCTGAAGTCCATCGACAGACGCAGCACCTGCCCCTCTGTTATGGGGATGATTTGTGTCGTCTTTTTCACTGCTTGCTATGAAACTGGCTTGTGGCAGAGTGTATGTGGGGTTATGCCGTGAAGCACAGCCCCCTGTAGGCGCGTCAGTGAATTTTTTCCTGCCTAGTACTACTCCTGTAGGGGGCAGCATAACCCTATGGTATAAGAAGTATAAGAGCTGCGTCTGTCAATGGACTTCAGAGAAAAGGATTTTACGGTAAGTTCTTACAAAAATCCAATTTTTTTTTTGTTCAGCTTTTCTAAAATAAACATGTTATACTTACCTGGTCTGTGCAGTGGTATTGCACAAACTGGTCCTGAACCCCCTCTTCTGGGGTCCCCTGCAAGCGCTCTTTGCTCCTCCTTTTCTGTGTCTGCCACCATAGCAGATGTGCAGGATTGATCCCAAGCCCGGCTGTTTGCGTCTATTGACATACAAAGAGGTTCCAACCTTTACCCACTCTACCTCATGTATCATCATGAAGTCAGTAAGCAGATCTTCCATGAAAATGCAAGGTCAGCTTCTCTTGCAGTCCTCTACCCCCAGATAAAATTGCTAAACAAAGGCAATAAGAGAATTTACAAAATCAGAAACTAAAAAACTTTCCCCCTCTTCCCTGTGGTGCTGGGTCCGATTCATGTGGGATTTCAGATCCTCAGATCTCCCAGGATCCTCTAAGAAGGCCTAGTGGTGTCACCCTCACCTAGGCTTGTACGCTGAAAGTCAGCATGTAAGCTGAGTGCTTTTTTACCTGTTTCTTATATTTTTTTTTTTTTGCTTTCTGTTAACAATATTTATCAGGTGGCTGGGGCTTTAAGATACAGAGACCTTAAGTTTTATTGCATTAAATTGGAATTAAAATATGTTTTTTTTTCTTATTTTTTGTTAATAAATGGGCCCGCAGGAGTTTTGCCATAGTTCACACCACATATTAGCACATTATGGCAGGCCTACCTGTGAAACAATACCCACCAGTGCTGCACTTTCAGCACTGCCACTGGTCAAGGGGATTCCAACTTCTCCTGTTCTTCCTTCTGGGTTTGGTTTCTTCAACTGATTGAATGGCAGGACCATGATGATGTGACTCCCATATGCATGTGCTTGGGAGTCACGTCATCGTGGCACAGAGGAGTGCTGTAAATGCACGCTGAGATACACATGCGCAGCATTGCTGACGGACAGGGAGATACTTTTATAACAGAACAGAGTTATAGGGTCTCTTCTGTTCTAAAAACCCTACCTGTCAGCGTTTAGTTTTTGTTTTTCCTTTTCCGTTTAGCTTAATTCTACTTTAATGCCTAATATTGGGTTTTCAAGAATACAACATCTTCCATCATGCTTGAGGTCATTGTAGCCGTATTAGTGCACTTGCGACAGAGACAATTGAGTACTGTCCGTGATACTTTTTTTATTTGCACTAACATACAATTTTTCAGGACAAGCTTTCGGGGTATGTCCCCTTCTTCAAGATCCAAGCAGTACTGATTCACAAAATGTTTAGCAGAATGGTAAAAAAAAAAAACACAATCTCTAAGGCTACATTCACACCTGAGCGTAGCGTTTTTCGCGCGTTTTTTACCGCGATTTTACCGCGATTTTTGCGGCTTTTTTTACCGCGATTTTTACCGCGATTTTTGTGCAGGCGTTTTTAGATTGAATAGAGATCAATCGAAAACGCCTGTAATCTGCCCAAAAAGAAGCTCATGTACTTTTTTGAGCGTTGGTCGTTTTGTATACAGCGTCAAAACGCTCAGATGTGAACAGGGGCCATTGAAATGAATAGGATTTGTCTTGTTGGGCGTTTTGAGAGCTGATCCTAGAGCAGAAAAACGCCCCAAAAACGCCCCAAAACGCCTAGATGTGAACGGAGCCTCAGCCAAAGGAAAAAAAAGAGAAAACCCAACAAACATAAACAAATTTAACTGGCAATGGTAATAAAACTAGCATAGTTAGTGAGATAAGACAGAGGGAGAGCTGAAGACGGGTGTGGGGGGGGGGGGGGGGGGGTAAAGGTGGGGGGGATAGTCACAGAGGGGGTCGTAAAACTGTGGGATAATGAGTAAGGAAACCCATATCTAACTTTAAGCCGTTATTTTTTGTGTCAAAAAGAAGTATCATTCTTAATTCAAAAGTTTTCCTTTCCTGGATAGTTCTGAAATTCCCTTTAAGAACTAAAACATTGAGGTCTTCTATAGTGTGGTCCGGTTGTGAAAAATGATGTCCCACAGGTGTGCAGAAACTATCTTCTTTATGTTCCTTGATGGTATGTCTGTGCAAATTCATCCTCGCTTGCAACTTCTGTCCTGTTTCGCCTACATAAGATCCTTTGCTACATCTTTTGCATTGGATGAGGTACACAACATTACTGGAGATGCAGTTGTATGATCCTGGGATATTGAAGGTCCCATTTGTGTGTGTGACACTTTTAGACAGATTGATCTGGTTGCACAGTTTGCAACGATTTTTGTGGCAGGGTTTGCTCCCATTATTTGTGACTTCATAATCAGAATGAAGTTTTCTGCTGATTAGTTTATGTCTGAGGTTGGGTGGTTGTCTGAAAGCCAGTATTGGAGGTTGTTGGAATATTCCTTTCAGAGTTTCATCTTCTGTTATGATGGGTTGTAAATCTTTGATTATCTTTCTTATCCCTTCTAGTGCTGGATTGTATGTGGTGACTAGAGGCACACGGTTATTTGTTTTTTTCTCTTTGTATTGGAGAAGATTTTCTCTTTGGGTTTTCAAGGCTGTGTTTATGCTGGTGTTGTGTAACGTTAATACGTTTTTGTTAATGGATGGATTTTCAGCTGCAGAATTATCACACTCAGTAGCCTTGTAGAGATACTGTTGAATAAACCTATCCAACTCTCAGGACTTCATCACGGTGTACAGCCTGTTATGCAATATACATATACTCAATCAGATGTTTTAGTGGAGGGATAGAACATATGAGAATGTATAGATGAGAGACAGGTTGTATGGTGATTACTAGGAGTAATATTAGGAGAGTTGCAGGTGATGGTAAAGCAGATAGGTTCTGATGTCTAGTATAGTGCAGATGGTAAGAGGACACAGATGGAGTATACTTAGACAGAGTAACCTAGTGCAAGGATAGTTGAAGGTAGTCCCAAGAGCTAACAGTCTATGCAGATGGTATGGAATAGATAGATAGATAGTCCTGGTAAATGCAGTAGATGACAGTAGGAGATTGGTTAGTAAGGAATCCCCTGTGGGGTACTTATCACTTAGATAGGTTAGTAGTAACAATGTCCATAGATAGAGAGGTGATCCCGTAGCGAGATACGGATCAGCGGCGAGGTTCCGGCATCAGTTCAGCAAAGGAAATGTCAGCAGCTCCGACTTCACAGGAGAAGGTGCGGTGAACATGTGGTTTGAACGAGCGATGAGTGAGAGAAAGCCGGCGATTGAAATAGCCGCTCATAGCGGCGCTCAGCAATGATGTCATCCGGTCTTAAAGGTATATGCGTCTCTTGTTACACAAGATGGGACGCAATTAGCAAAGGAGAAATATGGAACAAGGGTACCAGAGGTACCAGAACATTACATGTTGATGGTTTTGTTTTTGTAACCTTTCTTACGGAAGGAGTTTGTTAGTGTTCTGAGATGTGCTATCTTTGTCTTCTGGGTCTGAACATATTCAGTGGTATCTGATAGCCTGGCTGTGTATGATGGCCCCTTTAGTGTGTTGGGGGTGAAAACTAGAACTGTGCGGTTTCCTGTATATCGAAGTATGAAGCTTGTCATCCCTGATGTATACTATGGTGTCTAGGAAGTTGACATGCCTGTTAGAATAATCCATTTTAAGTTTGATAGATGGGTGAAAGGTGTTGATCAATGAAAGAAATTGTTTGAGATTTTCCTCACCTTCTGTCCATATGATGAATATATCATCAATATAGCGATAATATCTGTATGGCTTATGTTGTATGCTGTTCAGGAATTTGTCCTCCAGATCAGCCATAAATAAGTTTGCATACTGGGGTGCCATTTTACTTCCCATAGCAGTACCCATACACTGGAGATAGATGTCTAAATGCCTAAAAAAAAATGCATGAAAAACGCATGAAAACAATACACTCAGATGTGAATGGAGCCTTAAAGTCCATTCTCTTGCGAGGCTTAGGCATTGTTCACATCTTGGCGTTCCAGATCGCGGGCAAAAGCATTGCGATTCTGCCTGCGTCTCTGAATCACGGCAAATCGCGGGACGCCCGTGAAATTCCTGTCACTTCCAATGGCACCCCAAACATGGCACGATTTTGCCGCTATTGTCGCCCGATGAATCGTGGTAAAATCATGCAAACAGAATTGCGGTACGTCTGTCACCCAAAATAAGTTCTTGTGCTTTTTTGGCATCCAGAACGCCAAGATATGAACGGAGCCTACTGCTGTAACACAGCATGGGAGTTTGGTAACTTGGAAAATAAAAGCAGCTGCTGATATAATAAAAGTGCATGGCCTGAGTGTTTCCTCTATTGTAACTATGTTTTCCCTGTGACTCATATCATAGGTAAAAGTAGACAAGTCTAGGCAAGTTTACATTCATAGTAAGAAGGAATCCTGAACCAGAATTTGTTTTAAAAAGTGTTTGTAATCATATTGTTAATGAGGGGATGTAAAGTGGTTCTAAAACATGTGCATTACCCCCCGTTCACTCCGGAGCGACTTGTCATGCAATTTGACAAATCGCACCTTTTTGTCAGCAGTGGCACTGTTCAAATCGGTGCGACTCTGACTTTGTGGTGCTGCATCCACTTGAAAAAGTAGTTCCTGCACCCCCCCCCCCATTATACTTACCTCACTCAATCCAGCACTGTGTCCGTCTGCAGCGCCTCTCTTCTCTCTTGGCTCCTGCTGCTGTCTATCGGATCATGTTATGAGGATGCGGGCCTATTTATGGACACAGGTAGCAGGGATTTGGGATTGAGCCCCCGGTGTGCCATGATAGGAAGCGGTCTCCTATGTTGGGACACAAAGAAGAGGAAGAGCTAGGAGCGCTGGTGGGGGGGACCCAAGAAGAGGAAGTATGGGGCCACTCTGTGCAATTCCTTTGAAAAAAAAACTTTGAGTTTACTTAAAGAGAACCTTTGCCCAGATCATGCACATTAATATGTATTTACACATGAACAAGTTGCAAATGCACTTTTCACCTCTGTAGCTGTAAGCATTGTAAGGCTATTTATTTTCAAATTTCACAACTCTGAAAAAAAAAAACCTGCAAGACAAAGGCATAATGAGCTAGTATGCATACTTTATGTATAACTTACCTTAGAACGAAGCCCAGACACGGACCCCCGGGACACCGCTGCGGGCGCTGCCATGATCCCTCGGCGTCTCTTCTGGCTTCGGCGGCTCCGGCGCTGTGATAATGTGGACATTATCCTAAAGATCTGTGGTATGCTGGTGATATATGCCTCAACTTCTGATGTTACCAGTCTCCCGCTGGTAGTTGCTACATAGCCTACATCACCTGTTTACTGCTTGCCATCTCCCAGAACGCATGTGATGGAAATATTATGAGGGGAGTGGTGATGAAGTTTGTCATGAACGAAGGCATAAAACCTGTGGATATCTACAGATGACTTCAAGCACAGTATGGTGATGAGACGCTCAGACATTTGAATGGTGTAAACGTTTCAAAGATGGCCGTATGTCCAACAGTGACTATCCTGCCCATGGTGGTGTCCGGCCCACAGAGGTATTGCCACATCCCCCTTACAGCCCGAACCTTGTTCTGAGTGATTTCCACCTGTTTGGACCCCTAGAAGAGTTTGATAAAAGAGTTCCTTGGAGGTCAGCATTTCAGCACTGATAACGAAGTAAAGCAGGCCGTTCTAGGATCGTTCAGGTGTACTGACAAATCTTTCTATGCCGAAGATTTCCAGGCATTAGTTAAATGCTGGGATGAGTATAAATGTAGCAGGGGAGTATGTTGGAAAAAAATGCAGTTTCCTCTCCTTGGAACTTGTTCTTTTATTTTATAAACTTAAAATCCTGGTTTGACTTGAACGTTCCCTCGTATGTACAGTGCTTGGCCATGTCACATCATATGACCAGGCCCAGAGGAAACAGAAAAGCTTGCACTATGACTTAATATTACACTACCTGGACCTCTGCATAAATCTTTGTGTATTACCCCTCGAGCTGGGGGTGGGCTATGTTATTGGCTATAAAGTTCCAGTTATAAGGCCTTAGCCTGGGTTCACATTACTGCGAACACAGACATTACATGTGATTCGCACTGCATTGCTGTGCAGATCACATGCAATGTCTGTGTGATGCAAATTCAGCCATACATTTTGTATGTCTGAACTCATCCCATTCGCAGGAAAATGGTGCAGGAACCTTTTTTTTCCACACTGGAATCAGATCGCATAGGTGTTCACACCCATGAGATCCGATTCCTGTCCAAATTCACTGTTTGCACTGCGATCTGTAAACCGATCTGGGGGTGTCATTAACTTTGTATTGACACCCACAGCGGTTTACAGAGGGCAGTGTGAACTGCCTGCGGGGGAGATTCAATGCAGGAACCTGCACTAGAATCGTGCCCATTGCTGCATCGCAGTAGTGTGAACCCAGGCTTAATGCGGAAATAAACAATGCTATTTTATTTTTTTATGGTCTCCACAGGTGGTTTATGCCATAATGTACTAGTATTGACAGCATATTAGCACAGTATGGCACTTACCTGTCAAATGAAGCCCTCCAGCGCAGCACCGTCAGTGCTCCATCTTCTCCTGGTCTTCCTTACAGGTCGGCTCTGTTCAGCCCCTTGAATGGCCAGCCCAGGATATAACATCACTCCTTCGTATTCGCACAGAAGTCACTTTATCAAGGCACGGAGTGGTGCTGTAAAAGTATTCTAAGCTTCGCATGCATGGCTCTAAGTAAATTTTGCTGACAGGCCGGGAGCATTCTTTATGACAGAAGAGACCACTTGGGTCTAAAACTGCGCGTCAGTGTTGTTTTTTAAAAAATGTTTAAATATAGAGTTGTAAGCCTAGTACATACTAGTAGTTTTTTTTTTTTTTTCTGTTCAACCCAGCAGGAGCCACTGTACTAACTATACGATTTTAGTGCAGCATTCTTCCCTGCTGTGCTATTCAGGTGCACAAGTGTCAGGTGCCCCCCCCCCCCCCCCCGCCAAAACACTCCAGTCAGTTCTCTCAGCCATTGGTTGAGAGCGCTAATAGGGATCCAGTCAGCAGACCTTCTTCAGTCTTGGCCCATCGACAGAAGCGGGCCGAACGATTGGCTTCTGTCGGACCGTCTGCAGTACACACGGGCCAAATTTCAGCCCATTTCTATTGGACTGCCTGATGCCGCCCGACATTCGGCCTGTGTGTACTAGGCTTAATTCCACTTTAAAACCGCTTACATTGTAAACCTGTCCTCTAACACCGGGCTGCCACCTCTACGTGTGGACAGTAGCTAAACGACTAGATGACAGTTTGTTCCTGGCACAATTTATTTCTCATGGCATCCTGCTCACATCTATCATTTGTAGAACATTTGTGTCTGGGATACAGAAAGAAGGTTATTTATGTATTTGTGCGCGCTATGGGCTCACTATAATGTAACTGGAACATCTGAATCTTGACTAAGGTGAGAGCCAGCTCTGCCCTGGCAATAAATTCAGATCTTTCTCTAATTGAATTTTCCAGCCCCATGTAATTGGTGCATCTGGCTGTACAGTTTGTAAACCTCCACAGGAACTGCACTCTGCGTAGCGTCACCATTGACACAAGTATTGACAGTCAGCAGGCGGCATTTGAGTGCTTATTTTTTCAGCTGGTGTCTCTTCATATACTTCTGGAGCTTCAAACTGGGCACATGTGCCAAGATGTGTAGACTGGACTCAGTGTTACTAATGGATTGAAGGTCTGTTCACACCACAATTCCATATTTTTCATTCAGCTACACAAGTGCAGGTTGCATGGGTTGACTTGCGTTGTGTTCTTTTTTTATGCATTTTTTTTTTTCATATGTTGCAATGCATTTTTAATTACTTTTTTTTTCTTTACTGAAAAATTAAAATGTTAGAACCAGGAAATGGAATGGGAAGGTGGGATCATCAGAGGAGGCAAACTAGTTTTTTCTTTTTTCATAGTTGCGTTTACGCTTGTTGGGTTGCGTTTGCATGCATATTTTATTCACTGCAATGCACTGCAGTGGTTTAAACTGCTCTCATTTCCAACCATTGTTTTGGACTGTCTATGACTGTGGTGGGAATGTGTTTAAAAAAGGCGTCTGATTGCATCCCAGCAACTTTTCTCATTAGTGCTCTGCAGCTGCACAGCTGGTTGATAATTATGAAACAATTAGATCCACTCGGCACAGAGGGACAAACAGGGATTTCTTAAGAATAACTAAAGGTAGGAATCTGCAACAAAGTTTGTTAAAATCCTTGCAGTGTACATAGATCACCCAGAGGGGAATGTTTTTTTCCCAACAAAAGTGGACTTAGCGCCCATTCAGACTGGCGCGACACGACTTGTTGGTGCGACTCGCAGGGACTTCATATAATTGAAGTCAATGCAAGTCGCCTCCAGGTCGCCCCAAAGTAGTACAGGACCCTTTTACTAAGTCGAAGCGACTTGTGTCGCTCCTATTAGAACGGGTCCTGTACTTTTCAATGGCGAGCGACCGACCGCGACTTGTCAGGCGACCAAGTCACCTGACAAGTCGCACTAGTGTGTATGGACCCTTACGCTTAAAGCTGTCCACAGTTGGATCAAAATTCTGCTGGTTCAGCTGGGACCAGACATATTCTGATCCATGTATGTGCACTGTAGTTGTCTGGAGTCGATCTACCAATCCACTTCTGTGCAACCGCCCTCCTGAAAATGGTGCTCTCAATCAGCGCTGCAGGTGCTTCTACCCATACGATACATATTTATTTTGATTTTGTTTATTACAGATATTTATTTAGCAGTGACAATTTACACAGCTTTTTACATATTTATTACATTCACATCAGTCCCTGCACTGAAGGAGCTTGCAGTCAACAGCTGGGTATACACTAGTAGAGTTTCCATCAAAAATTTCTACGAAAATTCTCAGAACATTTGAATGTTGTTCAAAAGTATGCAAAATTGGATAAAACCAGAGTAACGGGACTTTAAATGAGGCATGAAATGTAAAAAAGGAATATTTATTCTAGAAGACATACAGTAATACAGTTCATAATTTCTGATCGACAATAAATATTAAACAGTATACAATTCATATGGGAGTATAAATATATTAAAATAGGATCTCACATACGGTCTTGTCCCAATTAATTCCAATATGAAAACAATATGTATATCAATTCATAAACAACTAGAATAAGAAAATCAGAATAAAATATTAGAATAAATTATTGCATCCGAGTTTTAGTGTAATCTCGACGCGTTTCTTGGACCTCCGTCCATTCATCAGGAGTATTGGATGCCAGTAAAGTATCTAAAGAAGAGGAAAGAGATTAAGACATTCATGCACCAGAACATGTGTAATGAAAATAACATCTAGGGGATCTGTACATAACCTAGTACCTTGATCATCTCAGGGTCAATAGAACACAAGAGAAATGAAACCCAGCCTAGGAGGGGAAGTGACGGCATCAGAGGCATAATCTCCCCCAGGGCTGTGGTGCAGAGAAAGCCAAGCGCGAACGGGGATGATGGAACCAAAGTCCAGGCAAAAGTAGCTCAACTCCAAAATCTGGTGTAAATAGTGCCAATGGGGTGCCTTTGGATAGGTGATCATCTGAAAAAGGGTATACATATAATCAAATGTAATATGGTGTGGGACTTTACTATACTCTATGTGGCAGATCGAAACTCTGTTTTTTCTTTTTTTTTTCGTTGTTCAAAAGTAGTTCAAGATTTTGTTTGCTTTTAACATTCGATTTTGGAATGAATGTAACTTACCAAATGAAAACCACATACACTGTCAGAAATTTGTACATTCAGAAAAATTTTCCATCCTGCTCCTTCAAATTTTCTCATCATTGCGGTCAAAAACGACCATCGATTTGACACCACTAACGATTAGAAAAACAAACGAACGTTCTTACAAAAGAACAATTAACAAAATTCTACTAGTATATACCCAGCTTAACCACTTCCTGTCCTCTGTAGGTATGTATACCTACGAGCAAAAAGTGATAAGGATTTAGTCACTTCTGGTTTCAGTTTGTCTGTTTACAAGTTATTATGGGCTTGTAAAGCATCTGGTCAGTCCGATCTCGGTTTGATAAGATGCTTTGGAGGGCACAGGAGAGATCTGGAGTCTAATAGACACCAGATCTCTCCATACAGAGGATCTCTCATGACCCATGCTATCACAATAGATGTTGTTCATCCCTTGTGATATCAATAAAGTAAAAAAAAAAAAATAAATAATGGTACAGTGTCAACATTTTTTTAAAATATAAATAATATTAAAACTTTTTTTAAGTTCCCCACATCTCCCTGTGCTTACCTGCATATGTGAACGCACAGGAAGGTCCTGCATGCATATGTAAACAGTGATCACACCACTCATGTGACGTATTGTCGCAAATGTCCGAGTGAGAGAAAAAATTCTAGCACCTGACCTCCTGTGTAACTGTAAACAGGTAATCTCTAAAGACTTTTTTAAAGTGTTGTCTAAGGAGATTTTTAGAAACCTGAGTTTTTTGTCGTTCCACTGGTGTACACAGTTTTAAAGCACAACAGGTTAGGTATCTATTTACTTGGTGTATCATCTTTTTTGTTTTACCAAAAATTGGGTATTATATTGTTATTGTGTGTGCTAAAATAAAAATGTACTTTTTCTTGAAAATTGGCGTTTGATAAATCGCTGTACATCAGACACCATAACAAAATTGCAACAACAACCATTTTCTTCTCCAGAGCCTCTGCTTAAAAATAATAGAATGTTTGGGTGCTTTAAGTAATTCTGCAGATTTTTACAAGGGGCCAAATTACATAGCACAAGCACTGTGCTGTATAAAGTGCAATAAAGGAGCAGGATTTTTTTTATTTTTTTTAGGGTAGCAAAAGCTTCAAGTCCTGCTAGATCACTTCTGGCTGGCCCCTTTTGCATATTAAAAATATTTCAGTTTACTTTTTAAAATCTAGTAATACATTCTCTCATCCTGCTCTGCTCATGCTCAATCGCTCTCCATTTTTGACATTGGGCCAAAAATCAGAGCCTCTAGAGGACGATCTTCTGGCAGCCTAAAGATTTACTGCTGCTCAGGGGCTTTGGGCTTCAGCAAAATGGCAGCCTCTGGCAAGAAAAACAAGGGCAATGCTGGAGGCAATTTACAGCACACACTAATTTTGGTAGCATAACTATTAATGTGGAATGTATGTTCCTTGCTAAGAACACAATTTTATATCAAGTTGTTATGGGTAAAGTTCCAATTAAGTCCTGGTTCACACTGGTGTAATGCGGGAAACCCTGTGAATCAGCGCCAGTTCCCGCATCGCACCAGAAATGCACAGTAGTTCACACTGAGATCTGCGAATCACTGGAGGTGTCAATGTAAAGTTAATGACATCTCCACATTGGATTGCAGTGCGAACTGTGAAATGGTGCAGGAATTGGATTGCATAGGTGTGAACACCCATGCGATCCAATTCCAGTGCAAACCAAAAAAACCGTGCTGCACATTTTGTATGACTGAAATCGCATCGCACAGACATCGCATGTCATCTGCACTGCAATGTGGTGCGAATCACAAGCAAAGTCTGGCATCGCACTAGTGTGCACTTAAAGAGGAAGTAAACCCTCCTCTACAACTTGTACCTATAGGTAAGCCTAAGATAAGGCTTACCTATAGATACTGTAAATATCTCCTAAACATGTACCGTTTAGGAGATATTTACCTTAAATGCCACCAGTGACGTCACTGGCGCATGCGCTCTGAAGGAACGGCCGATCGTGCCGTTCCTTCAGAGTCCCGTGCCGTGACTGTCGGCTCCCGCGCGCGTGCGCGGGAGTGACGTAACCGCGGCTCCGGCCAATCAGATGGCCGGATGCCGCGATCCCGGAAGACGGGTGACTGGACATGTCGCCTGTCATAGAGGTGAGTGAGCGGCACGGCGGGGGCTCGTTCTAAGGTAAGTATTGCGTAATGAGCTAGTATGCGATGCATATTAGCTCATTATGTCTTTCTCTTGCAGGGTGTAAAAAAACAAAACAAAAAAAACAAAGGAGTTTACAACCTCTTTAAGGTCCACACCTCTCCTTCATACATACATATACTAGGGCAAATTTAAACAGGGGCCAAACCTACCAGCATGGCTTTTGAGTGTGGTAGTAAACCAGAGCACCTGGAGGAAACCCACAACAAGCACATGGAGAACTTGCAAACTACGTGCAGGTAGTGTGATGGTTTGATATTCAGCCCCAGTGCTGCAAGGCATATAAAAAAAACATTAAAAGGCGTAGATTACATTGGTTTTAGCTATATACAGCACTAGAAAGCAATATGTTATTAAGGCTTTTCTTCGCGTTTATAGCCTTAGGTATAGTTTTACCGTTTTCCTGAGAAGGTAAATGGATGAAGTTCATTTGAATGCTCATCATACATCTACATCTATGCCACGATCTATATGAGTTTATTGTTATTCCCAGCTTGTTATGATCCCTTTATCCTAGTCAGAAATGACCTCTTCACATTATAGGTCAGAGCAAGGGAAATTTACCTTGCAGAAATAACAGGAAATACTTCTGTCTATGTATACACTACGGTGCAAAAATTTTAGGCAGGTGTGTAAAAAGTGATTGTAAAGTCTCGTCTTTTTAAAAAAAAAAAATAAAAACTATATTATACTTACCTCCTCTGTGCAGTTGGTCCATTCAGACACGTTCGGCCCCGCCCCTCTCCTGATTGGCTAACTGACTTTGACAATGTCGCAATGGCGCAGCAGCTGTGCCTCAGCCAATCAAGAGGGAGAGTCCCAGACGACCGAGAGACTCGTGGACATCGTTGGACAGAGATGAGGCACAGGTAAGTATTACAGGGTGCTGGGGCAGCTGCTACACACAGAAGACTTTTTATCTTTAATGCAAAGAATGCATTAGGATAAAAAAACCTTCTGACTTTACAACTTCTTTAACTTCTTCCCGCCCGCGCTATAGACGAAAGACGGCTACAGCATGGGCTCTAATTTCCAGGAGGCCGTATTTAAACAGCCTCCCAGTGACAGCCCCCCCCCCCCGCACGCTCCCGCGAGCGCGCATCGGGGAAATCTGTGTCGGCCGTGTCCCTTGGACACATCCAATCACAGATCGTGGTGAATGGCCAATCACAGCGGCCATTTACCACATGATCGGACCGTGCAATGAGAGATGATCTTAAATGTAAACATATGAGATCATCTCTCATCGCCAGCTCTCCTTCCTCACACAGAGACAGCGTGTGAGGAAGGAGCAGAGCCGATCAGCGCTTAGGGGACACAGAAAAATTTAATCAGGGCACTGATCACCAGTGCCCTGATTACACAAGAGGTAAATAAAATACAATAAGTGCCCCCCTTCAGTGCCCACAATCAGTGCCCATAGTGCTGCCAGTCAGTGCCCATCAGTGCCTGCTCATCTAGGCACTGATGGGCACTGACTAGCAGCACCATGGGCACTGAGTGTGGGCACTGATGGTGCTGCCCATCAGTGCTCATCAGTGCTGCCCATCAGTGCCACCCGTCAGTATCCATCAGTGCCACCCATCAGTGTCCAGCAGTGCCTCCTCTCAGTGTCCATCAGTGCTGCTGTCAGTGCCGCCTCTCAGTGCCCAGCAGTGCCACCTCTCAGTGCCCAGCAGTGCCACCTCTCAGTGCCCAGCAGTGCCACCTCTCAGTGCTCATCAGTGCCGCCTATCAGTGCTCATCAGTGCCGCCTATCAGTGCCACCTATCAGTGCTCATCAGTGCGGCATATTAGTACCTCCTCATCAGTGCCACCTCATCAGTGCCCATAAGTGCCACCTCATCAGTGCCCATGAGTGCCACCTCATCAGCGCACATCAGTGAAGGAGAAACATTTATTTATTTTCAAAATTTACTCGCAGAAAATAAGAAAAACTTTTTTTTTTTTCAAAATTTTCTGTCTTTTATCTTTTTTTTTTGTAAGAAATAAAAAACCCAGAGGTGATTAAATACCACCAAAAGAAAGCTCTATTTGTGTGGAAAAAAATGATAAAAATTTCATATGGGTACATTTGACAATTGTCATTCAAAGCGTGAGAGCGCAGAAAGCTGAAAATTGGCCTGGGAAGGAAGGGGGTGAAAGTGCCCGGTAGGCAAGTGGTTAAGAACGCTTTCAGAAATAGAAGTGTTAATAGTTTATTT
The DNA here is from genome assembly GCF_965119305.1 of Pelophylax lessonae. NCBI lineage: Eukaryota > Metazoa > Chordata > Amphibia > Anura > Ranidae > Pelophylax > Pelophylax lessonae. Next base: position 118,555,422 of record NC_138772.1, read on the forward strand.
TTTATCAAATATTAAAATGGAAAGTAAATTAACAGAAGATAAATTCAAATCAATATTTGGAGTGACCACCCTTTAACCACTTAAGCCCCGGAAGATTTTACCCCCTTCCTGACCAGGGGGTATTTTGCGATTCGGCACTGCGTGACTTTAACGGACAATTGTGCGGTCGTGCGACGCTGTACCTAACCGAATTTGACGTCCTTTTTTTCCCACAAACAGAGCTTTCTTTTGGTGGTATTTGATCACCTGTGCGATTTTTTGATCATGCGCTATAAACAAAAAAATAGCGTCAATTTTGCAAAAATAACAATATTTTTCACATTTTTTTATATGAAATTCCCCCCTAAAAAAATGTAAAAATAAAAATTTTTTAACATTTTCGGCCAATTTGTTTTATGCTACATATGTTTGGTAAAAAAAATCGCAAAAAGCGTATTTTGATTGGTTTGCGCAAAAGTTATCGCGTTTACTAACAAAGGGAAAGATTTTTGTAATTTTTGTTGTTTTTTTTTTTAACGCGTAATGGCGGCAATCTGTGATTTTTTTGCGGTACTGCGACATTGCGGTGGACAGATCGGACCCTTGACTGACATTTTTGACACTTTTGGGGTTACCAGTGACATTACTGCAGTAATCAGTGCTATACATATGCACTGTTACTGCAAAATTACACTGGTAGTGAAGGGGTTAACTTTATTTGAGAGGGAGGGGCTGTGTGTGTCCCTAGGGGCGTGATTCTAACTGTGATTGGCTGTCTGTTGAGCTGTAGAAACAGTGATCAACGGTTCTACATAGTAGCACCATGTGATCACAGTTTCTACACAGGGGAGAATGACAGGCGGCTTGTTTACACAAGCTGCCTGACTTTATCCCTCTGCAGCGGCGATCGCAGAGTGACCGGCGGACAATCGGGTCCGCCGGTCACACGCGCGGGGGGGGTCTGTGACCATGCGGGAGCAGGAGCATGCCTCCGGCGGCGTGCGCTCGCTCCCTAGACCCTCACAGGCTAGCGACGTAGACCTACGTCACTTTGCCTGTGAGGGGCTGACTGCCGACGTAGATAGTCGTGCGGCAGTCGGCAAGTGGTTAAATCGGAATCAATTCTTCTATGTACACTTGCACGCCATTTTTGAAGAAACTTGGCAGGTTGGTTGTTCCAAACATCTTGGAGAACTCACCATAGATCATCTGTGGATGTAGGCTGCCTCACATCCTTCTGTCTCTTCATGTAATCCAGTGTCCAGTGCAGCTGTCACTGCTTCTGGTGCTCCCATCTTCACCCTGTCTTTCTTCTGGGTTCACGTTCTCCAACTGTTTGAATGGCATGACTCCTCGGCAGGGACCTATTCACTGTACCTACAGGTAAGACTTACTTTAAGAATACCTGTAGGTGCAAATTGTTAACCAGAGTTTACTACCACAATTGGTAATTTGTTTAGATACAGAATCTGTTTTTTTGTTTCTCACAAGTAAGCATTTTTCCCTAATACAATACAGAAATGCTCAATAAATCCCAAGACCATAGGGTGCTAAGAGAACTATTTTCCTATAAAATGTACAGTATCTCACAAAAGTGAGTACACTCCTCACATTTTTGCAAATATTTTATTATATCTTTTCATTTGACAACACTGAAGAAATGACACTGTGCTAAAATGTAGTGAGTGTACAGCTTGTATAACAGTGTAAAGTTGCTGTCCCCTCAAAATAACTCAACACACAACCCTTAATGTCTAAACCTCTGGCAACAAAAGTCAGTACACACCTAAGTTTAAATGTCCAAATTGGGCCCAAAGTGTCAATATTTTGCACTGCCTTAACCCTCTTAGGCATAGAGTTTACCAGAGCTTTGCAGGTTTCCACTGGAGTCCTCTTCAACTCTTCCATGATGACATCACGAAGCTGGTGAAGGTTAGAGACCTTGCGCTCCTCCACCTTCCTTTTGAGGATGCCCCACAAATGCTAAATAGGGTTTAGGTCTGGAGACATGCTTGGCTGATCCATCACCTTTACCCTTTAGCTTCTTTAGCAAGGCAGTGGCCGTATTGGAGGTGTGTTTGGGGTTGTTATCATGTTGGAATATTGCCATAAGGCTCAGTCTTCGAAGGGAGAAGATCATGCTCTGCTTCAGTATGTCAGAGTACATGTTGGCATCTATGGTTCCCTCAATGAACTGTAGCCCCCCCCAGTGCTGGCAGCACTCATGCAGCCCCAGACCATGACACTCCCACCACCATGCTTGACTGTAGGCAAGACACACTTGTCTTTGTACTCCTCACCTGGTTGCCTCCACACACACCTGAAACCATCTGAACCAAATAAGTTTATCTTGGTCTCATCAGACCACAGGACATGGTTCCAGTAATCCATGCCCTTAGTCTGCTTGTCTCCAGCAAACTGTTTTGCGGGCTTTCTTGTACATCATCTTTAGAAGAGGCTCCCTTCTGGGACGACAGCCATGCAGACCAATTTGATGCAGTGTGTAGTGTATGGTCTGAGCACTTTTAGGCTGACCACCCCCCCCCCCCCCCCCTCAACTTCTGCAGCAATGCTGGCAGCACTCATACGTCTATTTCACAAAGACAACCTCTGGATATAACGCTGGGCATGTGCACTCAACTTCTTTGGTCGACCATGGCGAGGCCTGTTCTGAGTGGAACCTGTCCTGTTAAACCGCTGTATTTTCTTGGCCACCCTGCTGCAGCTCATTTTCAGGGTTTTGGCAATCTTCTTATAGCCTAGGCCAGTGTTTCTCAACCTTTTTCCAGTCAAGGCACCCTTTAAACATTATGGACAGTCTCAAGGCACCCTTTAAAAAATTCTGACAGTCTCGAGGCACCCCATTCTAAAATTATTCTAGTCATTTTACATAACGCAGCAACAACCACACAAGTAGGACACCAAACATTAGAGGTGATGTATTCTTCCAAAACAAATACACTTTTGAAAACTGGTACTGACTAGTATTCCAATGTTTCTCTTCTCCGTCAGTTTTTATCCATCACTCAGCTGATGTGACCCCAACGCTGATGGAGAGAGGCAGGGGAGGGTAAAGCAAGAATGCTATGCAGGTGACTGACATCCTCCTTATTAACGGATGATGCCAGGTCATTACGTCGCTGGCAGCTAGAAGGTTGTATAGGTGCACAATGAAAACCTGTGTCTTTGTGTAATTAAAAGGCAGGCTTCATCCTCAGGCTGGCTTGTATACAATTTTTTAGGCAAATTTTAAGGAATTTTGCCAAGGCACCCCTGAAGAAACCTCAAGGCACACCAGTGTGCCTGGGCACCCTGGTTGAAAAAGGCTGGCCTAGGCCATGGGTGTCCAACCTTTTGGCTTCTTCGGGCCACATTGAGTGTAGAGAAATTTTCTCGGGCCGCATATAAAATATATACTATAGTTAAGGTATATAAGTAAAAAAATGCCGCCTCGCCCTTCCCGCGCCACCGCAGCCCCCGCACTAATTTAACACAACTAGAGGATGATCAAATGAAATTGAATCAGTATACAGAGGTTTACTTCTTCTGAGCTATAATCAAGGAACACTCTAACCACCATGACCACTTCAGTGATTTGAAGAGGTCATGGTGGTAGGAGTCAGAAACACTGCACATGCTCCCCTCCCCTCTGAGGCAGCCTCTGCCTAACGTTAGTTGGAAGCTGCTGTGGCCGTGCCCCCGACCTGACTTCCTTCCTCCCCAGCAAAAATTGTCAGGGGGCAGTGGGCCGCATTGCCTGAGGTTCCGGGCCGCAGGTTGGACATGCCTGGCCTAGGCCATCTTTATGTAGAGCAACATTTCTTTTACTCAGGTACTCAGAGAGTTCTTTGCCGTGAGGTGCCATGTTGAACTTCCAGCGACCAGTATGAGAAAGTAAGAGCAATAACAGCAAATTTAACACACCTGCTCCCCATTCACACCTGAGACCTTGTAACACAAACGAGTCACATGACATTGGGGAAGGAAAATGGCTAATTTGGCCCAATTGGGACATTTTGACTTAGGGGTGTACTCACTTTTGTTGCAAGCAGTTTAGACACGAATGGCTGTATGTTGAGTTATTTTGAGGGGACAGCAAATTTACACTGTTATACAAGCTGTACACTCACTACTTTACATTGTAGCAAAGTGTAATTTCTTCAGTGTTGTCACGTGAAGAGATATAATAAAATATTTACAAAAATGTGGGGGGGGGGGGGGGAGACAACACACTTTTGTGAGATACTGTATCTTTAATTGATCCCAGTAAGACCTTTTTGGCCCTCTGTTTTTCCCTACTCTTCATCCTCACAACATTACTGTTTTTAACATGTAAGCCAAGTTCTTCAGAGGAAAACAACGCACGGCTCCAGTTCTCCTTATGTTACATATTTACTGCAATGTGGAGGAGAATTTCCTCTTACCGTAATCACTTAGTGATGTCCTTGGCCCTAAAGGCTAAACTTTTCTTCAGAGTTCAGTCAGTCTTCACTAGGAAGAATGGAGTAGGTGATATGCTCAGCAAATTCCAGACGTCAGATGATTGTTATCATTAGCCCATTAACCCAGCCAGTACTGTATGAGAGACGCCACAGATTAGTGGACTTGGGTTGAAGAAGTCTTTGCTGAGCCACATGGGACGTTCTTTCTATCTAATACTTACTTCCGGTGTCAGAGTGTTAGGATACAATGTCCAGGGGTGATACAAAGCAGGGGGGACTAGATCTGTGTAGCTGTACAAAGGGCGTTGGACTCAAGCTAAGTGCAATTATAATATGATTTATTAATAACACAGTAAAAACCATCCAACACCCAAACAGAATACAAGCGAAAGTGAAACACACATAATAAGTAACAAACTATCTAACTAACAAACTAACTATGATACACTTTATATAAAGCAAGGGGAGAGATTGGGTAAGGCAGGAGGTACAAGGAACAGTGGGTAAAACAGGTCATAATGTGGGCTAGAACTGGGATCTGATACAAGGGGAACAGGAAAAGGCAGCAGGATCAGTGTAGCAGGGACAGAAGAAGAACCAGGACAGGCGCAACAATGTTTGGATATTTGGCACAAATGGCAAAATGCTTAGGCCCTGTGGAAAGCTAGAGGATGGGGCTAAATACCTTCCCAACAACCAGCATCAGGCTCAGACTAGTTCCTGGGATCTGCTGGCAGCTAGGAGGCACCTGCTGTTGCACACCTGAACTACAACTTTCAGGTCTGAGGACTACAATGCCACTAGTAGGTGCTCTGGTTCTTGACACAGTGGTTGCTTCTATCCAAATCTCAGTTGCTATTAGACCATGAATATTGTGGCATGTGTATACTTTGTATAATGCAACTTTTCAATGGATAGGGGTAGTTTTGATGATCCAATCATGTGCAAGCAAAACAGCAAAACATATTTTTGCATTCCCCTTGCACTTGATTGGCTATTAATGTCAACACCGTTTTTATTCCTTTAGTAAATCAGCTTAAAAATATACAGTCAACAAAAGGATTTCAGATTAATAATGTTACAGCACTAAAATGTCCTAGAGGAAAAATTCTGTGCGGCTCAGGTTATACATACATATATATATATATATATACACACACAGGGCCTTGCGAAAGTATTCGGCCCCCTTGAACTTTGCGACCTTTTGCCACATTTCAGGCTTCAAACATAAAGATATAAAACTGTAATTTTTTGTGAAGAATCAACAACAAGTGGGACACAATCATGAAGTGGAACGAAATTTATTGGATATTTCAAACCTTTTTAACAAATAAAAAAATGAAAAATTGGGCGTGCAAAATTATTCAGCCCCTTTACTTTCAGTGCAACAAACTCTCTCCAGAAGTTCAGTGAGGATCTAAATATCCAATGTTGACCTAAATAACTAATGATGATAAATAGAATCCACCTGTGTGTAATCAAGTCTCAGTATAAATGCACCTGCACTGTGATAGTCTCAGAGGACCGTTTAAAGTGCAGAGAGCATCATGAAGAACATGGAACACACCAGGCAGGTCCGAGATACTGTTGTGGGGAAGTCTAAAGCCGGATTTGGGTACAAAAAGATTTTCCAAGCTTTAAACATCCCAAGGAGCACTGTGCAAGCGATAATATTGAAATGGAAGGAGTATCAGACCACTGCAAATCTACGAAGACCTGGCCGTCCCTCTAAACTTTCAGCTCATACAAGGAGAAGACTGATCAGAGATGCAGCCAAGAGGCCCATGATCACTCTGGATGAACTGCAGAGATCTACAGCTGAGGTGGGAGACTCTGTCCATAGGACAACAATCATACAGCACAAATCTGGCCTTTATGGAAGAGTGGCAAGAAGAAAGCTATTTCTTAAAGATATTCATAAAAAGTGTCGTTTAAAGTTTGCCACAAGCCACCTGGGAGACACACCAAACATGTGGAAGAAGGTGCTCTGGTCAGATGAAACCAAAATCGAACTTTTTGGCAACAATGCAAAACGTTATGTTTGGCGTAAAAACAACACAGCTCATCACCCTGAACACACCATCCCCACTGTCAAACATGGTGGTGGCAGCATCATGATTTGGGCCTGCTTTTCTTCAGCAGGGACAGGGAAGATGGTTAAAATTGATGGGAAGATGGATGGAGCCAAATACAGAACCATTCTGGAAGAAAACCTGATGGAGTCTGCAAAAGACCTGAGACTGGGACGGAGATTTGTCTTCCAACAAGACAATGATCCAAAACATAAAGCAAAATCTACAATGGAATGGTTCACAAATAAACATATCCAGGTGTTAAAATGGCCAAGTCAAAGTCCAGACCTGAATCCAATCGAGAATCGGTGGAAAGAACTGAAAACTGCTGTTCACAAACGCTCTCCATCCAACCTCACTGAGCTCGAGATGTTTTGCAAGGAGGAATGGACAAAAATTTCAGTCTCTCGATGTGCAAAACTGATAGAGACATACCCCAAGCGACTTACAGCTGTAATCGCAGCAAAAGGTGGCACTACAAAGTATTAATTTAAGAGATTAAAGTATTAATTTAAGAGATTAAAACCCTCCCACTCTGTATTCAAAAGTATTTAAAAAAATTATCACACACACTTTAATGAACTGTTCCTTTAGATCCCTTAGAGTTGTAAAGCAGAAGTCCTTTCTCTGATTAAATGAGACTTTCCTCCAATCAGGATTAAGGCTACTGCTTCCCTGTTAAATCCAAAACTGTCATATTCAAATGTGCCAGATGAGGAATGAACTGTCAATAAAGAACTGTAGCCACCAAAATCCCTATAAATGCTTGAACAATGCCATGGCTTGAATATGGTGAAGAGGACATCTCTATTTATTTCTTTTTAATATACTGTAGGCCTTGCAATCAGATTCAGATTTTTGGATCCGGATTCGCTATGGCTTTAGATGGAAACATTTCAGGAAGTAAAGGCATGGATCCCCTTCCTGGCATGTTTCCTATGCCTTCTGTCAGATGCTGTCATCCTGTGATAGAGCTGTAATGGAGCTTACAAGAAGACTTCTGATACAATGAGGGCAGAGACATACAAGGGGGGGGGGGGGGGGGGGGAAACAGAGCAGCAACACTCAGCCTAGAGCTGGTAATGTGGTTCAATCTAGCATAAGATTTGGTTTTTACATGCAGTATGCTTCAATTATTAATATTTTTATACATAATTTATATAGCACCAACAGGTGACACAGAGCTTTAAAATATCAAAGGGGGACAGTGCAGTTACAATACATAAAAATGTAAGAGGGTTAAAGGTATTGGCATAATAGTACAAAAGTTTGTAACTATGGGGGGTGAGCTAATAGAAGTAATAAAACATTAGTTGGATGCGTAAAAGGCTTCCCTGAAGAGATGAGATTTCAGGGATCGCCTAAAGGCAGCCAGAGTAGAAGATAGCCGGACAGATTGGGTTAGAGAGTTCCAGAGGATGGGAGAGGCTCTGGAGAAGTCCTGGAGATTAACATGGGAGGAGGAGAGAAGGGAGCTAGAGAGCAGTTGGTCTTGGAAGGAGCAGAGTGGACGGTTTGGGTGCTATTTGGAGACAAGATTGGAGATGTAGCTCGGGGTGGAGTTGTGAACGGCTTTGTATGTTTTAGTTGTTAGAATTTTGAATTTAATTTGCTGGGCAATGGGAAGCCAGTGTAGGGATTGGCAGAGAGGAGTAGCAGACACTGATCATTTGGTAAGGTGCATGAGTTTGGCAGTAGCATTCATGATAGACATAAGAGGGGATAGCCTATGGAGAGGTAGGCCAATGAGGAGGGAGTTACAGTAGTCAAGGTGAGAGATAACATGGGAGTGAATGAGTAGCTTGGTGGTTCATTAGTTAAAAAAAGACAAATTTTAGAGATATTGGATTTTTCTAAATATTAACTGATTTTTAATTGTCCTTTTTTTAATGGCAAACATTTCAATTTTTGAGTGTTTCTGTTTAAAGCTGAAGTTTTATCTTGTGTTTTGCTTTTCCTGGTTCATTGCTTCCACTCTCATCAACATACATTGAAATGTTTAGGTAAAATCTGTCCATTTTCAGTACCTTATTTAAGACCCCTGTTGCCCAATCTGTGGGCCCCTTGGTATACGATGAAGCCCTTTGATCAGTGGTGTATTTAGGTTTTGTGCTGCACTAGGCCTGACTAATCTCGACCCACCCCTTCCTATCAAGGCCATGCCCCTTCCCATTTAAGACCCACTCTGCCATCTGTAAACCACTCCCCTTCCTCTTTAGGCTCCACCTCTTGTAACATGCATGGGGAGCCTTAAGCTGGCCATATTCTATACAATCTGATTGTACAATCTCCTTTTGAACTACCATCAAATGTGTAGTACAAGGGCCTGCCTGATTTGATACAGAGTGAATGTATGTTTAGCTATGTCCTTATATTACATAGTTACTTAGTAATTGAGGTTGAATAAAGACATCAGTCCATCCAGTTCGACCTGTACAGGTGTGTGTGTGTGTGTGTGTGTCAGTGGCCTGATCATTTCCCATAACCCTGAATGTTGTGATCTTTGAGATGCACGTCCAAGAGTCTTTTAAAAGTAGCCATACTCCCCTCAGCTACCACCAATTGTGGAAGAGAGTTCCACATTTTCACCGCCCTTACTGTGAAGAACCCCTTAGGCAGCTTAAGGTTAAACTGCCTCTCCTCTAATCTCATTGTGTGGCCACGTGTCTTCTTGCACTCCTTGAGACTAAATTGTTTTTTTTTACCCATGCTGGGATCGCCATTGAGGTATTTGTAAATCACTATCATGTCCCCTCTCAGGTGTCTCCTCCCCAAGGAGAATAAATTAAGCGCTTGCATTCGCTCCTCATAATTCAGGTCCTCCAATCTCCTAATTAGTTTATTTGCCCTTCTTTGGATTCTTTCCCATTCCAGCATATCCTTTCTCAGGATTGGCGACCAGAACTGGACAGAATACTCCAGGTGTGGCCAGACCATGGTTTTATAAAGTGGTAGAATTATAGCTTTGTCTCTGGAATATATCCCCTTCCTTATGTATGTTAATATTCTGTCGGCTTTGACAGCTGCAGCTTGACATTGCATGCTATTACTTAGTCTATCTTCCACTAGAACCCCCAAATCCTTCTCCATCCTGGATTCCCCTAGAGGTTCCACCCAGAGCATAATTTTCATTTATGTTTTTTGCCCCCAAGTGTAATACCTTACACTTCTCTACACTAAATTTAATTTGCCATGTAGTTGCACACTCTGTTATTTTGTTCAGGTCATTCTGTAAAATTTCTATATCTTGATGAGAAGTTATTGCCCTGTATATATTTGCATCATCCGCGAAAACTGATTCCGTCCTCTATGTTATTGATGAATAAATTGAACAAAATTGGTCCCAGGACTGAACCCTGGGGGACCCCACTTACCACTCCAGACCAGTCTGAGTACGCGTTATTTATCCCCACCCTTTCTACACTCCCCTTTAACCAGTTTCTATCCAAGAACAAACCTTGAGGTCGATGCCTGCAGACCTTAGTTTGTAGATTAAGCGTTTGTGGAGAACTGTGTCAAATGCCTTTAGCAAAATCCAGATACACCACATCCATAGGTCTCCCCCTATTTAGCGCACAGCTCACCTCATAAAATGTTAACAGATTGGTTTGGCAAGAATGTCCTTTTGTGAACCCGTGCTGATTACTGCTGATGATACTGTTGTCCTTAGTAAATTCTTGGATATAGTCCCTTATCAACCCTTCCAATAATTTACATACAATTGATGTCAGGCTGACCGGTCTATAGTTTCCCGGAATATCCCTCCTCCCTTTTTTGAATATTGGTATCAAATTTGCTTTCCTCCAGTCACCTGGTACAGTTCCTGTCAATATACTGTCTGTGAAGATTAGGAACAACGGTCTAGATATAACCCTACTGAGTTCCTTGAATACTCTGGGGTGCAAGCCATCCGGCCGGGGCGATTTGTTAGTATTAATGTTATCAAGTCTTTCCTTAATTTCACCTTCTGATAGCCACTGCGGCAAGTCTTGCGATGTTGTGCTAACCAGACAGTCCTGGTCTGTATACCACTCCTTTTCGTGTGTAAAAACCGAGGAGAAGAAAGTATTTAGCACAGTTGCCTTCTCTGTGTCCTCGGTAACCATCCTCCCATCATTGTTAATTATGTTTGCAACATGCTCTGACCTCGCTTTTTTGCTATTAATATATTTAAAGAATTTCTTAGGGGTTTTTTTACAATATAAAGGAGAATGTCCAATCTGATTTTTTTTTTTTTAGTGTCGGGTCAGCTTTATGGAGATTGTGATGGTAGTAGGGGTGAATGAATGGAAGGATGGACAGATGTATGGAGGGATGTATGGAGTGTAAGTAGCTGTCATGCAGTGACCTGTTTTTCTATACAGGTAGACTGGCTTCTTCCCCCCCCACTGCAGAAGTGGACTTTAGTGGACACCCCCGAACATACCTCTTGCACAGGTACTGGCCACCCTTGCTGGGGGCTGCTGCGTCCCTTGGAGGTACAGACCCCGTTACCTTTGGATTCCCTTGCCTGTCTCTTATGTCGGAAGAGAGAGTTGGCTATAGCCGCAGCCATAGTTGGTGTGGGGAAGGCTGGGGGAGTCCTCCCTATACTCTTCTGCAGGATGATGGAGGGGAGAGGGATCAGGACTTTCCTACCACTCCCAGTCCTGGAAGATCCCAACAGGTCACCACAGGCTGGAAGACATCCTGAAAGATCCAGGAGAGAGGGGTCGGTCACAGGGTATTATTCCTAGTAGGCAGAGGAGAGCCAATGTAATATGGCAGCACATCCCTGAGGCAGGCATCCTACATTCTTCTCCTATGGGGGGGACTCATCCTGGGTCACCCAGATAGGAACCCCCTGAGATCCATGTCAGCGGTGTCAAAGTCAGATGAGGAGGACTGATGGAGCGGGTCCCAGGTAGGGAGCAGTGAGGATCGTCCACTGTGTACACAGCACAGCCCTCCCTTTCTCTGCCGTCCTTGGATCTCAGCATGACATTAAAGCATAAGTTCACTGGACACCCTCCCCTTCCCCACCCCCAGTCCCACTGTTCCAATGTCTTGCGATTCCCCCCGCTGTCAGGACGCTGCTTCAAATGAAAACCCTGCGGCATTACCTACATCTGTAACTCTCAGCAGAAGAGGCATTCTGATTGGTCAGCACCATCACATGAGCAGTGCTGGCCAATCAGATTCTGTCTAGCCCATCCTGTCAACATGCAGATGGCCCCCTCAGCGCTGGTGACACACACCACAACCAGTGGTTAGGACATGCGGACGAGTGTCACCCCTCTGGTGGGTGTCACCCGGGTGCGGTCCATACCCCCAACAGCCCGAAAGCAACGCCACTGCTGGTGCTACACTAAAAGTGTAGCGCAAGCTGGCAGGGACTATTTTAGTTCGGGAGCAGGCTGTTTTTTTTCAGGCGGGGGAGCAATTTGTCGCCCCCCTGCAATGTGCCGCCCTAGGCCTAGTCAGCCTAGGCCAAAATACATGTTTCTCTATGAATGCTAGGAGGTAGAGCTGCACGAGTCTGGATAAAATAAGAATCATGATTTTTTTGCTTAGAATAATGATCACGATTCTCTCACAATTATTGGCGTAACATCATCTTTCACATTATACAAAAAAAAAAAAAATGGGCTAAATTTACTGTTTCGGTTTTTTTTATATTCAGAAAAGTGTATTTTTTCCCCCAAAAAATTTTGTTTAAAAGACTGCTGCGTAAATACAGTGTGACATAAAATATTGCAATGATCGACATTTTTTTCTCCAGGGTCTCGGATATATATATATACAGTAAACCCCCCTCCATTGCGGGGGTTACGTTCCGGACCCAGCCGCGAAAAGTGAAATTCCGCGAAATAGAAAAACCCTATTAAAATGCATTGTAGGCATGTTTTTTTACTGTCGCTGTACGTGTAGAAGCATTTTAAGGTCTTTAAACACACTTTTAAAACAATAGAAACTAATTTAAACACATAAAAGATACTAAGAGACATAGCAAGAGCTATGGAAAACACAAAAATATTTAATTTTTAATGATTTATATAGTAAAATAACATTACAAAAAAAACCGCGAATTACCGGGACCGCAAAAACTGAACCGCGATGTAGCGGGGGATTACTGTATATATATTACAGCTGCAAGAAAAAGTATGTAAACCCTTTGGAATGATATGGATTTCTGCACAAATTGGTCATAAAATGTGATCTGATCATCATCATCTAAGTCACAACAATAGACAATTACAGTCTACTTAAACTAATAACACCCAAAGAATGAAATGTTGCCATATTTTTATTGAACACACCATGTAAACATTCACAGTGCAGGTGGAAAAAGTATGTGAACCCTTGGATTTAATTACTGCTTGAACCTCCTTTGGCAGCAATAACTTCAACCAAACGTTTCCTGTAGTTGCAGATCAGACGTGCACAACGGTCAGGAGTAATTCTTGACCATTCCTCTTTACAGAACTGTTTCAGTTCAGCAATATTCTTGGGATGTCTGGTGTGGATCGCTTTCTTGAGGTCATGCCACAGCATCTCAATCGGTTTGAGGACTCTGACTGGGCCACTTTAGAAGGCGTATTTTCTTCTGTTTAAGCCATTCTGTTGTTGATTTACTTCTATGCTTTGGGTCATTGTCCTGTTGCAACACCCATCTTATGTTGAGCTTCAGCTGGTAGACAGATGGCCTTAAGTTCTCCTGCAAAATGTTTTGATAAACTTGGGAAATTAATTTTTCCTTTGATGATAGCAACCCATCCAGGCCCTGACGCAGTAAAGAAGCCCCAAACCACCATACTTCACAGTTGGGATGAGGTTTTGATGTTGGTGTGCTGTGCCTCTTTTTTGCCACACATAGTGTTGTGTGTTTCTTCCAAACAACTCAACTTTGGTTTCATCTGTCCACAGAATATTTTGCCAGTACTGCTGTGGAACATCCAGGTGATCTTGTGCAAACTGTAAACATGCAGCAATGTTTTGTTTGGACAGCAGTGGCTTCCTCTGTGGTATCCTCCCATGAAATCCATTCTTGTTTAGTGTTTTACGTATTGTAGATTCGCTAACAGGGATGTTAGCATTTGCCAGTGACTTTTTTAAGTCTTTAGCTGACACTCTAGGATTCTTCTTCACCTCATTGAGCAGTCTGCGCTGTGCTCTTGCAGTTATCTTTATAGGACGGCCACTCCTAGGGAGAGTAGCAGCAGTGTTGAACTTTCTCCATTTATAGACAATTTGTCTTAGGCTCCATGTACACGGGACGTTGTTAAAAGTCCCTTTGAATGCTGGAATTTTTAGGACGTTTGAAACATCCGTTCGGTCGCGTTTGTACCCGCGTTTAGCGGGCGTTTAGCTGCGTTTGCGGGCGTTTGCGTTTAGAAGCGTTCCTAGAGGTCAAAAAAATTATTCCCCTTTAAAATGGAAAAACGCGAACGCTAAACGCGGGTCATCGTGTTTGGACGTGTTCGGACGCGTTCACACGCGTTCGGACGCGTTTGTGCCTTTAAAACGCCGGGAAACACACGTTCGAACGCAAATAATTGGGTTCTAAAAACAGTCCCTGAACGCAACTGCCTGCAAATGACTGTAAACGACCTGGTGTACATGGACAGATAAGATAAAATGTAGGTGGGTTCAGGGGCTTCTGAAAAAAACGCCCAACTGCTCCTAAATGGCCATTTCCAGCATCCCGTGTACATGGAGCCACCGTGGACTGATGAACAGCAAGGCTTTTGGAGATACTTTTATAACCCTTTCCAGCTTTATGCAAGTCAACAATTCTTAATCGTAGGTCTTCTGAGAGCTCTTTTGTTCGAGGCATCATTTACATCAGGCAATGCTTCTTGTGAAAAGCAAACCCAGAACTGGTGTGTGTTTTTTATAGGGCAGAGCAGCTGTAACCAACACCTCCAATCTCATCTCATCGATTGGACTCCAGTTGGCTGACATCTCACTCCAATTAGCTCTTGGAGATGTCATTAGTCTAGGGGTTCACATACTTTTTCCACCTGCACTGGGAATGTTTACATGGTGTGTTCAATAAAAACATGGCAACATTTCATTCTTTGTGTGTTATTAATTTAAGCAGACTGTGATTGTCTATTGTTGTGACTTAGATGATGATCAGATCACATTTTATGACCAATTTGTGCAGAAATCCATATCATTCCAAAGGGTTCGCATACTTTTTATTGCAGCTGTATGTATATATATATATATATATATATATATATATATATATATGATTGGGGGTTCTATGATGTTTGGGGGTTCTAAATAATTCTCTAGCAAAAAATACTGATTTTAACTTATAAGCAACGAGTGTCAGAAAAAGGCTTGGTCTTTAAGAGGTTAAACTGCCCTCGCTTAGGCCCTGTTCACACCTGAGCATATTTCAGCTCATAAAACGCTAATCTCTGAAGCCTCAAAATGCCCAACAAGCAAAATCCCATTCATTTCAATGGCCCCTGTTCACATCTGAGCGTTTTGTCTCCAGAAGAAAAACCCTTGAGGCTACGTTCACATCTTGGCTTTGCTATTTACAGGTGTTTTTTAGGCATTTTTTCAGGCATTTTTATGGGCGTTTTTACAGGCGTTATTGTGCAGGCATTTTTAGGTTGACAAGTGACCAATGGAAAAAAATAAAAACGCCTGTAATCTGCCCAAAAAGAAGCCCATGTACTTTTTTGGGCGTTGGGGGTTTTGCTTAAAACGTCAAAATGCTCAGATGTGAACAGGGGCCTTTGAAATGAATAGTATTTGTCTTGTTGGGCGCATTTTGAGCTGATCCTAGAGCAGAAAAATGCCCCAAAAACGCCCCAAAATGCCTACATGTTAATAGCCTGAAGCTCAAAAAAGTACATGAGCTTCTTTTTTGTCTGATTAAAAGCATTTTTGTTAGATGTCAATGCCTTCCTCCAAACACCTGCAAAAAAAAACGTCTGGAAAACACCTATAAAATAGAAACGGTCCGTTCCCATCCGATTCCCCCATAGAGATGTATGGGGCTCTGACAGCTGTTCTCCGCACACAGCACGGAGAAGAGCTGTCATTCTCCTGCTCAGTGGGGGATTGGCGGATCGATCCCGTGCTGAGATAAACGGAGTCCGTCCGACGGACGGACTGTGTGAAAGGGGCCTTGGAAGTTCATTCCTTTGATCTAACAGAACAAAATGATACATTGTAAAACATTCTGTCTACAGTTATCTCCCAGCCTTAGCAATGTTGATAAACCTTTGCTGGAGCCTTTTTTTTTTGACAGCTGTGAGTGAACAGAGAACAGCTCTGTATGAATCAAGGAAATGCCGTTTTAAGATCGATAGGGTGGAGTGAATTGAGATCGTGATTTTTTAACGGTTAATCGTGCAGCTCTACTAGGAGGTCATGGCTGGTGGGAGGGTCGGCAGGGTGCTGTATTATAGGTTCCTGAAAACATCACAACACCCTGCCTTAGCGGACTGCCTCTTGGGAGGATTTATGCAAATATGAAAATGTCTTAATGGGTATATGTCAGTCTGGAGCATTGTGCTGTATTTCATGCAGACCTCCTTAGGGCTCTTTCACACGGGCGTTCCGATCAGATCCGTCTGTCAGTTTTTTAGGCGGATCTGATCGGATGCCCCATTCAGCCCTATGGAGCAGCGGATGTCAGTTGTGACATGTCCGTTGACACCCGCTGCCATCCGCATCCGATCCTGTCCGTGAAATCCTATTTTCCATCCGTCCTGGGGATGGGATCAGATGGGACCGGATTAGATCAGCATCCGATTCCCCATAGGGAGCAGCAGGGCTCTGACACCTCACTCTCCGCACACAGTGCAGAGACGGAGCTGTCATCCGCCGGCTCAGCGGGGATTGGCGTATCGATCCCCGCTGAGCAGAGCACGGTCCGCAACGGAATGCGGACCGTGTGAAAGAGCCCCTAGGTAACTCCCACATGTAATGCTGAGCCTGCAAGATTGAATGAACTGAAATCCAATTAATGATCTTTGTGGGCCAGGAACAATAAGTCTTGGAAGGAAAGGACTTGATGATCATGTACGTCCTCCAGCCAAGAAATAAGGAAGGCAGTATCAGACTTGCGGTAGGCTCTAATGCAGACTATGAGAAGCTGACAGTATGTAGATAAATCAGAGTAAGCAATTTCAGTACGAGAGAGGATCCTGTACAACTGTGCAATACTAAGGCTGGAGTTCAGCTTTAGACCCCTTTTATACTGGGGTGCTTTTGCCGTGCTAAAACGCACTTTTCCAGGGGCGACAAAGGCAGTCGTCCCTTCTCCCACCCTTTGCACCGGTCCTGCTCAGGACTCACAATTTAGATAGAGGGCCTCAGTAGGAGCTTTTACCTTGGTGCTAGATTTCTAACACAGGTTCTTGAGTCTTCTATCCAGATTAGATATAATATGGCTGTAATTTACAGTCTATTTGTGGTCCTAACAAGATTTAAGAATTTACAGCTGTGATGCCTTGTGCTCATAAAGAAATCACAATGGCCAGTGGTTGGGGAGAAATCTGGCCCTGCCTGCCTTGTTATATTTAGCTAAATAGATTAAATTAATCCATGTAAACAAATTTGTTCTTGTTTTCTTTTATTGCCATCCTATTGGCTCCAAGAGGTTTGGAAAGAAGAGTGTATTGTCACAGTGAAGTGTACGCACGAGAGGGATTTTAGTGTTCCTGGCAGAACAACGCTCTGCACTGTATTTTGGGCTTGGATTAGACTGGGGAAACTTCTGCATCCAGTTGGCGTTTGTGGAAGAAAACAGACCGTAAATGTTGGTCTTAGGCACTTTTCCATCAACTTTGTACATTCTGCACGTTCAAACTGTACCCATAAAAAGGACCATTATATCTTTGTTTTATTTTTTTTCAGAGGTCTTTTGGCAAACGCAGAGAACACATGGGTTATAAATACAAATCATGTGTTTCATTGTACTCCTATGTCTTCTTTTCTTTTCCTGGTGTAGTTAAGAGCAATAGGTAAAGCATAAGGCTAAGAATATTTTTATTTATTCATAAAATTTGTGAGCCATGTTGGTTTAGTATAGGAAATATGTTTTTTACCACTTGCCGATCAGTGATATACCTGTACATCACTGAACTTCAAGTGGTTATATTGGAACGATGCTCGCTGCTGCAGGCATCACCCTGGTACTGTTTTTTTTTTAAGCTGGTAATTGCCTCTCTTGTAAAAACAATCCTGCTCTGCACCTTATTGCAGCATTATGGTGTGAACAGGGCCCATAGAAACCAATTGTTTTGTGCACTGCAGATCAACGCCATTTAGTGGATAAGATCATTCTCATGTACAGTCAGGAGGTGGTAAAACCAGAAGGTTGAGCTGTGGTTTTAGAGCCCATTCACATTAGCGCGACTTGTCAGCCTGACAAGTTGCGGTATGTCGCGGTCCATTGAGTAGTACAGGACCCGTTCTAATAGGAGCGACACAAGTCGCTCCGACTTAGAAAAAGGGTCCTGTACTACTTTGGGGCGACCTCGGAGTGACTTGCATAGACTTCCATTATGTGTCAGGTCGCCCCCCGAAGTCGTGTCGCCTCAATGTGAATGGGCTCTTAAAGTCCCCTCCCCATGCCCAACCAACCACCCACCTACCTACCTACCTGGATACAGACATGCAGCTGCTCAGGACTGCAGCAAAAATTAAACAGCATGCTGCATTTAGTGGGTGGTACCTCTCCTGAACGTGACCCATGCAAGCCTTTGGGGCATTGTGCACAGTTATGGCACGGTGATGTGCCATTTGCTAGGTTAAAGTGATAGTAAACTCCTGGACTATAAAAACACATACTAGCACATTATTACAGACTTCCCTTTAAACGAAGCCCTACAACGGCGCGCTGTCAGTGTTTCCATTTTCACCTGGTCTTCCTTCTGGGTTTGCGCTCTCTGACCATTTAAGCCTATGATGATGTCACTCCTGCGTAAGCGCACAGGAGCCATGGCCATGGCACAGTGCTCTGAATTGACCGCACACTCAACGTGCCATCAATTCAGAGCACAGTGCGTATCTGCCGGTGGTGTCACCAGCTGCTTCAAGTGTGAATATCTCCTAAACACCACAAGTTCCCACTCTACTTACAGGTACGCCTTATTAAATTGCCTCCTTACCACCTGTTGAAATGTCTCTGAAAAGTGATCTACCACAAATTGCTTTTCAGAGGGGCGGCATATGCTGCACCACACGTGAATGAGTTCATGGAGTTTTGCTAAATGTTTTTTGAGCATTTAGCCATTCAGCGCCGTACACTTTTTCCACATCTAGACACATGCTTTTTGGCGCCCAAGGGGTTGTGGAGAGTAAAAGGAAAGGTGTATTGAAATACCATGGAGGCTTTCATTGCTAACCTCTTTCAGAAATAAAAGTGGCTATCATGTAATACACTGGCGTTAGTACTGTTCCATGGCCTAGAAGTATGAACATCAGAAGCTTTGACATTACTGTTACTTTCCGATCTGCATGCTTGTTCCGGGTCAGACAGCCAGATGTGCAATGACAGTCTCCATGATTTTCGGAGTTCAGGTTTCCTTTAAAGGCAGATATTGTCCTGCAGAGAATGAAAAAGGGAGAACGTGGACAATACAGTATGAAGCCTTTACAATAGGAGATAGTGTCAATTTTTTCTGTTCTACGACCAACCAAGCTTGCAATTATTCTGTGCAAAGTAGGCGTGTAGTGTGCAGCGGCCGGGGATCATGTGCGTAGACGGCCTAGTGATGTAAACCAGGCCCTGGTGACAGGCAGAACACACAACCATTGAACAAATATATGGAATGAAAAGGTCATTATCTGTGTTTGGAAAAAAAATATATAATGCTTCAAAATCTTTGACAATACTCAGTGTCCTGCTTCTGTGCAGCCTGGACAACATACTAGCCATTACACACACTGTAGTTTGATCTGACTTTGAATCTTCTTTATGACATTTTTATAAATTATTATTATTAATCTATTACATACCTTGTACATTATACCTTGTACATACATCTTACCTTGTACATTGTACATTAGTCCCTGTCCTCCAGGAGCTTACAATCTAAAGTCCCTAACTCACATTCATACATACACATACCAGGGCCAATTTAGATAGGAGCCAATTAGGCCTAACATTATTTCTTTGTGTTATCTTAGTTACTCTAAGAGTGTTGATCTTAGTTACTCTAAACCAGGGTTTCTCAACCTTTTTTCAGTTAAGGCACCCTTTAAAATTATAGACAATCTCAATGCACCCTTTAAAATTATAGGCAGTCTTGAGGCATCCCGTTTAAAAATGTAAAAAACTATTCTAATTCTTTTACATAAAGAATCAACATCCACACATAGGACAACGTTAGAGGTGGTTTATTCTTCCAAAGCAAATACACTTTTGCACACTGGTACTGACTTGTATTCCTATGTTTCTCTTCTCCCTCAATTTCTCTCTGTCAGTCAGCTAATATGACCCTGGTGCTAAGGTGGGGCGGGGCAGAGGAGGGTCAAACAAGGATGCTGTGGAGGCAACAGATATCCTTCTTATCTACTGATGACGTCATTGGTTGTTAAGATGCCAGTGTCTAGAAAATGATAATGGTGCATAATGAAAACCCATGGCTGTGTTCCACCTGCTGGCTTGCAAACAATGTTTGATACATTTTTAGGCATTTTGCCAAGGCACCCCTGAAGAAACCTCAAGGCACCCCAAGGTGCCTGGTCACCCTGGTTGATAAAGGTTGCTGTAAGGAAATATATAACATTAATTACCAGTATTGTTGTAGCTTGCAGTTTTTAAAAAATCTAAAAAAAGCAGGTTTTTAGCCAAAAATGTTAAAATAGCCCATTAGAAGATGAAATAAAAAAAATGCTTTTGGTGTAGAACTCACCATTAATCTGGAGTACCTGCAAATCCTCTTTTCTGCCAAAAGATGTGCATTGTCTTTTGGGTTCAATGACCACCAGCATCATTTAACCCACTTTCTCTCAGGCCAGATCGTCATGGGCCCAACCCAGTCTGTGACTTGCCAGTGAAGCAGAATAGTGATGAGCTCATCAATTTTCCACTCTGCTTTTCTCTTTCTACCAGGATGTTCCTTGTTAGTAAATGAATCCCAGTCTGAGCTCTGCTGTACAGTGAACTGCAAGAAGCTGATCCCAGGTCAGGTACTAAGGCCTGACTTTTTAAGTACTAAACACTGGGAGCATCAATGCGTACACTCGTGTAAGGGCTATCTTTGCATGTGTTCCATGCATCCACATGCTGGCAGTCCCATTGATGTCAATAGGGATGCAGCAGATGTATGGTGCATGTCCCTAAACGCAGTGTAAAAATAATAAATTTAATGATGTATTACTAAAAGCAGAACCATATTTGTGTGCTTTTATATCTGCTTCCAGTTTAAAGTGAAATTACACAATATCCTTATCAAACCCAAAAATAATACACAAGGTCCTGCCACTGTAAAAATGGAAGTAGAAGTGACACAGGGATCACACGTATACAGAGTGTGGGGTTCCAGGGTAATGATTTACAGCAGAGAATACTGATCTGGAGGTTTTCTCCAAATTTTGGTATTCCCAGATTGGGTTCTGGGGTTTGGAGACTTTGAAGAGTTTTGGGAGGGAAGAAGTCTCCAACCCAGTGCCCAGGTCTTGCTGAAGGCTGGCAGGCTGTGGGTGCACATCCATTGTAATGAAAGGCTTGGGCATAGTTCAGAGCTCCCATTAGGGGAGAGATTCAAGAGACAATGCTCCATGCTGGAGATAGGAGATTCCTAGTCCAGAAGGCTGAAAGACAGCTAAGTGAGTCTGGAGGACTGAGAGAGCCAAGACAACTAGAAAAGTCCAAAGGACTGTGGGAATCAAGAGGTCTCAGGGGACTGAGAGCCTGGAGAGCTGATAGAGCCAGGAGGGCTGGTTGAGCTGAGAATGGGGCACATGAACACAACTGCACTTTGTAAGAGGGACCAGGCAAAAGCCACAGGCCAAGGTTTGGGGCCTAAAGCCTAGTAGACACAATCAGAATATCGTACAAGAAAATACCATTTTCAAAGTAATCGTGCGATAATCTGATTGATGGTTCACAGCTTTCGTCTGAAATTATCCAAAAGGACAAAGGACAATCAGTTCAGTTGCATTTTCGAAAATATAATACAAATACACTACATTACATGACATCACTTCCCTATTTTTATTTTGTCGTACGAGAATTTTCTTTACTAAAGTGAAGAAGCCATGTTGCTTTCCATTGTTTGTTGTTTCGTGTTTTTGATGGTGAAAACCCCATGGTGCGAGCAACAGTTTTCCTACATACAGGAGCATAGGGAAGGAGCGTAGACCCACCCTCTAACAAAGCCTTTCTCAACACATAGAAACCCTTGAAATTTCTGGTCTCGGTGAACCCCTGCTAAAAATAAAAAATCTACAACTCATGACACATTAGTGTGACAGTCAGTGGGAAGAATGCTCCTTACTCTTGTCATCATTGAGAAGAATTACCCAATTACAGATAGATAAAAGGAACAATGGTGTCATTGGAAACTTATCTGAGAAGCAGAAATTGCCCATTGCTCAAGGAACCTCAGGAGGAACCCTAGGCTTCCATGGAACCCTGGTTGAGAAATCCTGCTCTAACATGAAATCAGATCACAGCAGCAAAAGAAAGGGATTTGGAGATTTTGTGGAGGCAATAGAAGGGAATATTTAAATTTAGGAATACATACTTGAATATAATTTCACTTTTTTTAAACCAAAGTTTAGCGTCACTTTTAGTGCTCCCACCTTGATATTATTATTACCTGGTGATGCCACTGACTCACTTGCTGTAGTCAGCAGCTTTCCTTTTCTGAATAACTTACCCTAATTAAAATTAAATCACAGTTCCACACAAAAGTGGAAGCTCCGCTTATCTGTCTCCTCCCCACCCACCTTTGGCACCTTTTAGAGGGGAGGGGGAAATGGATACCTGTTTTTGACAGGGTTCCGGGACAGGTAAGTGTCCTAATATGAAAAGTCAGCAGCCACAGTATGTGTAGCTGCTGACTTTTATTTTGTACGTAGGGGGAGGGGGGCACCGCTTAAAGTAACAAACACTTGGTGCTCCATAATTCCTTGAGGTGTAGGTGTTGATCACTACAAGATTTTAAAGCCCAACTCCAGGACTGCAGGACAAAGGCATAATGAGCTAGTATGCATCGCATACTATCTCATTATGAAATACTTACCTTAGAAAGAAGCCCCGAAACAGTCACCCGGACACCACTGAGGCAGCTGACATCTTCCCTCGGTGTCTCTTCCGGGTTTGGCAGCTCCTGCGCTGTGAGTGGCCGGAGCCGCAATGACGTCACTCCCGCACATGTGCGCAGGAGTTCACTTTCCAGCAAGGAACCAGCAAGGAGCTCTGAAGGTCCGCCTGACCTTCAGAGCACATGCGCCGCTGGTGTCAGCGGCTGCATGCAGGGCGAATATCTCTTAAACTGTGCAAGTTTAGGAGATATTAGTTTTAAATACAGGTAAGCCTTATTATAGGCTTAGCTGTAGGTAAAAGTTAAAAAGTGGAGTATACTACCACTTTTAATGCTCATGACCTCTAGGGGGTAAGATGTAATACTTACCCTACCCTCACTCCAGCACACTTCTGCACTTTCCTCCTCTCTGGGTTGTGAGGAGTCCCTCTACATCCTTAACCACTTAAGCCCCGGAGGATTTTCCTGCTAAACGACCAGGGGGTATTTTGCGATTCAGCACTGCGTGAATTTAAGAGACAATTGCGCGGTCGTGCGACGCTGTATCTAAACAAATTTGGCGTCCTTTTTTTCCCACAAACAGAGCTTTCTTTTGGTGGTATTTGATCACCCGTGCGATTTTTACTTTTTGCGCTATAAACAAAAAAAGAGCGTACATTTTGCAAAAATAACAATATTTTTCACATTTTTTTATATGAAATTCCCCCCCAAAAAAATGTAAAAATCAAATTTTTTTAAAATTTTCGGCCAATTTGTTTTATGCTACATATGTTTGGTAAAAAAAATCACAAAAAGCGTATTTTGATTGGTTTGCGCAAAAGTTATCGCGTTTACTAACAAAGGGAAAGATTTCTGTCATTTTTGGTGTTTTTTTTTAACGTGTAATGGCGGCGATCTGCGATTTTTTTTTGCGGTACTGCAACATTGGGGCGGACAGATCGGACCCTTGACTGACATTTTTGACACTTTTGGGGTTACCAGTGACATTTCTACAGTAATCAGTGCTATATATATGCACTGTTACTGTAAAAATACACTGGTAGTGAAGGGGTTAACTTTATTTGGGAGGGAGGGGCTGTGTGTGTCCCTAGGGGCGTGCTTTCTACTGTGATTGGCTGTGGCTTGAGCTGTAAGGACACTGATCAACGGATCTACATACTAGATCCGAGTGATCAGTGTCTTTACAGCGAGGAGAATGACAGGTGGCTTGTTTACACAAGCTGCCTGACATTCTCCCTCTCCCCCGCCGATCGCCGAGTGACCGGCGGACATCGGGTCCGCTGGTCACACGCGCGGGGGGGTCCGTGACCGCGCGGGAGCGCGCCTACGCGGGCGCGCGCTCGCTCCCCAGAGCCTCACAGGCGAGCGACGTAGACCTACGTCACTCTGCCTGTGAGGGGCCGACTGCCGCAGTAAATATACATGTGAGCAGTCGGCAAGCGGTTAAAGTGGAACTTCACCCAAAAGGGGAAGTTCCACTTGTTTGCACACTCCCCTTTCCACTGCCACGTTTGGCATTTTTTGGGGAATGCCCCCCTTTTTCTTCATCCAGAGTGGGGGCACTCTAATACAGGAGGTGTGTTACTGGCTAGATCACCAGGTGAAAACAGAGGGGGAAAATGCCTAAGAAAAGAAAACAATTGCAGTCACCACATCTAAGGATTGGTAAGCTGCAATATATTACATTTGTGGTTTGGGGTTTATCATCACTTTAAGTATTGGTAAGCTAATATCTGTGCATATTTGCATTTCCTGTTGCAATGGACTTTAGTAATTCACAGCTTCTTAAAGTTGCATCATTTGTAGTTTATCCTCTCTGCTGTACGGCATAAAGTTCACTGAATGAAAATATGAGGAAGTTTCTGCTACACATAAATTCTTCAGGGTTCAGGCTGTCATTATTACACACATTACAATTCTACCATCCAGGTGGACACATTATTTCATTACTTTGCAGCTTTTTTTAAATTAAATATATTTTTTTGTTTTTTGGTTTAATACCTCTTTAATGTATTAACACATTTAAGAAATACAGTCAAACTTGGCAAACCCAAGTCTAAAGTATAACGGCAGTATTTTTTTTCTTTTTAGAACATGCATGCTAAGCATAACACTAACCGGTGTTCTTTACCTCTCACAGCGATTACATTCCTGCCTCATTGCCTTCATATGCTTTTCTGTCTTTGTTCAGGCATCATCCAGGGTCATCATCTACTTTCTAGACTGAGATGCCATCTTAGGGCTCTTTCACGCGGGCGTTCCGTATGTCCGTTTTTCATCCCATCCGTTTGCGGATGAAAAACGGACATAATGTATCTCTATGTAAATACGGATGTCATCGGATGATCATCCGCTGACATCCGTTTTTCGTCCTTTCAGTTCAGTTCAGTTTTTTGGAACGGAAGAGAAACCTATTTTTTCTTCCGTTCAAAAAACGTAACGGACGCAAAAATGGATGTCAGTGGTGTCATCCGCTGACATCCGTATTTACATAGAGATACATTATGTCCGTTTTTCATCCGCAAACGGACGGGATGAAAAACGGACAGACGGACCGGATGACACAAGTGTCATCCGTGTCCGTTTCAAAAAAAAAAAAAAGGACCTGATCGGGCAAAAAAAAACAACGCCCGTGTGAAAGAGCCCATAGAGATGACACAATCGTGTAAGAAGTGGTGGTTGTGCAAGTTTTGGCTGTGTTTACTAATGTCTGACACGTGTCAGCCCTTGCTGCAGCCTCTCACCTTGTGACTTGCTACAAAGTTACAGCAATGCAGTCTGATCAATAGGGTAGGGGAGACAGAGGAAATGGCCTCCTCCTGCATTCAGCTGACACTATCTCTGCCTAGACAAGGTCACTGGACTGGAACTCAAGGTTTGCTCTCTAACCCCTTTGTGCCCCCTCCCTTTAAGACTGCTAAAAGCCGGGAGGCGGGAATTTAGGTCATGTGACTGCTGTGATTGGCTGCAACAGCGTCACATGATCAGAAAGCCCCCGATCCCGAGTACGCAGGGAGCACGCTCTCAGCATGGTAAGTGGTTTAACGCAGGACCGCTTGTATGCATGTGGCCGGCATCAAAAGGTTAATAATAAAAGGTTTTGAAATATAATACAGTTGTATGTTGTGACATGTGGCAGGAAATTTATAATGCAAACATGTAAGATTATGGTAAGGTCCACTTTAGGCTAGATACACATCTGTGTGGGTGATTGCCGCAGCAGGACTGCACTTGTTCCCACAGCAGTAACCACCCACACAAAAATCATAATTGTGCGCTACACTTGCAGTTCCGGTGCGGGCTGCGATTCCAAAAATAGAGCAGGGACATTTCCATGCATTTCAACAGCCGCTTCAGTGTGAACCAGACCTTAAAGAGGAGTTGCGCCCCCAGAAAAAGATTAAAAGTCAGCAGCTCCGCAGTTTAGTTCTGCTTTAAACTGTCAACAGTCTCACTGTTATGATTACTTGTCTCTCTAGCACACCTGCTAACTGAACAAGGTAAAAACCGCAGGGAAACTGACTTTGCACCAATAATCCTACAACTCTAAGGCCTAGGCACAGATTGTATTGGAATAGCTGCATCCACGGCTACGCTAGCAGAGGAATGACAGCTGTGACCCTGGAAGTGAGGTAATACACAATGCTTCCAGGGTCATTAGCCGCAAGAGTGATTTGGGATGTTCCCAGAATGCCTCCTGCTCTTACTAGGAAAGCTGTTTCTCTTGGTCTGTGGCTCCCTGGAAGCATGGGGGAGCCCAGGACCCACCGTAGGTGCCGGCAGGGGGGAAGGGGCGCATTTTGTGAGCCCCATAAAAGGCAGGAAATCCCTTTGCTGGCTCCTAAAGCCAGTACTAAGCTCACAGTGGCAGCAGCAGCCACATGGGCTTGATTTAAACACCTAAGGACAGGAAGGTTTACCCCCTTAATGACTAGGCCATTTTTAGCGATTTGGCACTGCGTTACTTTAACTGACAATTGCACGGTCGTGCAACACTGTACCCAAATAAAATTGATGTCCTTTTTTTTCCCACAAATAAAGATTTCTTTTGGTGGTGTTTGATCACCTCTGCGGTTTTTATTTTTCTATAAACAAAAAAAAGCGACAATTCTGGGAAAAAAACAATATTTTTTACTTTCTGCTATAAAACATTCCCAATAAAAAAAAAATTAAAAAATCTATTTTTTTTTTGTTATAAATTTAGGCCAATATGTAGTCGGTTGCATATTTTTGGTAAAAAAAAAATCCCAAAAGTGTATATTGAATGGTTTATGCAAAAGTTATCGCGTCTACAAACTAGGGGAAAAATTTATGTCATTCTTTTTTATTTATTTATTTTTTACTAGCAATGGTGGCGATCAGCGATTTGGAGGGGGACTGCGACATTGCGGCGGACAGATCGGACACCTAACTGACACTTTTGACAGGACCAGTGACATTATTACAGTAATCAGTGCTAAATGTACTAATGACACTCGCACGGAAGGGGTTAACACCAGGGGCGATCAAAGGCTTAAGTGTTCTCCTAGGGAGTGCTTTCTAACTGGGGGTATCGAGTCACTGGATGAACACAGAGACCTGTGTTCCTAAGTAGCAGGAACACAGGATCCCTGTGTTCATCTCTGACAGAACAATGGTCTGCCTTGTTTACATATGCAGACCGCCGTTCTATCTCTATGGGGAGCGATCCCGGGTGCCCGACGGACATTGTGGCTGCCGGACCCGCTGATTGGCTCCACCTCTGGCCAATCGGCATGTGTGCACACCCCCATTATCTATTACATGAAGCGACATACAGGTACATTGTTTTATGTATTAGAGCTGGCTTGCCGCCATAAAACTGCGGCGGCCATTGGTTAAACACTTGCCTTGCAGGCTGTTTATATACGTACCTTGGTAGATAAGTGGTTAGGGCTGTACATGGAAAAAACAATAACGAATTGTCGGTAACCACATATTGGGTTTTCATGGAGTCATTTGAATGTTCTCCTTTATATTGCAGATTGAAAGCGTACTGCCAACCCGATACTCACTGGAATGCGGGCCTGATAGAATGTTAAACATGGGTGAGTTATTTTTCATTTGTTTTTTTATCCTAATTGTTGTTGTTTCTGTAGTCTGTTTCTATGAAGTCATATTCCTTGTTTAATCCAATGGAGGAAATAATCATCGATAACCAAATGCAATAGTTTTGAGTCAATATTTAACCTTTTAAACCACTGCACACTGGTACCATTAGGACCTGAAGCAGTTATTGATGTTACAATGGTGAGAGAACAAACAATATGGTAGTGGGCAGCCCATAGAAAATTATTATTTTTTTTTTCAACTAGTAGGTTGAACGGGGAAAAAAAGTCTCGATTCCCCCATCTACACACTCACACTCCATGCACATTAGCGTTTTTAGGCTCCTAGAAGCTAATAAGAGCATTTTTTTTCTTCTCCAAGAAGCCAATAGTGTTATGCTATGTGTCCATACACACTGTTTTCATGATAGAAGCATTTTTGGAAGTGTTTTCCTGGCAGAAAAAAAAAAGTTAAATGCTCCTAGCAGCTTTTTTAGAGCATTTTTTTTTTATGTACTGTAAAAATGCTAATAAAATGGTAATGCTCCTAAACACTTCTAAAAGCTACTATAATGGTACTACAAGCTGGCACAAAAAATGCTATTATCAGCATTTTTCATCCAGTGGTTTTTATTTTGAGCGTTTTTTGAGCTTATAAAAACTACTAGTGTGCATGGAGCCTCCATGTGAATGGGGGAGTCCTCCCGCTGAGCCAGAGGCGTAACTAGATTTCTCAGGGCCCCGGTGCAAGAAATCATGAAGGGCCCCCCCCCCCCCCGAAAAAGCATATTTTTGACACTTTTTTTTTTCCAATGTATAACAAAGTAAAACATTTGTTTCTGGTTTCAACGGCGGCAATGGTGGTGAGGGTATTATCAGTGGCAGCAATGGTGGTGAGGGGGGCTGGTATCAGTGGCAGCAATGGTGGTGAAGGGGAGTGGGATCAGTGGCGGCAATGGTTGTGGGTGGGGGGTGGGATCCGTGGCGGCAATGGTGGTGAGGGGGGGTGGGATCAGTGGTGGCAATGGTGGTGAAGGGGAGTGGGATCAGTGGCGGCAATGGTTGTGGGTGGGGGGTGGGATCCGTGGCGGCAATGGTGGTGAGGGGGGGTGGGATCAGTGGTGGCAATGGTGGTGAGGGGGTGTGGGATCGGTGGCGGTGGGGCGGAGGGGGGAATGGGAACAGTAATAGTGCTGGTGGACTAAAGAAACACTTCCAAATTCACCCATAAAAGGAAAACAATTACAGAGTGACCCTATGCACTCAGGAGTATATGACACATATAACACAATGCTGCTACTTATATAGAAGTTATTATAGGTAATGAAATCATGTATAAATGTTGTAATATGAATTAGATCACACAATACAAAATATAAAAATTTCAGTAGCGCAGGAATGGTGGTACCTCCTAGCCACCTGAAGGGCCCTTTCACACGGGCGTTCCGTGTGTCCGCAAATCATCCTATTTTTTGGCGGATGATTTGCGGACATAATGTAAGTGAATGGCATTGCGGATGTCAGCGGAATACCATCCGCTGACATCCGATTTTCTTCCTTTCAGTTCTGTTCCGTTTTTTGGAACTGAACAGAACCCTATTTTTCCTCTGTGCAAAAAACGGAAAGGAAGGAAAATCGGATGTCAGCAGTGTCATCCGCTGACATCCGCAATGCCCATAGACTTACATTATGTCCGTATATCATCCGCAAACGGATGGGATGATATGCGGACATACGGACCGGATGACACAAGTGTCATCCGCTCCGTGGAAAAAAAAAAAAAAAAGCACCGGAGCGGATCGCAATGCGGTCCGCTCCGTGTGAAAGAGCCCTTACGTGTTTAAAGTAAATTGAGAAAACCGACTATAATATAATATAATAACTGAATTACTGCACACTTCAGCTTAAAATCATTTCATTTAAAAGTCCTTAAAAGTCCATAAACTCAAATGGGCAATAACTTGAAGCAAACACGTACATATATCCACACACATATAAACACACACACACACATACATACATGCACGCACATACATACATACATACACATACAGTACACGCACATACATACATACATACATACACATACAGTACACACACATACATACATACATATACATATATAGATGCACACACACACAGTACACACACATACAGTACACACACACACACAGTACACACACATACACACACATACATACATAAATACATACATACATACACATAAATACATGCACACACATACATATATAGATGCACACACATACAGTACACACACATACAGTACACCAACATACAGTACACACATACAGTACATACATACATACACATAAATAGATGCACACACATAAATATATAGATGCACACACATACATACACACACAGTACATACATACACACACACACACATACAGTACACACATACACACACACACACATACAGTACACACATACACATACATACACACACACATACAGTACACATACAGTACACATACATACACACACACATACAGTACACATACAGTACACATACAGTACACATACAGTACACATACAGTACACATACATACACACACACATACAGTACACATACATACATACAGAAAGCCTTTTTAAAAAACGTTAGAGAGAGGTCTGTACCTTCCTGTGACTTCCTGCCAGCGGGTATTGCACTGTAGGGGGAGGCAGAGAGCACAGCACACTCTCTGCTTTCAGTTTCCTATATGAGACCAGCTCCTTCAGTGCCGATTTATCGGGGAGCTCCGGTCTCAGCTGCGCTGCCGCTCCTCATCTCTATACATACAGGGGGCCCTCTCAGGCCCCCTGCAGCATGGGGCCCGGTCGCCATGGCGACCCCTGCGACCCCTGTACGTCCGCCCCTGCGCTGAGCTATTGTATTATGGCAGTGGGGGGACTTCACTGCTGTCAGAATACACGGATCAGTGCTTCGGCTCTGATTGACCATCAAGCAAAAAACAGGACAGTTGTACGGAAGTCGATCAACTTCTGTAAAACCACCCTGCCCATTCCTGGGTCAAAATGTATCCAGCCCTTGCTGAACTGGCAGATTTTTGATCTATGTATGGCCGGCTTTGCTGAGAGTCGTCCTACACTTGACTGTCAAAATCTGGAATTTGATTGGTTTTCCTGCTGTGCTCTGATTGCTCTCAAAGGGCTCATTTATACAGTGTGATTAGGTACGCTCATTAATGCATGTTTTTGTGAGCCGATTCTTATTGTATTACATCAGTCAGTTTATCAAACGGTGGGTATGGCCAAATTGCATAGTAGGAGAATCTGAAAGGAGTGCTAAATACCAGGAGTGCATTATGTGGAGAGTTCAGCGATGTGCTTTGTACAAAGTGCGGGGTTCAGGTGTGACCTATGTACAGAGTGCAGGGTTCAGTTGTGCCCTACGTACAGACTGCAGAGTTCAGGGGTGCACTACATACAGAGTGCAGGGTTCAGGTGTGCCCTATCGTACAGAGTGCAGAGTTCAGGTGTGCCATACGTACAGACTGCATTTTGTATGTAACGCACCCCTGAACTCTGCAAAGTTCAAGTGTGCCTTACGTACAGAGTTCAGTTGTGCCCTATGTACAGACTGCAGAGTTCAGTTGTGCCCTATGTACAGAGTGCAGAGTTCAGGGGTGCCCTATGTACAGAGTGCAGAGTTCAGGGGTGCCCTACGTACAGTGTGCAGAGTTCAGGGGTGCGCTAACGTACAGAGCCAGGGTTCAGGTGTGCCCTACGTACAGAGTGCAGAGTTCAGGTGTGCCATACATACAGACTGCAGAGTTCAGGGGTGCGCTAACGTACAAAGCCAGGGTTCAGGTGTGCCCTACGTACAGAGTGCAGAGTTCAGGTGTGCAATACGTACAGAGGGCACAGTTTGCGGCTGCGCTATGTACAGAGTGCAGGGTTGAGAAGTGTGCTACATACAGAGTTCAGGATTCAGCTCTCTTTCACAGGCTGTCCACATCTCACTTCCACCCCTCCCCAGCTCTAACTCTGCATAATTCTACCCCATCCCTCACCCCTGCACACATCCTCCTTCTACAGAGCTCATCTCTAAGCCCCTCCCTCCTAAAAAAACTTCCTCGCAATTCTACCTGGCCTGGCTCTAGTACCTTCTGGTGGTGTGAGCGGCTCTGCCTCACTGTCACTTGCATGGAGATCGTTGGTCACCATCTGTGCACTCGGGCACAGATGGGGATCACAGTGCAGCTTACCACGTGATGCCCCATCCCACACTGCACCAACATCTCCCTTGTGCCCACCAAAAGTGCAGGGCAGGCAGGGATCAGTGAGAGCCAATAAGAGGAAAGCTGTCCTAAACACAGTATTCTTCTGTGTTTACTAATGACAGTGGTGAGCAGGCAGCGAAGGGTGAGAGCCAAAGATTGGTGGAGTTCTGCCACATACCGGCTAAAAAAAAAGCCCTGGGTATGAGAGCCACATGAAATGGCCTGGCTGTATGGATTTCACTCGCAGGCCTTGCGTTTGACACATGTGGACTAGAGTGTCTGGTCCTGCCACAGGCTGTAGAGGGTGGTCAACCATGCTGGCACTTCTCATTTCATTCATTTCGTTTGGATATCAGTAGTTGTGGATGCATGGACTTCCAGCAGAGGTAGCAAATCTATCAACAGTACGCATTTTACCACGCAGGATGTATCAATTTTTGGCCAGTGGTGCCTTGGCCTTTTAAAGTCCAGAGCGACATATACAGTTGTGCTCATAAGTTTACATACCCTGGCAGAATTTATGATTTCTTGGCCATTTTTCCGAGAATATAACACAAAAACTTTTCTTTCACTCATGGTTAGTGTTTGGTTGAAGCCATTTATTATCAATTAACTTTGTTTACTCTTTTTAAATCATAATGACAACAGAAACTACTCAAATTTCCCTGATCAAAAGTTTACATACCCTGGTAATTTTGGCCTGATAACATGCACACAAGTTGACACAAAGGGGTTTGAATGGCTAGTAAAGGTAACCATCTTCCCCTGTGATCTGTTTGCTTGTAATTAATGTATGTGTATAAAAGTCAATGAGTTTCTGGACTCCTGACAGACCCTTGCATCTTTCATCCAGTGCTGCACTGACGTTTCTGGATTCTGAGTCATGGGGAAAGCAAAAGAATTGTCAAAGGATTTGCGGGAAAAGGTAGTTGAACGATATAAAACAGGAAAGGGATCTAAAAAGATATCCAAGGAATTGAGAATGCCAATCAGCAGTGTTCAAACTCTAATCAAGACAAATGAGGGGTTCTGTTGAAACCAAACCACGGTCAGGTAGACCAACTATAGTTTAAGCCACAACTGCCAGGAAAATTTTTCGGGATGCAAAGAAAAACCCACAAATAACTTCAAGTGAAATACAGGACTCTCTGAAAACATGTGGTGTGGCTGTTTCAAGATGCGCAATAAGGAGGCACTTGAAGAAAGATGGGCTGCATGGTTCATTTGCCAGAAGAAAGCCATTTTTATGCAAATGCCACAAAGTATCCCACTTATAATAAGCTTAACAGCACAGAGACACGCCTCAAACCTTCTGACACAAAGTCATTTGGAGTGATGAGACTAAAATCTAGCTTTTTGGCCACAACCATAAACGCTACATTTGGAGAGGAGTCAACAAGGCCTATGATGAAAGGTACACCATTCCTACTGTGAAACATGGAGGTGGATCGCTGATGTTTTGGGGATATGTGAGCTACAAAGGCACAGTAAATTTGGTCAGAATTGATAGCAAGATGAATGCAGTATGTGATCTACAAATTCTTGAGGAAAATTTGCATTCAGCAGCACGGAAGCTGCACATGGGTTGTACTTGAAAATTCCAACATGACAATGATCCTAAACACAAGGCCAAGCTGACCTATCATTGGCTACAGCAGAATAAAGTGAAGGTTCTAGAGTGGCCATCTCAGTCTCCTGACCTCAATATTATTGAGCCACTCTGGGGAGATCTCAAACCTGCAGTTCATGCAAGACAGCCCAATAATTTACAGGAACTGGAGGCTTTTTGCCAGGAAGAATGGGCAGCTTTACAATCTGAGAAGATAAAGAGCCTTATCCACAAATACCACAAAAGACTTCAAGCTGTCATTGATGTTAAAGGGGGCAATACACGGTATTAAGAACTGGGGTATGTAAACCTTTGATCAGGGTCATTTGGGTAGTTTCTGTTGTCATTAGGATTTAAAAAGAGTAAACAAAGTTGATTTATAATAAATTGCTTCAGCCAAACACTAACCATGAGGCCCCGTTCACACTGGGGCGATCCGACTTCCAGGGGCGACCTCCGAGGTCGCGGTGCGAGCAGCGCGCCGCGACCTCGGAGCGGCCGGCACGGACTTCATAACATTGAAGTCTATGACGGTCGCTCCGGGTCACCCCAAAGAAGCTCCGGACCCTTTTTCTAAGTCGGAGCGACTTGTGTCGCTCCTATTAGAACGGGTCCGCAGCTTCCCTATGGAAGGCGACCTACGGCGACCTGTGAGGCGACCAGGTCGCCTCACAGGTCGCCCCAGTGTGAACGGGGACTTAGTGAAAGAAAAGTTTTTGTGTTATCATTCATATTCTCTGAAAAATGGCCAAGAAATCTTGAAATTCTGCCAGGGTATGTAAACATATGAGCACAACTGTATATACGGTATACATACTTTATTGTTTGTACTGTATTAAGCTGTTTCTTTTTTTTGACCAGTCTGTCCTAGTGCATAGAAATGCAGACAGACACAGGTGAACTGGGGTGCGGGGCGGAACACTGCAGATATGATTCAGGTTTCTGCACCGCATTTTACCTGCAGGCTGCATTTAAGCATGAACAGGGCACATAGAAAACAATTGCTGAGAGTAGTGTTTTTCTAATGTGCAAAAGTGAGCCCCCTTTTAGTGAAGTTGTCTTTTAAATGTTCTTGCCAGCCCTGTGAGTGGCCACCTAATGCAATACTTACCTTTCAGCCACTTATGGCTGATCCAGCCATCCAGAAGAGTTTGGTCCCCACCAATGGAATAATTGAGCTGAAATGCGTAGTAGGAGCTGGACACAACCGGAACTTCTTTTTGCAAACACTGTGCAGTGCCAGGGAGGGTTGCAGAACAGAGAACTCAAGAGTATGGCTGAAGGTAGTTATTGTGGCTGCCACTCAAGGTGGGGGGAACATTTGAAGCACGATGATACTAAAAGGGAAGTTGTCCTTCAGTGTGTTGTGCAGAGTTCTCCATTAATAACAAGTGATATGTCTTGTTTGAACCATTGAAAATAAGTCTTGGTGGCGGAGTGCACTATATCTGTCCATATCTTTGCTGATGATGCGTATTTTTAGAAATTGGTTTACGTTTTAATTTCCTCTTGAGCATCTTGTCTGTGTTATGTAAGGCTTGTTGTTTAGTTGGCTCTGCAGCTGGAAGGGTGTATATATACCGGTAGCATGTACTCCAGCAAAGGAGCTGAATTCCTCTGTGCTGCTGTGTTTTTAGGGAAAACTCTTCTTCCAAGCTGCTTCTTCTTCTAATCTTTGGACCCATACCTAGTGCCTGGTCGACACAAAGAGAATAGCGGACGAATGATCGTCCGTTTTTTTTTTTTTTTACATGCTAATCTACATATCGATAATGAAGAGGTTACTAAAGTTCTAAAATTCTCATACAACAGAATAAAAATTGATGTAATCTGTTGTAGTGTATTTGTATTGTATTTTCAGACGAAAACTTTACTGATTAAATGAAAATCGTACGATCTGGTATCGTACGAGAAAAATTTTGGTGTTTGTCCCTTCAGATAGTTTCGGATGAAAGCTGTGCACTAAGGATCAGATTATCAGATTGTAATGTGATTGTAGTGTATTTGTATTGTTATTTCAGAAGAATACTTGACTGATTAAACGGAAATTGCACGATCTGGTATGGTACGAGAAAATTTTTGTGTGTGTCCCTGTGGATAATTTCGGACGAAAGCTGTGTACTAATGATCAGATAATCGAAAGATCTCTTTGAAAACTGTATTTTTTTGTACGATTTTTTGATCATGTGTATGGGCCTTAACCTGTATTTTTATCCGATCTGAACATGAAAAGACAATACTCTCCAGTGTTTAGCAATTCATGCTATCACTCATTGTAACTGTCCCCCTCCCCTCCCTTCACGGGTTTTTCCCATCATCCTGATCCGACTTGCGGTGCGACTTCAATTCAAATCAATAGGCTCCCATAGGGAACCATTGATTTTGAATGGAGGCAGAAAAAACGCTGCTAAAAGCAACGGGGCCAAACGTGCAATAACGCTAATGGAAAAAGCTACTGCAGCGGGTGTCAGCGGAGATGTCTCCGCTGACACCCACTGCCCCATAGGGATGCATGGAGCATCCGATCGGGTCCACCTGAAAAACTGACAGGCGGATCGAATCGCCCACGTGAAAGGGGCCTAATGCTACTGGCATTAGTAAATAAATAGGAAGGTATAATGTATGTACTTGTTTTAACCATTTTTTTTTTACATTTCTTCAGTTACTTCTAGGTTTCCCATACCTAGGCAAATGATGTCATACATCCCAAAAGTCTTCAGGAGGGGAGGAGGGGCTTTCTCAGCTAAGCGCACCCTCCTGCCTGCATGCCTGAGCTAAGTGCAGATAGATTCCCGGAAGTAAATGCTACATGAATCATGTCCCCTTACTCAAGATGACCGCAGCCCGAAATGCTTGGAGAGTGGTGGTGGGGGGGTTTAAAGTGATTTCTCAACAAAATAAATCATGGAGATGGGCGGCACAGTCGTGTAGTGGTTAGCATGTTCACCTAGCAGCAAGAGGGTCGCTGGTTCAAATCCCAACCATGACACTACCTGCCTGGAGTTTGCATGTTCTCCCTGTGCCTGCATGGGTTTCCTCCCACACTCCAAAGACATGCTGGTAGGTTAATTGGATCCTGTATAAAAAATTGGCCTTACTATGTGTATGAATGAATGTCAGTTAGGGACCTTACATTGTACCCTCCTTGAGGGTAGGGACTGATGTGAATGTGCAATGTATATGTAAAGCGCTGCGTAAATTGACAGCGCTATATAAGTACCTGAAAATAATAAATAATAATAATGGAAATATGAATGGATGGGGGAGTTTGGTTATTAAAAATAAATTAAATAGTGTTTTTGATTTGTGGCGCTCAGATGCAGTGCAGATCTGCTATTGACCACAGCTTGTTAGTACATGTTGCCAATGCATCAAAGTACATATTCTCTATGCATTTTGATGCACATTTTATATGCATTCTGATATACAATTGTTGCACTAAAGCAGCGAAAAAAAAAATGGACATATCGTATTTTTCAAAACGCACTGCACTGCAGCACTGAGATAAGAACAGGCGCTATTTTCTTATGGAAATGTTTGAACACATGCGTTTTAGCGCCTTGCAACACTAGTTTCACCAGGATAATAACCTACCTGACCATCTTTGTAATGAAAGTAGTTTATTATAGTGTTACATTCAATGAATATAATTTTTTTCATATTTATTTATTTTTTAAAAAAGGTTTGGTGCTGGGATTATGCTTTGTTTAGCGTCTCCGAAGCCTCTTTTTGACTGTCTGAGCTTTTTTTAGTAAAAAACTGGCGATGTGTGGGTGGACTATACAGAGGATAATGTTAAATCTCTTCATTTGAGTCCTCTGGACATTTGTATTGGAGGCGGTATAGGCATTGCAATGGAATTAGTCTGATGAATAAGTGCGCATTCTGTTCAGTTTCTTGATGTCACTGGAAAGTGGATGTGTACACAAGGGACAATGTTACACACCTATAGATCATTTGTCTTGGCTCCGTGCCTGGAATGCAGCAATGCCATGATATAGTGTGTCAACATCCAATGTAAGGAGAAATCCTTCACCACACCTTGTCTGTGGATACAACAGTGATCCACCACCACAATAAGAGCAAAATACATGAGCAGCTATTGATAATCATTTATTATGAAAATGCTAGTTGTCTGGCTAGCAGGCAGTAATCTCTACAGCAACAAATGCGACTAAATAGCTGTAATTTAAAGTGGCACTCCAGCTTTTAGATACAATCCCTGTCAGGGTTTGAACGTATCCAGTAACCCCCTTTTTGGAGATTTATTTTCTGTCCTGGTGCAATAAGCCCCCCTTCACATTGGAGCGACTTGTCACACGATAAATGGCAGCCTATTGTCAGCAATTGCTCTGTTCAAATCGGTGTTGCACCGATTTAAAAAAGTAGTTCCTGCACTACTTCTTGGCGATTTCGGGTGCGACTTGGATTGACATCTGTGCAAGAAGCCGCACAGATGTCTTCCAAATTGCACCCGAAGTTGCACTGACATGCAGCTTTGAAATCATGCGCTTTCAGATGAAGTCGCACAATTTCAAAGCTGCAGTCAATGCAAGGGCTAAAGATAAGGGGAATCTAAAAATGTACAAATGTCATTGGAACAGGAGTAGAGTGGGAATCTTCAAGTGGGAACATCTGGTCCAGTGACAGCTTGCAGAAGTAGGATTTCTCTAGCAGGCATGCAGTCATCTATAGAAAAACCCTCCCTAAGCTACCCAAAATAATTTTGTTTTGTTTTTTTTTTTACGCTTTTCAATTTGTCAATGACCATATTATAAAAATGACATATAAATTCAGGAAAAGACTTGCATTTAATAAGGATAACCTCCTTCCAGGAAGCTCTGTCTTGAGGAGCCCTTCAGCTCACCCTCGTAATGCCACTGCAGGCCCCCCACTTTCATCCTGTTTGGAAGCAATGTGCTGCCCCAGAGACATGGCCACATATGGGTTTCTGGGGAATGGTCTTCAGCTCCCAGCAGAAGCAGCAATTGTCTTTTTTACATGGTTGCTGAATCATCACTTCCCATGCAAAACTGAAATATTGTATTTGGGGATGAAGTAGGCCTCTAAAGCTGAATTCCAGGTATTTTTGCATAGTTACTTTGGTCCAGCTTGTACCAATGTAGGTACATATGTGCCATACCTGGCTGCTCCCATGGAAGCTAGAACTCACTATAGTAGGCACCACTACTATAGTGATGGTCACTGGCTCCCAGGTCCTGTGCTGAGCGGCTGCCCTGCTGCTCATTGAACACAGAAGGTCACTCGCTTGGCACAGATGCCATTCAAAAGATAAATACAAGGCATTCTCTGATTGGACAAGGTAGAGAGGCAAGGCGATGATGTCACAATCTTCACGTCTTCTAAATAGAGAATTCTTTGCATTCATTGACAAAATGCAAAGTGTTCTCTGATAGGCGCACCTGCCAAGTGAGCAGAGCTACTTTCTGTGTTCACTGAGCAGCAGGGCAGCCACTCAATACAAGACCTGGAAGCCAGCGGCAATCAGTATAGAAGTGGTGCCTAATACAGTGATTTCCAACTTCCATGGGATCAACCAGGTTTGGCACATTCATACTTACACTATATTACCAAGTATTGGGACGCCTGCCTTTACACGCACATGAACTTTAATGGCATCCCAGTCTTAGTCCGTAGGGTTTAACCACTTCCCACCCGCCCTATAACAGAATGACGGCGGGAATGTGGTTGTGTTATCCTGACCGGACGTCATATGACGGTGGCAGGATAACACAGCTCTGGGCGCCCCCCGGGGGCGCGCAGAGCTGCGATCAGTGATGCGAGGTGTCAGTCTGACACCCTGCATCTCTGATCTCGGTAAAGAGCCTCTGATGGAGGCTCTTTACCATGTGATCAGCCGTGTCCAATCATGGCTGGTCACATAGTAAATAGGAACAGCCGTTGATCGGCTTTCCTTAGTTCGTGCCTGACAGGCACGAGTAAAGGAGCGCCGGTCGGCGGCTCCCCTGACAGGGGGGGGGGTCGGCACTGGTAATCAGATCATTGATTACCAGTGCAGACCCTCGGGGGGAGGATGCCACTAGATCCACCAGGGATGCCCACTATGACCCCAGGGATGCCCACCATGACCCCAGGGATGCCCACTATGGCCACCAGGGACGGCAATCAGGGCTCAGGGAGCCCCCCATTGCCCTCCCCATCAGTGCTGCCCACCAGTGTCCTTCCTATCAGTGCTGCCCACAAGTGCCCATCATTGTCATCCTTTAGTGTCGCCCACCAGTGCCCATTATTGCCCACCAGTGCCGCCTATCAGTGCCCATTAGTGCCCATCAGTGCCGCCCGTCAGTGCCGATCAGTGCCGCTCCATCAGTGCCCGTCAGTGCCCACCAGTGCCGCCTATCAGTGCCCATTAGTGCCCGTCAGTGCCACCTATCAGTGCCCATCAGTGCCACCTATCAGTGTCCATCAATGCCACCTATCAGTGCCCAGCAGTGCCGCCTATCAGTGCCCACCAATGCTGCATATCTGTGCTACCTATCAGTGCCACATATCAGTGCCTATCAGTGCCGCCTATCAGTGCCACCCCATCAGTGCCACCCCATCAGTGCCTCCTCATCAGTGCCTGTCAGTGCAGTCTCATCAGTGCTCATCAGTGCAGGAAAAAACTTATTTATTTACAAAATTGTATAACATAAACAAAATTTTTTTTTTTTTTTTCAAACTTTTCTGAGTTTTTTTATTTGTTTAGCAAAAAGGAAAAAACCCACAGGTGATCAAATACCACCAAAAGAAAGCTCTATTTATGGGGGGAAAATGACATAAATTTGGTGTAGGTACAGTGTTGCATGACCGCGCAATTGTCATTCAAAATGCAACAGTGCTAAAAGGGGAAAATTGGCCTGGGCAGGAAGGGAGGGAAGTGCCCTGTATTAAAGTGGTTAAATATTGAGTTGTTCCACTCTTTGCAGCTAGAACAGCTTCAACTCCTCTGGGAAGGCTGCCCACAAGTTTTAGGAGTGTGTCTATGGGAATATTTGACCATTTTTCCAGAAGCGTGTTTGTGAGGTCAGGCACTGATGTGGATGACCAGGCCTGTTTGCAGTCTCCGCTCTAATTCATCCCAAATGTTTTCTTTTAGATTGAGGTCAGGACTCAGGCCAGTCAAGTTCCTCCACACCAAACTCACTCATCCGTTTCTTTATGGACCTTGCTTTGTGCACTGGTCCAATCATTTGCTGGAGGGGGGATTATGGTATTGGGTTGTTTTTCAGGGGTTGGGCTTGGCCCCTTAGTTCCAGTGAAGGGAACTCTTAAGGCGTCAGCATACCAAGACATTTTGGACAATTTCATGCTCCCAACTTTGTGGGAACA
The DNA here is from genome assembly GCF_965119305.1 of Pelophylax lessonae. Lineage (NCBI taxonomy): Eukaryota > Metazoa > Chordata > Amphibia > Anura > Ranidae > Pelophylax > Pelophylax lessonae. Next base: position 118,596,425 of record NC_138772.1, read on the forward strand.
GTTTGGGGATGGCTCCTTCCTCTTCCAACAGGATTGCACACCAATGCACAAAGCAAGGTCCATAAAAACATGGCTGAGTGAGTTTGGGGTGGAGGAACTTGACTGGCCTGCACAGAGTCCTGACCTCACCCTCATAGAACACCTTTGGGATGAATTAAAGCGGCAACCAGTGAGTCAGGCCTTCTCGTCCAACAACAAAGCCTGACCTCACAAATGCGCTTCTGGAAGAATGGTCAAACATTCCCATAGACACACTTCTAAACCTTGTGGACAGCCTTCCCAGAAGAGGTGAAGCTCTTATAGCTACAAAGAGAGGGCCAACTCAATATTGAACCCTACGGAATAAGCCATTAAAGTTAATGTGGGTGTAAAGCCAGTTGTCCCAATACTTTTGGTAATATAGTGTATATTGGTTTAAGCTAAACCAGTGTAACTATGGAAAAATAGCCATACCTGGAATTCGCCTTTACATCAATCCAAAGGTTAGGACAGAGTGAAAAACTTGCTTTGCGAGTTTGTTTCTTCCATGGAGAACCCGGGTATCCCACCTTGGGTTTTCTTTCTGGACAACCAATAAGTTTTATGTGTCTTTGAACAAGGAAGCAACAAGATAGAAAGTGAGTGCTAAAAGTTCTCAGCAGAAAGAGAGTTAATCATTTTATTAGATCAGTCATATTTGTGTACATGGGCTGTGAATTCTATTGCCAAAGCTGTAAAAAAAGCAAAAAATCACATGTTCACAGCAGCAATTAGATGACCGTGGGCTCGGACGTGTCTGATTGTGACACATTTTCCCTATTCACATGTACACAGCAGGAGGATTTCTTGTAGGCACACACTGTTGTATGGCCCCTGAGATGATCGTCCAGCACATCACTCAGAGGTCGTCTGTCCAGATGTTCACAGGGCAAACCTAGAGAGACCAGCTTGGTCACCCTCGATCTAGACGCAGGAACGTTCAGGGATTCCTCTGGTACATACTAGTTCTAGATATAAGAAATTAGATATAGACAGAATATTTTCTGTAAATAATGAAAAAAAAATAGAAGAGTGTCACACTGGTGGTAGCAGGCTCTTACACATACTGTGGTCAGTGGTGTATTTAGGTTTTGTGCTGCCCTAGGCCTGACTAAACTTGTGCACCCCCTAATTTAAATATGAAGCACCTCTTCCTGTAAAGACCACACCTATTCCTGTTTATGACCCGCCCTGTCATCTATAAACCACAGATCAAAACCAGTCTATCAGTGCCCATCAGTCCAGCCTCATCAGTTCCAATAAGTTCAGCCTCATCAGTGCCAATCAGTGCAGCCTTATTGCTGCCCATTAGTGCAACCTCATCAGTGCAGCATATCAGTGTGGCCTCATCATTACAGCCCGATCAGTGGCAATCAGTGCAGCCTATCAGTGCATCATATCAGTGCCCATCAGTGTAGCCATTAGTGAAGCCTATTAATGCCCATCAGTACCGACAGGTAGCAGTGTGACCGCTTTATTGGGGTGCTAGACTGATTTGCCCCATAGGACTGGCACTATACTAAAAGTGTAGTGCAAGCCGGTGGGGACCCTTCTCGTGTGGGAGCCAGGAGAAGGTTTTTTTTTTTTTTTCCATGCAGGGTGCAGCTTTTTTGCTGCCCCCCTGCAATGTGCTGCCCTAGGCCTGTGCCTTGTTGGCCTAGGCCAAGATACAGCACTGACTGTGGTTAGTGTGTATTGTTGGGTAATAAAGAACTCTGCTGTCATAAGTACTGCAGGAAGAGGAATGTGAAGGTTTCCTAAAAAGAAAAATGGAAAGCCATGTGTCACTATATACAGATATACAATGCTTCATTTAGAGTACATTTTACCATGTATATTTAACCCTTTTGCTGCAGCTCAGGTAGCTCAACCATTTAGACTGCTTTCACACTTGAACATTTTGAAGATTTGCCTCAATTCTACCCGAGATTTCAAAGTGCCGATGTGTAAATGACAAATTTGGGGATGCACATTTGAGATGCCATTCATTTGAAGGACACCTAAGACCGCAGTGCGGTCCTGGCACAATAAATCGCGTTGCAATCTCTGCAACTTGCATCGCGTGAAGCTTGTGGCCCAAAAAAAAAATTCAGGAGCTACTTTTGGGTGACATGCTTCACGCAATGCGGTTGCCACGATTGCAGTGTGATTTATTGCGAGACAAACGAGGCAGAACCGCTCTGTGATTTTAGGTGCTATTCACATGAATAGCATCTCAAATGAGTGGCCTGCGATTTGTCATTTACACATCGGCGATTTGAATTCGCAGGCACAATCGCTGGAAATCTATCCGCAGTTTAAAACACTACAGTGTGAATGCAGTCTTAGACCCCATTCACACTAGCACGACTTGTCAGGCGACTTGGTCGTCTGACAAGTTGCGGTGGGTCGCTCGCCATTGATTAGCACAGGACCCGTTCTAATAGGAGCGACACAAGTCGCTACGACTTAGAAAAAGGGTCCTGTACTACTTTTGGGCGACCTGGAGGCGACTTGCATTGACTTCAATGATATGAAGTTCCGTGCATGTCGCGCTGAGGTTGAGGTGCACGCTATGCACGGCGACTTCATAGGTCGCCCTATCAAGTCAACTCTAACCCCTGTCTGAACGGGGTCTTAAAGACTTTGTCGAGTTAATTAATAACAAATTTGTGTAAATTTAAAATGGTGTGTTTGCAAAACAGTGAAAATCAAAGGTAGTGTATGTGGAAGAGTTAAAGCCTATTCATATGTGCCTGCTGTACCATTTACTTGCATGAGAAAGTCTCCTGTTCTCTTTGTATTGCTTCCTTTGTATGAAATCCCTGGTGTTCCTGCTAGTCCCCTTGCTTTCCTTTTAAAAACTGACCACACTAAGCAGGTGAACACATCGTGGTCAGTTCTCTAGCTATGCTGGGTACTCAGCCTACTCTCCTCCAATGATCAGACTTGTCCTGACACCCCCCCCCCTGCACAGCCATTCACTGGGAAGCTCAGTGTACTGCAGCTTCTCCTCACCCCAGCTCTCCCCCTCTCCTTCTTTCTCTCCTCAGTTTTTTTCATATTGCAAATGGTCAGAAATGTTTCCCCATTAAAAATATGATCACTTTTGCACGCTGTTACAAGCATTTGGTGTTTCAAATACCAATAAACTTCCGTCCTGAACGCATTTTTCTGCTTTAAAGAAAATGCTGCTAAACTCAACTACCTCTAAACGACTATAAAATACTTGATGTACATGGATAGATAAGATAACAACATAGAGGAGAGTTCAGGGGCTGCTGAAAAAAATGCCCAACTGCTCCTAAACATCCGTTTATCAGCAGCAGTGTACATGGTATATATGTGTACTTTATGCGCACACGCGTAAGTGTGTTTATATTGTTTTGTTTTTTGTATCTTTGCTGCTGGTACCATGGGGCTAAAGTAGGGTGTGGATGGTTCATTTTCTTTTTTTTATTCAGCCACCGGGCCCTTTAAGGCCTCATGCACACTGGACATTTTTACAGCTTCTGTTTTTGGCTTCAGATGTTTTTTTCTGCAGCCAGTAAACTCCCCAGCATGTTATCCTATGTGTCCATGAACACATAGGCTTTTATCAGCAGTTTTTGGTAGGGGTGTTTTCTGGCTGGAAGCCCCCCCCCCCCCCCCCCCACCCAGAACTATTGGGTTTGAAGTGGAGTTTTTCAGCTGTAAAGATGCTCTAACTCTGAAAAACTCTAAAAAAAAAAAAAACCCTGAAAAACTCTATTCTGCGTTAATGAGCATTTTTTTTGAGCCATAAACTTTTGTGGGAGTATAGTTTTGCTAAAAAAAAAAAAAAAAGCTTAAAAACGCAAACACTAAAAAAATGCTACTGCAGAAATGCTGCAAAACTCATTCTACAGCTACAGCTTTCTACAGCTAATGGTACTGGTGTATTTATACCATCCAGTGTGAATAAGGCCCAAGTTTTGGACAGCTTTAATATACACTTATATAATAAGAGCATACTGATGTTATAATATTGTGCAGTCTCAAATATCTACGGTTACATAGTTGGTAACTAGTCCATCCAGTTCAACCTATGGTGTGTGAGCGTGCTTGTGTTTATGTCAATATTACATTGTATATCCCTGAATGTTGTGATCGTTAAGGTGCCCATCTAATAGTTTTTTTAAACTATTAACGCTCCCTGCTGATTCCACTGCTTGTGGAAGAGAATTCCACATCCTAACCTCCCTGACAGTAAAGAATCCTCCACGCAGGTTAAACCGCTTTTCTTCCAATTTCAGTGAATGGCCCCATTTTTTTTTAAATTGCCTTTCACTGAAAAGTTTTTTTTCCCTATGCTAGGGTCACCACTAAGGAATTTGTGCATTGCTATCATATCCCATCTCAAGCGTCTCCTCTTCAGAGAGATAAAGTTCAATCCAGTCCATTTGTTTAGCTTTGTTGCCCTTCTCTGGACTCTCTCCAGTTCCAACACATCCTTCTTGAGGACCGGTGCCCAGAACTTGATGGCATGCTCAAGATGTGACCGGACCAGAGTCTTGTAGAGTGGCAGAATTATCATTTTATCTCTGGAGTGAATCCCCTTTTTAATGTCACAATTCACATACTCAATATATAATATAGTTGGAGAACATGGTGCCCCAGACCCGTGGTTCCTAACCTTTTTGAGACCAGGGCCTGGTAAATTCTTCCAACCATGCCCCAACAGTAAAAGAATTAAGTTTATAGTTGATATGGGAATGCAAAACATGCATTGGAATGCTGGAATAATTTAATTAAAGGTCTATACCTACCTTTCCAGTGGCTCATTTGTTTTGCTGCTTTCCCATTGATGCAGGTATTTGACCAGTCAGAGGAGTCAAACACCTGTTTCCCCCACCATGTGAATGGTTCATGCTGCCCGCTTGTATGTCCTGTAGTGACATGCAAACCGATGGTAAAAAGCAGAGCAGAGGAGCAGGTATTCCACACAAGGGAAGTATGAATTAGCTGCAGTAACCAGCCAGCAGCTGGAAAGGTTATTATAATGCCTCTTTTATTGCAGGTATGTAAGGCCTCATTCACATTGGATATTTTTAACAGCTGCTTCTAGGAACGTCTGGCGTTTTTTTTTTCCCCTGCCTCTAAACTTCCCTTCCATGTTAGCCTATAAGTCCATGCACAAGCAGCGTTTAGAGGAATAAATAAAACTCTCTGCGTATATGCGCAGCAGAGTTTTGGCAGAAAAAAAACGTTGAAGCTGCTAAGCACGTCTAAAAGTGCTTTCAGCGATTATTCATTTCAATAGCCAGAATAAATGAAAAATAAAGGACAATGAAAAAAACGTCCAAACGCTGCTAAAGTATGCTAAGGTGTTTTGAAAAAAAATCATATTAGGTGAGTTTTTAACACTAATTGTCTCCGGTCAGGAGAAACAGCATTTACAGTAAACCAGTGTACATGAGGCCTAATTCTTTACAAAAAAAATCTGCATTGATTGGGTAACAATAAAAGGAATGGAGCACAGTCTAGCTAGGCACAGGAGCCAAAGGTGGGGCATTCCACCTGCCTGAATTACTGCATTTAGTGGATTGACCATGGAGGAAAATGTAAGTGTTACTAAACCTACAACAGTAAATTCAGTCTGTATATGGAGTAAAGCATGCTTGTTATACTCACTGTGGAACCTAAGGGGTTAATCTTCTGTATTGTGTAAAAAGACTGTTTGATCCTGTCTCTTCTGATCATCCCTTTTCTTCACTGTCCCCTTCTTGGGAGGGTGCATGTGATCAGAACAGGGCCACCCAGCACTGTCCAGACAGAGGGTCAGGGGTCCTGCAGCCTCATAAGACAATCAGGGGAGAATGAAAACTCCTTCTACAAGCTTTAACCAGACACTGATAGAAGTCACAAGACTGCTATATACTGCTGATAAGAAAATGTTTTAGGCAGTTTATTATTATTAAAACAATTGCATTTCCATGTTCTGTGTACTGTGGGAGACAAGATATAGTGAATGCAGGCTCTTGGGTTTAGTAACACTTTAGTAACATTTCTGGGAGGGTTTGGATGTCTGTGTATCCCAATGCACGCTGTGTGGACCCAGGACCTCTGGCACAGATATTTTACCAAAAGAGCCCATGAAAAAGAAATAGAAAAACCTTTGTGTGGTTAAACTCTCAAGCATCTACTAAATACTGAAGTATCACCTTTTTGAGGAACAGGTCGAGTAAAATAACAAACAATTATTATTTCGTGCATTTGAGGTTTACAAACTCTATGACTACGAAGACCCCATCATTGGTGGCAGTGCAGTAAAAACAGCCTATATGTGCACAGAATGAAAACTCAGCCATGGTCAGGTCATATTTTCCTGCTCCATAGCACAAGTTCCTTATAACATCATTATGGCATTCTGTACAGATTGCCTCATGACTAAGAGATGTTTGTTCTAGGATTCTGTTGAGCTACAGAATGTCTGATTTCTCAACATGGTTTTGAACACTCTTTAGCAGCTGGTCTCAGACCTGTGGAATTAGACCATGGCATAAGCAGAAAACATTTGTACAGAGATGCATGCCATCCCTTGTTTTGTTGACTTCACCTATTTAGTTATGTTCGTATTTAGGGAAGAAATGATGGGAAATTAGCATTTCGTCTCTAGATGCCTGCTAACATGAGATGATTGGCCAGGCTTAGCCTCATATCTAAAGGATAAAAGCTGGCAAGCCTCATGGAAGGAAGCCACTAAATAGGGGAATAAACGTTGCCCAGATGCTGTTGTCTCCTTGAGACAAGTGTGCTCCGGACAGTATTCAGTTTTCTCTGTCCCGTATTCCTAGGCATAAATGCACATTTTCAGCCAGTTTTATGCGTGCTGTGTGTAAGAAGAATTTTGCGTAGGATGTTCACATCATGCCAGCATTAAAGGATAAGTCCATTAAAAAAACTAACGCTAAACCCACCCGATTTCCCACATACAAAGATTATTCTATCTAACCCTGTAAAGCAAAAATCACTGTACTTACCTTTTCCACACCTGATTCGGTCCGGTCCCACCCTGAGCTGTCAACTGATTTAAATAAAAAAGTCAGATTCTTTTTTTTTTTTTTTGGTTTTTAAAAAAATATATTGATATTTATCCACCCTGCTTCAAGATGGTTTTGCAATCCTATAGATCCATACAGAAATGGAAAACCCAATTGATACAAAGCTGTCAACACAGGCCCTTCGTCTCTGGACAGCTTTAGAATATACCTATAAAACAGGAGTTTTGTTGTGCAGTCTCAAAAATCTGTGATTACAATTGAGATACTCATTTAAAGCGGGGCCCCCGGGACGAAGTCGGAAATGACGAAACACGTCGGGGCGTGGCTATACGGCGTCCACTTTCTATGGGACTAAGAGGGGAGAGGATCCGTTGGAGTCTGCTTTGGTCAGCGTTCGTCACAGACTGCACTTACAGGCTCCGGACCTTCACCCTTATTCCTTTTGAGCAATGTATTATTCTATATATGAACAAGTGAGTGTGATGATTTATGTTTTGAATAAATTGATTGTTTAAACCAGGCCTCGACAAATCCCGGGCGCCAGGTCGCATTTGCGACTAGAATTAGCGACCTGGCGCCTGGGGTGCCCTGCTTGAGCTGTCCTGTCCCTTTTGCGCCCCCCACCTCCTCTTCGAGTTCACGGACTTCCACGCCGTCCAGAAATTTAGTCCCCGGCTTTTCGGCCTTCTTCTGTGAGATGAGAAGCTAGGGGAACTGGCGCCCTCTTGTGGTGGCCGGGAGTAATGCATGTTCTCAATGCCTTTTCTTCTCCTTCCAAAGAGGAGAAGAGAGGGAAGTTTTTTAAGGCTTCATCTCTCTGTCCAGTTACCTTTGCTTAAAGGTAAGTGGACAGGGAGTGTGGTTATTATTAATTTATTTTTTAAATGTAAAAAAAATAATTTTCTTTTTTTTTTTAATTATTAAAAAAAAAAATAAAAAAATGTTTTCTTTTTTTTTCTTCAATTCTTATTAAAAAAAAAAAAATATATATATATAAATATATATATATATATATGTATATATATATATATATATATATATATATATATATATATATCTTTTTTTTTTTTTCCTCATCGCCGTGCCACAGCCAAAGGCCCCTTTCACACGGGCTGTCTGATCAGGTCCGCCTGTCAGTTTTTCAGGCAGACCTGATCGGACCGTTCAGTCTCCTCTATGGAGCGGTAATCTGCCGCCATCTGACCCTGCCCGCCAAAAACAGACGGATGGTGGTTCTATTTTCTATCCATCCCGTGGATCCGATCAGATGGCATCAGATGGAAAGAGACAGACAGTCTGTTTCCATCCAATTGCGCTATATAGGAGAGTGGGGTTCTAGTCGTATTTATGTGTAAATTTAGTATCAGTTTTATTAAATAAAGCTTGGTTGTTAGTTTAAAAAAAAAAAAAACTGGCTCCTAACTTTTTTAGCTGGCTCCTAGATTTCAGGCAAATTTGTCAAGCCCTGGTTTAAACGTTATCACGCTATGGAGGTGTCTCTGTTCTTGTTTTCCACACACTATTACTGAGAGGAGCTGTCTGCAGCCGTAACAGAGATCTGGAGGAAGTTTAATGTGTTCATGCTGTATCTGCCTATTCCATGAGAGTGGTTAGGCATGGTCTTCTGGTGAGTCTGTATTTCGGCTATTCCTCCCGGCACTTGTGGTGGTGGTAATCAAGGGTGTTTCCATAATTCACACCAGCAACCCTTCATCATTGAACTTTAATTGCTCTATGCACTTTATATCAAAGGACTGATATGGACTCTGATTAATGTGATTTTATGGATTTATTTATTTATGTAATCATGTACTAGATCTGATTTATTTGGTACATGACATTTTGCCATTTTATTGATTCAGGAGGTTGTCACCATCCTTGCGCTACTGAAATTCTAGAAAAAGAATTAGTTCTTTTGTAGATGAATTTTATTACTTATATTTGCCTTTTTTGAAGTAGCAGCAATTGTTGTAATATATTTTGATTCAGGTTTTATTTACCTGTAGTTCCTAAGCGCAGAGGATCACAATATTGTCTACTCATTTAGCCTTTTTAGTGGTATTTATTTGCATAAATATATATATATATATACACACACACACACACACAAACAAAATATCTCAAAAAAGTAAGTACACCCCTCACATTTTTGTAAACATTTTATTATATCTTTTCATGTGACAACACTGAAGAAATTAGACTTTGATACAATGTAAAGTAGTGTGTACAGCTTGTATAACAGTGTAAATTTGCTGTCCCCTCAAAATAACTCAACACACAGCCATTAATTTAAACCACTGGCAACAAAAGTGTGTACACCCCTAAGTGAAAATGTCCAAATTGGGCCCAAAATGACAATATTTTGTGTGGCCACCATTATTTTTTAGCACTGCCTTAACATGGGTATGGAGTTCACCAGAGCTTCACAGGTTGCCACTGGAGTCCTCTTCCACTCCTCCATGACGACATCAAAGAGCTGGTGAATGTTCGAGACATTGCTCTCCTCCACCTTTCCCCCACAGATGCTCAATAGGGTTTAGGTCTGGAGACATGCTCTCCAAACCTACAGACTAGACAATGGCACCCTGACTTCCTTTAGGAATGGGGATGAAATCCTTGAACCCAATGTCAAGCCCTATGCTAGTGCAGTGGGTCCTGGGTTCCTCCTGGTGCATGACAATGCCCGGCCCCATGTGGCGAGAGTATGCAGCCAGTTCCTGGAAAATGCAGGAATTGATACTATTGAATGGCCCCCACGCTCGCCTGACCTAAATCCAATGGAACAACTCTGAGGCATTATGTTTTGGTCCATCCGACGCCGCCAGGTTGCACCTCAGTCTGTTCAGGAGCTTGTGGATGCCCTGGTCCAGATCTGGGAGGAAATACCCCAGGACACCATACGTTGTCTCATAAGGAGCATGTCCTAACGTTCTTAGGCATGCATACAAGCATGTGGGGGCCATACAAACTACTGAGTACCATTTTGAGTTGCTGCAATGAAATTTCAGCAAAATGAACTAGTCTGCTGCATCATTCTTTCACTTTGATTTTTGGGGTGTCTTTGAGTTCAGCCCTCTGTAGGTTAATCATTTTAATTTCCATCAAACGATGTGGCATCTTTTCATTCCTAGCATATTACCCAGTCCATATCAGTATAGATATCCAGCATGATATTTTGCCCATTGAGATCTGATGTGTTTTCAAAGTGTTCCTTTCATTTTTTTTAGCAGTGTATAAATATATAATATGTAGATATACAGTAAGTTATAATAAATAAAATAAGGTTCTCCGTAGTGGTAGCATCCAGTGAAGGTGCACTGTTGTATCGCACATTTACTGAAGCTTGCTGTTCAGTACAAAGTTCAGGCTGAGGTTACAATAAAATGCGGTTCATAAACAGTTATAAACAAATCCCGGAGATTTTCAGCACAATGGAAGAACACAGTAAAGACCTTCTAAGGCAGACTAGCAAAAGTACGCCTGTTCCAAAATAAGCAAAGTTGGGGATATTACAAACAATGCTGTAGTGATTTTTTATTTATTTTTTTATATATTTACAAAAGTGTCAATAACAAGAAAGAAACAATGTGTACAGTTTTGTAGTGAAAGAGGAGATTTAAGTTTTCCTGTGTGCAAGAAAGGAGTGCCAGAAGGTATGACCGGGGCCAGTATGTGCGGGAGAGGAGTGCCAAGGGTATGACAATGGGCAGAATGTACAAGAAAGGAGAGCAGAGGGTATGACAGTAGACATTATATGGATAAGAGGAGTGCTGAAGGTATGGGAATTGGAAATGTATGCAGGGGATAAATGCAGATGGGAATGACAGTAGGCAGTATATGCAGATGCGGAGTGCAGATCAGTACGAGAGAAAGCAGGTTATACAGGAGAGGAGTGCAGAGAGTATGACTGTAAGCAGTTTTAGTAGGGGAGGAGTGGGGATGGCATGACCGTAGGCAGTATACAGGAGAGGTGTGAAGGGCATGACGGTAGGCAGTATACTGTGTACAGGAGAGGAGTGTGGAGGGTATGACAGTGGGCTGTATGTACAGGAGAGGAGTGCGGAGGGTATGACAGTAGGCAGTATGTACAGGAGAGGAGTGTGGAGGGTATGACTAAGCAGTTTTAGTAGGAGAGGAGTGGGGAGGGCATGACCGTAGGCAGTATACAGGAGAGGTGTGAAGGGCATGACAGTAGGCAGTATACTGTATACAGGAGAGGAGTGTGGAGAGTATGGCAGTAGGCAGTATGCACGGGAAAGGAGTGTGGAGGGTATGACAATAGGCAGTATGTACAGGAGAGGAGTGTAAGGGTATGACAGTAGGCAGTATGTACAGGAGAGGAGTGTGAGGGTATGACAGTAGGCAGTATGTACAGGAGAGGAGTGTGAAGGTATGACAGTAGGCAGTATGTACAGGAGAGGAGTGTGAGGGTATGACAGTAGGCAGTATGTACAGGAGAGGAGTGTAAGGGTATGACAGTAGGCAGTATGTACAGGAGAGGAGTGTAAGGGTATGACAGTAGGCAGTATGTACAGGAGAGGAGTGTAAGGGTATGACAGTAGGCAGTATGTACAGGAGAGGAGTGTGAGGGTATGACAGTAGGCAGTATGTACAGGAGAGGAGTGTAAGGGTATGACAGTAGGCAGTATGTACAGGAGAGGAGTGTAAGGGTATGACAGTAGGCAGTATGTACAGGAGAGGAGTGTAAGGGTATGACAGTAGGCAGTATGTACAGGAGAGGAGTGTGGATAGTATGACAGTAGGCAGTATGTACAGGAGAGGAGTGTGAGGGTATAACAGTAGGCAGTATGTACAGAAGAGGAGTGTAAGGGTATGACAGTAGGCAGTATGTACAGGAGAGGAGTGTAAGGGTATGACAGTAGGCAGTATGTACAGGAGAGGAGTGTAAGGGTATGACAGTAGGCAGTATGTACAGGAGAGGAGTGTGAGGGTATGACAGTAGGCAGTATGTACAGGAGAGGAGTGTAAGGGTATGACAGTAGGCAGTATGTACAGGAGAGGAGTGTAAGGGTATGACAGTAGGCAGTATGTACAGGAGAGGAGTGTAAGGGTATGACAGTAGGCAGTATGTACAGGAGAGGAGTGTGAGGGTATGACAGTAGGCAGTATGTACAGGAGAGGAGTGTGAGGGTATGACAGTAGGCAGTATGTACAGGAGAGGAGTGTAAGGGTATGACAGTAGGCAGTATGTACAGGAGAGGAGTGTAAGGGTATGACAGTAGGCAGTATGTACAGGAGAGGAGTGTGAGGGTATGACAGTAGGCAGTATGTACAGGAGAGGAGTGTAAGGGTATGACAGTAGGCAGTATGTACAGGAGAGGAGTGTAAGGGTATAACAGTAGGCAGTATGTACAGGAGAGGAGTGTAAGGGTATGACAGTAGGCAGTATGTACAGGAGAGGAGTGTAAGGGTATGACAGTAGGCAGTATGTACAGGAGAGGAGTGTAAGGGTATGACAGTAGGCAGTATGTACAGGAGAGGAGTGTAAGGGTATGACAGTATGCAGTATGTACAGGAGAGGAGTGTAAGGGTATGACAGTAGGCAGTATGTACAGGAGAGGAGTGTGAGGGTATGACAGTAGGCAGTATGTACAGGAGAGGAGTGTAAGGGTATGACAGTAGGCAGTATGTACAGGAGAGGAGTGTGAGGGTATGACAGTAGGCAGTATGTACAGGAGAGGAGTGTAAGGGTATGACAGTAGGCAGTATGTACAGGAGAGGAGTGTGAGGGTATAACAGTAGGCAGTATGTACAGAAGAGGAGTGTAAGGGTATGACAGTAGGCAGTATGTACAGGAGAGGAGTGTAAGGGTATGACAATAGGCAGTATGTACAGGAGAGGAGTGTAAGGGTATGACAGTAGGCAGTATGTACAGGAGAGGAGTGTGAGGGTATGACAGTAGGCAGTATGTACAGGAGAGGAGTGTAAGGGTATGACAGTAGGCAGTATGTACAGGAGAGGAGTGTAAGGGTATGACAGTAGGCAGTATGTACAGGAGAGGAGTGTAAGGGTATGACAGTAGGCAGTATGTACAGGAGAGGAGTGTGAGGGTATGACAGTAGGCAGTATGTACAGGAGAGGAGTGTAAGGGTATGACAGTAGGCAGTATGTACAGGAGAGGAGTGTGAGGGTATGACAGTAGGCAGTATGTACAGGAGAGGAGTGTAAGGGTATGACAGTAGGCAGTATGTACAGGAGAGGAGTGTAAGGAAATGACAGTAGGCAGTATGTACAGGAGAGGAGTGTAAGGGTATGACAGTAGGCAGTATGTACAGGAGAGGAGTGTGAGGGTATGACAGTAGGCAGTATGTACAGGAGAGGAGTGTAAGGGTATGACAGTAGGCAGTATGTACAGGAGAGGAGTGTAAGGGTATGACAGTAGGCAGTATGTACAGGAGAGGAGTGTGAGGGTATAACAGTAGGCAGTATACGGGACGTTATGACTGTAGGTTAATATGCAGGAGATCGTTGTAGGGATATGACAGTAGGCAGTATACGCAGGAGAGGAGTGTGAAGGGTATGACTGTAGGCAATATATGCAGGAGATCATTGTGGGGGTATGACAGGAGGCAGTATACACAGGAGAGGAGTGTGGAGGGTATGAAAATAAGCAGTATGTTTAGAAGAGGAGGCCAGACGGTATACCAGCAGGCAGCTGGTTCCGCCTTGGAGTGAGGAAGGTATGACAATAGGCAATATGCGCAGAAGAGGAGGCCAGAGGGTACAACAGTAGGCAGCTTGTTCCGTCTTGGAGTGAGGAAAGTATGACAGTGGGCAGTATGCACAGAAGAGGAGGCCAGAGGGTAAAACAGCAGGCAGCTTGTTCCGTCTTGGAGTGAGGAAGGTATGACAGTGGGCAGTATGTGCAGGACCTTTTAAGGCAGAATAACATAGCACAGCTAATGTCAGTACACTGGTCTTACCTCTCCCCTGCCCCCCCCCCCCCCTCCCCCCAGTGCCACCTACTGACTGCAGCCTACAGAGAGACCTAAACGACTAATCCCCAGACCTCAGTCCAGTGACATTAGGGCTGGTGGAAAGTCTATAACCGTGGGTAGGCTCTGACCAGAGTGACTTGGACCTTCCACAAGGCTTCTTCTCTTTGCAACCGAAGGTGATTGGAATGGTGGTGGAGCAAAGGAAAAGTAAACATAAGTAGCGGTAGGAGAGAAAAAAAAATCATATTTAAAGTTACGTACTTTGGAGTTCCATCATCAAAATGAAATACTGTATATCATCATAAAGATTATTTTGGAAAGAAAACTTATAATAATGTAACATCCATGGCAAAGCTTCTATTCCAGTTTCGTCACTCTGATGCCACTATCCTTTAGCATGCAGATTTATTAATCAAGGACAATGTACTTATTTATGACATCTATCTAATAGGATTTTATTATATAGTGGTGGGTGCATTATTCACAGCGTACGTTTTAAAATGTTTTCCAAGTAGGACAAGTTCTCCAAAATGTCTGCATTTTATGTAGCGTTCTCCCAGATCACAATGTCACACTCCATCCTGAGAAACAAAACTCCTGCCTGCTTGTTTACAGGGACAGTCCTGTCCTGCTTATTGTATCATGTCATGATGTACAAATCTCTTCTGTCAGCGGGTAACTGAAGGGTTGTTTCCTCATACAACGTAACTTATTAGTAAACTGCAGATAGAATTCTGTGCTTTTCTTAGTCTGGAAAAAGTTTACATTGGACCTCTCTGGGAGGTCCCCAGAGCATGGAGTAATTCATTTATTTTAAGCCTATGCAGTATTTCTTGGATTGCAGTCACTTACTTAAAGGTGTAGGAAATAATTTAATCGTGTGCCGATTGCACTATTGTGATTGAATAAAGGAATGCTTAACTGTAGCAGGAGGAATTTTAGAATGGTAGTTTATTCTTTTTGCTTGTGAATGATGAAAAGTTCAAACGTTTTGATGTTAGAGGTTTAAATGAGAAATTTCTTTACATTTAAACATGAAAGGAGTTAAAGGGTCGGTCCACCTTAAGTGCTACCTATTTAGGTTGATGCTGTTGATTCTTTCACTGTTTTGAAGAACATAGCTTCAGGATCTCTGCACCTAAATTATGTTCCCAACTCCTCCCACCTTCCATATCAATAACATCTTAACCCCCTGTCTGAGTTTCCTTTAAGGGTCCTTTCACACAACCGTTCCGATCAGGTCAGCCTGTCAGATTTTTAGGTGGACCTGATCAGACAGTCTATTCACCCCTATGTACTGGCGGGTGTTAACGGACTTGCGTCCCTCTTACCTCCAGTCTGATCTGGTCCCCAAAAAACAAACAGAAGAGGACCAGTCCTTTTCTGTGTTGGCAGATCTGAGGTAGTTAGGTGTAAATGGAGGGAGTTTACACCCAGCCGCCCATAGAGCAAAGGGGGTGTCACAAGTTAGCCTATAGTTTTGTCTGTATATTCTTACCTCCTTGCTGCAGTGCTTCTGTTTGCCTCCCTTCACATGTGGTGTTTGGGCTTCTCTGTTTCCTATGGGCGTTGCCTGCTCCACTGTGGGTTATATCCTATTCCTGTCAATTACTTCCTGGGTCACCTCCCTGTTTGCTTCCCTATATATACACAGGCTCAGTGCTCTGTTCCTTGCTTGAGCAACATCCCTGTTCTCTGAGCTCCCATCCGTGTATCCCTTGGCTATTGTATCTGATCTCCTGTGTACCGACCCGGCTTTTGTTTCTCCGTCTACGTTTGTCTGCTGCCTGTCCTGACCTCGGCTTGTCTCTTGGATCTCCTTATAGTCTCCTGTTTACCCTGCACACGCCAGCGGTCTCCACATTCTCAGCTGGGCCTACCTGGGGGCCGCGACCTGGTTCCAGTCTGCTGCAAGTCCATCCCCACCATCAGGGGCCCAGGTGAAGAAGCAGGCTGGGGCTTAGACCCCGTGCCCTGGGGAATCCTGAGCTGGGGATCTATAAGGGCTCACTACCACAGACCCATTGACAGGGGGCTCTCTTCATGTTCGCTCTGCAGAAACTTGAGTGGAGACTCAAGAGACCCGCTCTGCTCTGATCAGCTAGAGATCTGTGAGTGCATCCCCTGCTGATCGGAATGGAGTCTGCCCCATGTAAAAGGGGCCTAATTATACACCATGTGGAAGAAAACAAAAATGATGGAACTTCAACACATTCAGCAGAAGTTAAATTGCCCATACACGCATAGATTCCTCCACCCATTCTAAAAAGTTTAGATGAACAAATCTCCCCTGCCTTCCATTGTTTTCTGACAGGAGACACAGCTGTCATAATACGTTAAAGTATAACTATAGGTTAAACTTTTATTTTTAAATTTTTGATGAGTAAGGAGGGTTACAGCCCCTGTCAATTTTTTTCCCGCCTTTACTCCTGCCTTTATGAACAGACACCTCAGGAGATAAGGCCAACAGGGGAAGTCATGCCTTTCTGGATTTTTGGCCCCATGCATGGTTTCCGTCCCAGGCCGACATCACTGGGCTCTCGGAACATCCCTTGGACTGTTGTAATACCGTCTAGCTTAGACACTACTTCCAGACTTTTTAGAGATCTTATTACTCACCAAGTTCACTTACACCAGATGAGTCATTCTGTAGGAAAGGGGAGCCAACCAGACACACACACTCTTTTTACTCTATGGTTATCTGGCTGCGCCCTCGTATGACCCACTTCCATCATACTTACGTTAATGGGAACTGGACCTTGGGAGTAAGTTTACACCCAATCAAGCAGACAAGATTTTTCTCTTGGCCTATAAATCATCCATAGCTAACCAGTATCAAAAGGTGGGGCATAAAATTATCTCGAGGTAGTACTGCGTACCTAACTTGTTCCACAAAATGGATAGCAGTTTTTCAGACATCTGCTGGTGTTGCAACCAAGTGGAGGGTACGATGTCCCATATCTTCTGGGAATGTCCCCTTCTAGGGGCCTTTGGGAGGATTTGACGACTACCATTAAACATCTGATGTCGGTTGACATAAATGGGAATCCAGCGACCTGCCTCCTGCACCTGATGGAGAAACCTATCTGGAAATACAAATAATCACTCACTATACATCTGTTAAATGCAGTTAGAGCTTGCATTCCTTCGCTCTGGAGGCAGACACAGCCCCCCGACTAAGGTCCTGTGGTATGCTAAAGTCAATGATATCTTACATGTGAAGGAACAAATTACCACCCTAAACATTATAGGGGAAGCTTTCAGGGAGTGTTTGAGGCCCTGGTGATATTTCACCTGCACAGATGGTTATTTGCAGGCTATTTCCCAATTGCTGGACAAGCCACCTGTTGGTCACTGCTCTGTCTGTTGACGGTTGGTAATGCCTTATGCCTGGAGGGTGACCCCCTGGTTTCCTGTCCTACCACTCTCCCCCTTCCTTCCTTCCCTCGCCCCTTCTTGCCCATCCCACCCTTTCTTTTAAATTGGCTACTCCTTTTGCTGAGGAGTTTACTGACCCTTTCGTCCTGTATGAGATAGTGACATGCGATTGCTACACTTTCACTTGAGTAAGCCCCTGAAGCTAAATTGTATTTTTCCACTATTATTTTCTTGTGTTATAGGTGCTTATTATATGAAGTTTAGAATATTGGCTTTACTTAGGCTAAAATGAACACTGACATTAGGCATGCCTAGCTAGTCCTATGGTGCAGATTTACCAGTTATGTTGCCACAGTGGAAAGCCTTGGTTTGCTCTTTTTGCTTTTTGATCTGTTCTACATTCTGTAGGACTATTCCTTCAGCTGTTTATTTATGTTGGCCTGTTGTAACAGTGACATGATAGATTTGGCTTTTATGAAAAATGTTTTTGGCTACGGTCTACCATGTTCTTGTTCAGTACTATGTACCATGTATAGATTTCCCTTCACTTCCTGTTCCATAGCCAAACATGAAGTGAGAGGAAATCCCTGCATATTGAGGGATTCTCTTGGGGACCCCCAGTCCATCAGCACTAGTGTCCCTATTGGAAGGTTTCCCCTCTATTACTTTACTGAGGACAACCCAAAATTTGAGATTTTCATTAGCTTCACTTTCAATAATGATGGTAAACATAAAAATAGAGAGGGGGAAGTCTCCTTAATAGGGATCGATCATCGGTTTGGCCGATAATCGGAGGCCGATATTTACTTTTTTGAAAGTATCGGTATCAGCCACAAACTTGGCCGATATGACCGATTATTTTCTTAAGGTAGGGCCTATTGGGCTGCCTCCGGAGGGGAAGGGGGGTGAGGATTAGAGCGCCGCCTGATTACAAAGAGCAGGGTTCTTCTGCTTACCCGGCGCAGGCATTGTCCTGGACCGCCTCCAACCTATGATTAAAATCACACAGGTGACGTCTATCATAGGAGCTGGTCCAGGAAGTGGGGCTTCATATGACAGCGCCTGCGCCAAGTAAGCAGAAGAACCCTGCTCTGTGTAATCAGGCAGCGCTCTAATCCCCATGCACTGGTCACTATGCATTGGATGGGGGCACTGGTCACTCTGCATTGTTGGGGGCACTGGTCACTCTGCATTAGATGGGGGCACTGGTCACTCTGCATTGGATGGGGGCACTGGTCACTCTGCATTGGATGGGGGCACTGGTCACTCTGCATTAGATGGGGGCACTGGTCACTCTGCAATGGATGGGGGCACTTGTCACTCTGCATTGGATGGGGGCACTGGTCACTCTGCATTGGATGGGAGCACTGGTCACTCTGCATTGGATGGGGGCACTGGTCACTCTGCATTGGATGGGGGCACTGGTCACTCTGCATTGTTGGGGGCCCTAGTCACTCTGCAATGATGGGGCACTGGTCACTCTGCATTGGATGGAGACATTGGTCACACTGCATTGGATGGGGGCACTGGTCACTCTGCATTGGATGGGGGGACTGGTCACTCTGCATTGTTGGGGACACTGGTCACTCTGCATTGTTGGGGACACTGGTTACTCTGCATTGGATGGGGGCACTGGTCACTCTGCATTGATGGGGGCACTGATCACTCTGCTTTGGATGTGTGATTGAATATGCAGAATATCGACCCATATCGACTGATACCGATACTTTGTGACCAAAATATTGGTATCGGCCCTGGAAAAACCATATCGGTCTATCCCTACTCTTTAACGGGGGCACAGACAGCAATAAAAACCGACAGGGGTTCTAATCCCTCTCCATTCTATCCAAAACAAGAAAAAAAGTTTTGCCTTTACCATATCGGTCTATCCCTACCCCTTAACGGGGGCACAGACAGCAATAAAAACCCACAGGGGTTCTAATCCCTCTCCATTCTATTCAAAACTAGAAAAAAAGTTTTGCCTTTACTTATACTTTAAAGTTAAACCTTTCTCTACTGATTGTACCTATAGGTAAGCCTATAATAAGGCTTACCTATAGGTACTGTAAATATCTCCTAAACTTGCACCATTTAGGAGATATTTACTGTATACTGCACATATGACGTCTTCAGCGCATGCGCTCTGAAGAAACAGCTGCCCTTGCCAATTCTTCAGAGCCCTGTGCCGCGACCGGCAGCTCCCATGCGCATGTGTGGGAGTCACATCACACGGCTCTGGCCTGTAGCATAGCCGAAGTCTGTGGACCCGAAAGGAAAACGGGCGAAGATGGATGCGGCCTCCAGCGGGGATGACGAGGGCTTCATTTGCAGGTAAGTGTCACATAATGTGCTAGTATGCAACGCATACTAGCACATAATGCCTTTACTTTGCAGGTAAAAAAAAAAAAAAGAATAAAAAAAAAATTTGCAGACTTTACTTCCTTTTTAGGCTAATAGGCTGCCATCAATGTTCAGCTGAAAATCTTCCACCTGTCTTGTTCGCACAATAGATTGAAGTTTATCAAACCAGGTTGTGCTGGGGCAACCCACAGATCAAATTTAAAGCAGAACTCCACCCAAAAGAGAAAGGTTCCGCTTTAAGGACTCTTCCCCCGCTTCAATTGCACTATTGGCAGCTTTGAAGAGCATTGACATGTACCCGTCCCCACTTCCATCAGACTTTGTCGCGGCGAGGTCTGTTAGAAGTTTGCCCCCCCTTCTCCTTCCCCGCCACCGGGCCATTCAGAAAGTGCATGTACACTTTGCGCATGTGCAGTAGGGAATCGGCTGTAAAGCTGCAAGGCTTCACTGCTGGTTTCCCTTACAGAATATGGCAGCGGCAGCACCCCAGAGCTGATGGAAACATCGGCCGAGGTGCCCACATCTCTGGATTCCAGGACAGGTAAGTGTCCTAATATAAAAAGTAGCAGGTACAGTATGTGTAGCTACTGACTTTTAATTTTTTCGTGGGTGGGGGCTGGCTTTTAACAGAATATCAGCTGTTAGTTCAATGACCCTTTCATTCAGACAGACAATGTACACATTTAACTGTTTAACATTTAACAATGCTGACAGATACATAGGGCACTTCTAAAGGCAGGAAGCCCAACCTGTCACATTCCATCCTTCATTTTTCTTAGGAAGATCTTTAGATTACAGGAAAAATGTTTGGTATAAGCTATAACTTCACATTTACTACCTTGCATTTTTTTATACTGCCCCTGGTAATAAATATTTTTATTTTTTTTCAGAAGTTTTTAGCCCTTAAAGTGTATCTAAGCACAAGAACAAAAGTGTAAATACAGGCCAAAACAAATGAAAATACGTATATGATGGAATCTTTCTTCATGTCGAAATTTCCACTGTAGCATAATTTGATTACATGTTGATCCTTCAAGTAGATCCGCTATTTTCCACTCCCTGTAACAGGCCAAGCTGTCCAGCAAAAGGGGCAGTTGCATTCACACAGTGGTCAAAGAACCTGACAGTCAACCGGCAGGGGGCATCGATTGCAGCTGATACGATTAAAGCACAGGAAGACCATTGTCTAGCAGAATTGAGGCGCTCAGAGAGAGAGCAGAAACTGAGAGGGTCAGCTGGTATTTAAAGTAGTAGTAAAGGCCTCTCTTTACATGTACCTACAGGTAAACTTACAATCAGGCTTACCTGTAGGTACAATGAATATCTCCTAAACGTACACCATTTAGGAGATAGTTTCATCTACAATAGCCAATGACACTATGCATTCCAGGGCATACAAAGCCTGTGAACCTGGAAGGAAGGCTGGGTGAAGATGGAAGTGTCAGGGGAACCATGACAGCGCTGCGCTGGAGGGCTTCGTGTGCACGTAAGTCTGTTATAATAATGTGCTAGTAAACTACCACATTATGGCATAACACTGTGAAAGCCCAATTTTTTTATTTTTTTAGGGGTGGTTTACTACCGCTTTTAAAAACATTAGGCACGCCATAAAACTAACTTTGCACAACTGCATTTGTAAAGCAGAAATGGAGCAATTTACACAGTTTGAGTATTTGTGTTCACATGCACTTTATTATATTAAAGCTTAGGTCATGTTCACACAGGGCAATTACATCTGTCCCCCATGCAGGGCCGTGTTCACCGGCACACAGATGGTCAGGTGTTGTGTACATCCCCATGCCGGCAGCCACATTGTTGTCTATTGGCAGGCAGCGGCTCCATGGACACAACTCTTGCTGCCAATATGACACGCGTGCGGGTTCGAGTGGATGGACTCGATTGCACCCTGGGTGCGCAACACCTGTGCATCCCTATGCTAGCAAAACATGGCTCTGTATGGATGTAATAGCCCCTTGTGATCAAGGCCTTACCAGTATTTAGATGTCTTGGCTGCATTAGTTTATAGTTTAGTTTTTTCCGCTATTTTCACCTGGGGTAACACTGCCAGTAACACACTTCCTGTCCTAGGATGGCAACACTCACTTATTGTACTGTATCCATGAAGGAACAGCATTGCCACCCTAGGAAAAAAGTGTGTTATGGCTACAGAACATCTTCTTTCCTCATCTCCACAAATAAGAACGACACAAGGATAATAACGCTGTTTGAAATAACACTGCTAAGTGTTCAGTAATGAACAAGCATGCTGCAATTCTGGAAGGATCTGTAGGTTTTTTGCACTTATCAGATACAATAAAACACTTTAAATTGGTTGTAAGCCGCTGGACGTTTTTTTTTTTTTTTACCCTGTAAGGTAAAGTCATAATGTGCTTGTATGCTTTGCATACTAGCACATCCTGTTAAACTTACCTTAAAACAAAGCCCTCCCGTGCCCAGATGTCAGACCTGGAGACCACTTCCATCTTCACCCATCTTGCTTCCGGGTTCGCGGACTCCGGCTCTGTGACTGGCCGGAGCTGCAATGACATCAATCCCGCGCATGCGCGCGGGAGCCGCCGTTTATGGCACAGGACTCTGAAGGAACAGCACGAGTGTTCATTCCTTCACAGCGCATGCCCCAGTGATGTCACTGACTACATGTACAGTAAATATCTCCTAAACGGTGCACAAGATATTTACACCTTATTATAGGCTTACCTATAGGTAAAAGTCAGAGATGGAAGTTAACTTCCACTTTAAAGAGTAGAATTAACAGGCCGTAAAGGAGTTTCTTTATATGGCTTTATATATGCTTCAAGTTTATGCTGATTTTAATTAATAATAAAAGAGTTAAAAAGTCTGGCTCTTCCTGGAAGTGATCAGACTTGTTGTTCTCTGTGTTCCAGAAATCACGTAGGCAAATCCCATGTTCATTTGTGCAGCAGACATAAATTTATTGGGCTTGCGTAATACTATGATGTGAGTATGCAGAGTGAGCTAAGCACAGTTCACTTAAAGTGTCTGTTGCACTAAATGTTTTAGTTTTTTCTACGTGTGTGTTCCCATATGTGTATTTATTTTTTTTTAATCATAGTCTATCATTTTTATGTACTTCTTCCATCTGAAACACTTGGTTGATCTCACCAGTCACCTTTTTTCCTTGTAAAATGACCACACAAAGCACAGAAGCTGATTTGTATTAGCCTGGTCAGTCCTGGTCCTTTGGCTGGCCATTCAGAGGTACAACTGTGCACGCGCACACCGCATCACAAACAAACAAACGATTTCCCAGCACACTTACCGACCAGCCTGCAAAACAACTGAATTGGCCCTGTCTAACAGTTTTTGTTAAAAAACAAAGGGGTTTTGTTTGCACACATTTGCAAATATATGCTTAAGCCACAGTGTCCACACCAAGGGACGTATGTATTAGGGCTGCAACTAACGATTACAATCTAGCGATTATTTTTCCGATTAGTTGACTAATCTGACGATTATTTTTATTTTAGTTTTTTTGCTTAATTGAGTGTTC
Organism: Pelophylax lessonae; assembly: GCF_965119305.1. Classification (NCBI taxonomy): domain Eukaryota; kingdom Metazoa; phylum Chordata; class Amphibia; order Anura; family Ranidae; genus Pelophylax; species Pelophylax lessonae. The sequence goes on from NC_138772.1 coordinate 118,619,674, forward strand.
TTTTTTTGATTAGCTAATTAATCCTTTGAATAACTTTACAAAAAATGATACATACAACTTCTAATATAATATTTCAACTTTTGTTAAATTTTTTCCAAAAAATACTTCAATGTGGTTGAAGTTTTTACAGTATACAAAAATGAAGTGGCAAAAATAAAATGTAAAAAAGGAAACATTTCTGCGCTAAGTCCTCCCCTCACGCTGACCGCATGTGAGGAGAGCTGGTAAGCGACAATCCACACAGGGGACATCTACCTGATGATCAGTGCAGCCCCAACAGTGCAGCCTATCAGTGCCCATCAGTGAAGGAGAAAAATGAATTCCTTATTTACAAAATGCTATAACAGAAACTAAGAAAAACCTTTTTTTTTTTAACTTTTTGGTCTTTTTTTGTTTAGCAAAAAATTAAAAAAGTCTAAAAAAAACGATAAAAATGTGTATGGGTACAGTGTCGAATGTGCAATTGTCGTTCAATGTGTGGCAGCGCTGAAAATTGGCCTGGGCAGGAAGGGGGTGAAAGTGCCAAGTGGTTAAGTGGTGGATGCGTGTAGATTCATTTTTTTTGGGGAGAATAGGGAATTATCATTTATTGTCCCTTTTAAGAAACAATGAAAAAGTAACCAAACAAACTAATCCCCCTGAAGCAGCTTTTCTCAGTTTTATTGCCCTCTGAGGACCCTTGCCATCAATCTTGGCCAGTACAGAGAGGTGCTGCAGCTATCCTCCAGCCTGTCCCTGCCTTCTCACAGCAGGAGTTGCAGCAAACACTGACACCGACATAGCTGAGTCAAAGAACAAAAAGAATGTGTTGGGCGCTTGTGCCGAGGGATGGGTCCCCAATTTGATGGAAGAGGGCAGTCTACATGGGTGGCCAGGACTTCTAGAGTATGCAGTGTTGCTGTGCTATCACAAAGGGCAGCTCTGACAGGCAGAAGCAAGGGTCCCACTGGCGAACAGAAAAGGAAAAACAGGCGGCGCTGAGTGTAGCAATAAACCTTATTGGCATGACATTAATGCAGAATCACATGAGGAAAAGCATCCAACTCCATGTGAGTCTGCATTAATGTCATGCCAATAAAGTTTATTGCTACACTCAGCGCCGCCTGTTTTTCCTTTTCTGTCCGACATAGCTGAGTGATTACCTTATCTCCCGGTCTTTTCATGTCTCAGTCTTTTCAGTGTTTCATGTCTTTCCCGGTTTTTTCATTTCTTGTGCAGGAGGGGGAGTAGGAGAATGGCTGGCACGAGCAGGGGGCGTGTGACGTCACGTGTGACGCGTCGACGTCTTTCACGCACGTCAACGTATTTACGTAGTCGACGTAATCGATTACGTTGACGCGTCATTGCAGCACTAGTTTGTATACTCTATACTGTGGTCCTAACTCAAAATTTCCAGAGCCTCCATAGTACGAGCACATATAAGGATGGATAGAATAAAGGCTGGAATGCCACTCTCCTTAAAGGCACAGGGATGCATGTGACACCCAGCAAAAGCACAATGGCAGCGAAGGCATCCAGGCCTTTTAGCGCCGGTTCACATACACGCGACCCTACTTCCCGGGGCGACCTCCGAGATCGCGGTGCGAGCAGCGCGCCGCGACCTCGGAGCGGCCACCACGGACTTCATAACATTGAAGTCTATGGCGGTCGCCTCCTGGTCGCCCCAAAGAAGCTCCGGACCCTTTTTCTAAGTCGGAGCGACTTGTGTCGCTCCTATTAGAACGGGTCCGCAGCTTCCCTATGGGAGGCGACCTGTGAGGCGACCAGGTCGCCTCACAGGTCGCCTCAGTGTGAACCGGGGCTTACTTCAGCCTCAGGAATAAACGAAAACATCCTTTATTAAAATCGTATATATTTTATTGTATGAAACACAATAAAATTCAGGTAATAACTAAAGAGTGTACATCAACATTCCACACAGTTATAACCTACAGTGAGGAAAAAAAGTATTTGATCCCCTGCTGATTTTGTACGTTTGCCCACTGACAAATAAACCGTCAATAATTTTAATGGTAGGTTAATTTTACCAGTGAGAGACAGAATAACAACCAAAAAAATCTAGAAAAACGCATTTTTAAAAAAGTTATAAATTATTTGCATTTTAATGAGTGAAATAAGAATTTTATCCCCTATAAATCAGCAAGATTTCTGGCTCCCAGGTGTTACATAGTTAGTGAGGTTGAAAAAAGACACCAGTCCATCCAGTTCAACCTATAATGAGTGTGTGTATGTGTTTATGTCAATAGTACATTGTATACCCCTGTATGTTGTAGTCGTTAAGGTGCCCATCTAATATTTTTTTTTAAACTATCGATGCTCCTCGCTGATACCACTGCTTGTGGAAGAGAATTCCACATCCTTACCGCTCTGACGGTATAGAACCCTTTACACACTTTAAGGTTAAACCGCTTCTCCTCTAATTTTAACAAATGGCCCCAAGTCCTTTTATATTCCCTTTTACTGAATAGTTTGTTCCCTATGCTAGGGTCACCAGTACAGTATTTGTACAATGATAGCATATCCCCTCTCAAGCGTCTCCTCTCCAGGGAGAATAAGTTCAATGCTTGCAGTCTTCCCTCATAGCTGAGATCCTCCAGTCCCTTTATTAGCTTTGTTGCCCTTCTCTGTACTCTCTCCAGTTCCAGCACATCCTTCCTGAGGACCGGTGCCCAGGACTGGATGGCATACTCCAGATGATGCCGGACCAGAGTCTTGTAGAGTGGGAAATTATTGTTTTATCTCCTGGAATGAATCCTCTTTTTATTACATGCCAATATTCTGTTGGCTTTGCTTGCAGCAGCTTGACATTGCATGCCATTGCTGAGTTTGTCGTATACTAGGGCCCCCCTAGCGAGTAACTTGCATTCGTTTTTCTGGCACCCAAGTGCATTACCTTACATTTTTCAACAATAAACCTCATTTGCCATGTAGATGCCCACCCCATTATTTTGTTCAGGTCATCTTGTAAGATTTTCACATCCTGCGTAGAAGTTATTGCCCTGCTTAATTTAGTATCATCTGCAAGCACGGAGATTGTGCTGTTTATCCCGTCCTCTAGGTCGTTTATGAATATACCAATACCTTTATTTAGTATGTTCTTAAAGCACTCCCATTTTTCCTCTGTGTTTTTTGTTCCTAGGATTGTATCCCATTTAATATCCTCTAGCATAGAGCACAGTTTAGGTTTGGTGCGTTGCAAGCACCTGTAAAGAGTGAGTACCCTGTGATTTTATTTTTAATAAATGCAATTTTAAAAAGGGTATAACCACTATTGGCTTTTTTTTATCTTTCATTCAATATATCGGGATACTACAATCCGTAATGAGTGGAACCTGGAAGGAGGTTGGAGAAATTTAATATAGTCAACAGGGGGCTAAAAAGCTGGTTTGGATCACACTTAATCGCTGTAAACACATTACCCCAGGTGAGAATACTCCGGGTGGGGGAACACCTCTAGGTTGCACACTATTGGTTTTTTGCACTGATAAGGAATTGCACGGTGGATCAAGCACTGCTTTAAATTTTCATTGCAAGCAATCATTTGCATGGACTGTTTCGTTGTTATATGGTGATTGCACGTTTATGTCGGACAATTTTTCACTATATTTATACACTTTTTAATATTGTTATATTCTGATTGTACAGTCATTTAGCATTCACATAGCGCAGCATTTATTGTGTATTGAAGCTGGTCAGAGTTGATGGGAAGATGGATGGAGCCAAATATAGGGCAAAACCTGTTAGAGTCTGCAAGAGACTTGAGACCGTTGCAGACGTTCACCTTCTAGCAAGACAACATCCCTAAACATACAGCCAGAGCTACAATGGAATGTTTAGATCAAAGCATATTCATGTTAGAATGGCCCAGTCAAAGTCCAGACCTAAATCCAATTGAGAATCTGTGTCAAGACTTGAAAATTGCTATTCACAGACCATCCAATCTGACAGAGTTTGAGCTATTTTGCAAACAAGAATGGGCAAAAAGAATTCACTCTCTAGATGTGCAAAGCTGGTAGAGACATACCCAAAAAAACTTGCAGCTGTAATTGCAGTGAAAGGTGGTTCTATAAAGTATTGACTCATGGGGGCTAATTACAAATGCACGCCCCAGTTTTCAGATATTTTATTTATAAAAAATTTTGAAAACTATTATTTTCCTTCAACTTCCCAATTATGTGCCACTTGGTGTTGGTCTATCATATACAGTATCTCACAAAAGTGAGTACACCCCTCACATTTTTGTAAATAGTTTATTATATCTTTTAATGTGAAAACACTGAAGAAGTGACATTTTGCTACAATGTAAAGTAGGGGGCACAGCTTTTATAACAGTGTAAATTTGCTGTCCCCTCAAAATAACTCAACACGCAGCCATTAATGTCTAAACAGCTCGTGACAAAAGTGAGTACACCCCTAAGTGAAAATGTCCAATTGGGGCCCAATTAGCCATTTTTTCTCCCCGGTGTCATGTGACTCGTTAGTGTTACAAGGTCTCAGGTGTGAATGGGGAGCAGGTGTGTTAAATTTGGTGTTTTCCGTCTTACTCTCTCATACTGGTCACTGAAAGTTTAACATGGCACCTCATGGCAAAGAACTCTCTGAGGATCTGAAAAAAAGAATTGTTACTCTATATAAAGATGGCCTAGGCTATAAGAATATTGCCAAGACCCTGATACTGAGCTGCAGCACGGTGGCCAAGATCATACAGCAGTTTAACAGGACAGGTTCCACTCAGAACAGGCCTCGCCATGGTCGACCAAAGAAGTTGAGTGCACTTGCAGAGGTTGTCTTTGGGAAATAGACATATGAGTTCTGCCAGCATTGCTGCAGAGGTTGATGGGGTGGGGGGTCAGCATGTTAGTGCTCAGACCATACGCTGCACACGGCAGCGTATGGTTCAAATTGGTCTGCATGGCTGTCGTCCCAGAAGGAAGCCTCTTCTAAAGATGATGCACAAGAAAGCCTGCAAACAGTTTGCTGAAGACAAGCAGACTAAGGACATGGATTACTGGAACCATGTCCTGTGGTCTGATGAGACCAAGATAAACTCATTTGGTTCAGAAGCCTGTGTGGCGGCAAACAGGTGAGGAGTACAAAGACAAATGTGTCTTGCCTACAGTCAAGCATGGTGGTGGGAGTGTCATGGTCTGGGCCTGCATGAGTGCTGCTGGCACGGGGGAGCTACAGTTCATTGATGGAACCATGCATGCCAACTTGTACTGTGAATTACTGAAGCAGAGCATGATCCCCTCCCTTTGGCTGCAGGGCAGTATTCCAATATGATAATGACCCGTAACACACCTCCAAGACAACCACTGCCTTGCTAAAGAAGCTGAGGGTAAAGGTGATGGACTGGCCATGCATGTCTCAAGATCTAAACCCTATTGAGCATCTGTGGGGTATCTTCAAACAGAAGGTGGAGGAGCGCAAGGTCTCTAACATCCACCAATACAAAATAGAAGTAGGCAACCGCACTCCAACTTGAAAGTTTGAAATTAATAAAATCTGTTTATTGAGGATCCAAATAATCCATAGTGACAAAAATCAGAGACAGGGGACAAACACAGTTGACCCGTTTCACAAAATTACATTTGCTTAGTCATAACCATGTGGATACATGTGGAGATGCTGCCTAAATAGTAAACTGCAACCAAAAAAGCCAATTTCCGTTAATTGAGTGAAAGGCTCCAAACCTCTAACATCCACCAGCTCTGTGATGTTGTCATGGAGGAGTGGAAGAGGACTCCAGTGGCAACCTGTGAAGCTCTGGTGAACTCCATGCCCAAGAGGGTTAAGGCAGTGCTGGAAAATAATGGTGACCACACAAAATATAGACACTTTGGGCCCAATTTAGACATTTTCACTTAGGGGTGTACTCACTTTGGTTGCCAGCGGTTTAGACATTAATGGCTGTGTGTTGAGTTATTTTGAGGGGACAGCAAATATACAAGCTGTATACTCACTACTTTACCGTAGCAAAGTGTTATTTCTTCAGTGTTGTCACATGAAAGATATAATAAAATATTTACAAAAATGTGAGGGGTGTACTCACTTTTGTCAGATACTGTAAAATCCCAATAAAATACATTTACGTTTTTGGTTGTAACATGACAAAATGTGGAATATTTCATGGGGTATGAATACTTTTTCTAGGTACTGTATGTTAGTGCCCTATTGGCACCTACTGAATGTGATTTTATTGTTTTTTGTTTTCAACACATTTTTAATAAAATATACTACACTATGAAATTCTCTCTGGATTTTCTTGTTTGCTCATACTGAGTAAATGAGAACTTAAATTAGTGACATCCACAAGCTGGCTGGTTTCTGGATCTGCATGTAGAAGATCTGACATTCCATGCACAGGATTTATTATACAAGGCTTGTTAGCCGCAACCATCTGGTGAGTGAGAATTTCACTTGAGCACATGGAGGAGACCTTTCTTATAATTAAAGAAGAAAATCTCATTTATTATTGTTGGACTTTAAAAAAAACTAAAAAAAAAAAAAGAATATTTTGATGCATTAGATCACAGGTTGTTATTATTTGTTTGGAAGGGCTAGCTCCTACTTTATGAGTTTTTTTTTTTTTTTTTTGTAATGTTTAACATTGACATGCCTTTTAAATAATAAAAGTATAACCAAAGGCAAAGCAGTTTTTTTTTAGTTTTGGATAGATTAGAGATGAATTAGAACATCTATTAAGTTTTTCTTTTTGTCTGTCTATGCCCCCTTTCTCTGTTTGTCCTATTTATCATTATCACCGAACATTAAAGTAAAAGAAAATCCCAAATTTTGGGTTGTACCCAGAAATGTAATAGAGGGAAAATCCTTCAATGAGGACACTAGTTCTGGTGACCTGGGGGTCCCCAATGAATTCCCTTAATTTTCAGGATTTTCCTCTCCCTTCCTGTTTGGCTATGGGGCAGTAAGTGAAGGGAAATCTCCCCAATGGGATACAAATGACAAAAAAAGACATTGGCTATAACCCTCCCTTATTCAATCCAAAATCTAATTAAAGCCAGTTTCTAAGGCATATACAGCGTACACAAAATGGCCATTAGGAAGATCAATGCCGTAAATGGAAGAACAACATGAAGTTGGCTATCCTTTTAATAGGGTTTAAAGTTCAGCAATTCAACACGTCCATGTTTGCAGTGTCAACATCCTGCAGAATGCTGACTTGCTGTGTTGTATGTCATGAGTATAGCAATGGCCCGCTAATTTATGGCTGTGATCTTTTTCAGATGAAGAGGAAGCCCTTAATCTAATCATGAAGGACCTGGCAGCGCTGGGGAGATGTGGAGGATTACTGGACAGTAATCGTAATAAGAATAACAAACAGGTGAGTCTTGTGTTACTTTTTTTCCTGAAATCGTTTTACTGACAAATGGTGGCTCTTCATGCTCAGGGTGTACATAAAAGGATGGTTCTCAAAGAAAAACTTAAAGTGATTGTTAACCTTCAAATATACATGGTGAAGTGACTGGCCTCAGGTGATATGCAGAGATGAAACAAATCCTCCTACAAAAGTTGTACCTGTTTATCTGTAGTCATCTCTTCTCTACAGTACATCTATTGAAAGTGCAACGTTTATAAAGCTTGCCTGAGCTTTCAGAAATCAAGGAGCCGAAGTTACACTGTGCAGAGCTCAGTGAGAGCTGATTGGAGGAAAGAGACACCCCCCCCCCTTCACACAGCACACAGGAACAGAGCTTAGGCTGTCTCGCAGTTGGAGCTCCCTCCCTGTCACCATTTTTCCTGGTGCCAAGAAAACTTGTCTGAAGTTACTTATGCTGATAGCAGAAGAAGGAAGCAGCAGACAGAAATTACATTTAGTGCTCTGGATTGAGACAAGTACACACAATAGAGGGATATGCTTTGTTCTTATTTCATGTCAGAAATTTGCAACCAAAAACAAAGTAAGTAGTATAACGCTTAAGGTTACAAAACCCCTCTACTCCACTGCCACTGCATATGAAAAGGGGGGCGACCCTGCATGCATCAGAAAACACGTAGTATAAAAAAGTACAGATAGCCGCACTCCAATAATATCACCTTTAATAATCCATGTATTAACTACTCCGGACTGCCCACCGTGAATTTACATTGCTACTTTGACGTTAAATAGCGGGGTTATAGCAGCAGCTAGCTGCCATAGCCTCGGTATTTGTTTACACAGCTGGAGAACCGGAATCTAATAAAAGTGGTCCCAGCCGATGATTCGCCAGGGGATCACTTTTATGGGCAGTGGGAGAGGTGCCCTCCTCCCGGAGCCATCGATAGCAGGGAAAGTGATCCGATTCTGTGCACGGAGGTGCAGGAAGTCGAGTGAAGGCAAGATGGCCCCCACTCGACTCCATGCCCCTGGAGGACCGGAGCCACGTCAAACGTCACTTCCACCCAACTACCTTAAAGGACCAATTTTTTTTAATGGCAAAAGTAAAAATATATGTTTTTGCTTTTAAGTGTAAATGAGAGATCTGAGGTCTTTTTGACCCCAGATATCTAATTAAAGAGGCCCTTTCATGCTTATTTTTTATTACGAGGGATGTTTACATTCCTTGTTATAGGAATAAACATTTTTTTTTAAAGGGAGAGTGTAATCATAAAAAGGGAAATAAATAAGAAAAAAAAGTTTTAAAGCGCCCCATGCCTCCGAGCTCACGCACAGAAAAGAAAGCATAAGCAAGTTGCGCCCACATATTTGAACGGTGTTCAAACCATACATGTGAGGTATCTCCCTGATCATTGGAGCGAGAGCAATAATTCTAGCACAATACCTGTAACTCTAATTGGGTAACCTGTAAACCTTTTTAAGTGTCGCCTATGGAGATTTTAAGTTCCGTTGTTTGTCGCCATTTCATGAGCATGCGCAATTTTGAAGCATGACATGTTAGGTATCTTTCACATTGTACAAGAAATTTGGATTAACTTTACTGTTTTCTTTTTTTTTTGTTCAAAAAAGTGTATTTATTCCAAACAAATTGCATTTGTAAGCAAATACAGTGTGAAATAAAGTATTGCAATGATCTCTATTTTATTCTCTAGAGTCTATATATAATGCTTGGGGGTTCTAAGTCATTTTCTAGCAAAAAAAAAATACTGATTTTAACTTGTAAACAACAAATGTCAGAAATAGGCTTGGTCCTTAAGTAGTTAAAACGACAATCCATAGAGCAAAATAGGAGTAAGAAGCGCAGCTAACACATTTTATACCTCTCCTGGTGCATAATCATAGCTATGATTAAGCACCAGCAGAGGTTTGAAACGCGTTAGCTGTGCTGTACTTCTTACCCCCATTTTGCTGCATGAATTGTCATTTTAATACATTAATCAAAGTGATTTCATTGGAGTGCGGCCATCCGGACTTTTTTTAACTACACCCTTTAAGAAAAAAGTGGACTGTTCCATTGATGACTCATTTTACATATGCTAGTTACCTGACATTCATCGTGACCCACTAGCATTAATGTTTTGTTTCACTGATCTGCAACAAATATGCATATTTGGGCACCGCTATCCTTTATGTACTGAGAACACTGTAATGTATAGGCATGTTTTTTTGGCAAGAATCTTTAAATGAGAACTAACCCTTTAAGTAAGCCTGCAAGAGAACCATTATATCAATCAACAATCCAGTAGATAAATATAATATGAGAGCTTTAAACGTCTTTTATCTGTACAAACATTAAAAAACTGCATTGCTAGTGGAAGTGGGTATACATAGTTTTCTTGGCACTTTGGAAGCAAGCATACCATACTGTATCTGCTTCCTCTCCTTCCTGTTCAAAGAACTCTGTGATACAACTTTTTTGGAAAGGAAAAACATTCTTGCAATTAAATTCTGATAAACATTGTTTAATGCTTTTCTAAGCTATCTTAAAACGAAATACCTTTCTCAGGGACTTCTCATAGAAGTCACTCCTGCTGGCCAACATGTTCATTTCAGGCATTGCAGTGTATCTACATATGTCTCTATAAACATAAAAACCTTTTTGACGAGTACCTTTATTTTGTGGCACTTTTTCCAACTTCCCCAATCCTCACCTAGGCAGCAATGACATCCGCTTGGACCCTAGCCTACCCTGCCCAAAGCCTCCTGGGTTTATGTCACAAATCCCAGGAGGCTGCGGGACCAATGTCCCTGTACTGATGTGTCTCACACATGTGCAGTAGGGAGCAGTAGGGAGCCAGCTGCTATACATCAGGAAGTGACAGGGAGCTTCATAACCAAGGTGGTAGTGCCAAAAATCAGAAGACCAGGAAGAATTGACTGCAGGGAAGACAGCACTGGACTCCACCGGCTGGTAAGTATTAAGCCTCGTACACACGCAATGATTGTTGGCCGTGAATTTTTGGCCAACGTCCGATCGGCCGATTTTCGGCTTGTTAGTATGATGCTTCCAACAACCGACTGCGACTTTTCGGCCGAACAAAATCTGGTGTGCATGCTATAAAATTTTTGTTGGCCGTCAACAGAACGGCCGATTTTCCGTCAGTCAGTACAGATTTCGGCAGACAAAAATCAGATGAGCAAGACTGGGCATGCTCAAAGAAGAAAAAACACACAGAAAGTAAACCAGCACATGACATCACTTCTGAAGTTGATTTTTGTTTTGTTGGCCGAGAAAATTTGTGTGCAGTCTAGAGCACATTTCAACCAACACAACAACACTGGACAAAAAAAGGCCGATCGGTCGACCAACAATCGTTGCGTGTGTACGAGGCATTCGTTTTCTAATGCCCCTTACACACGTGCAGATTATCTGAAGACTTTTGTCTTCAGATTTACCTTTTCTATGTAGTGCAAGGGCCTGCCGGATTGCATACAAATTGAAAGTGTTTAGGTTTGACCTCATATTATATGGTTTTGGTAAGTCTGCAGACAAAAGTCTTCAGATAATCTGCACGTGTGTATGGGGCATTAGTCAGCAGCTACAGTATTTGTAGCTGCTGCCATTTATTTTTGCTAAAGACAGGTGAAGTTCATCTTTAAGGCAATTGCTGTTTAAAGCAGTTTGAAACCGGAAACAAAAATGTAATATATTGCATCTCATCAATTCCTAAACATGGAAGCTGCATTTCTTTTATTTTTTAGGCTTTTTTTCTTTTATAGTCACCTGTTAAATCAGGCCAGCGAGACTGTTATTTTTTAACTTTCTTTAACTGACTAAGTGGTAGTTAGAGGGTTGAGACAATCCATGTACCAGTGATAGAGATGCTTACAATGGTCAGCTTTTTTTCAATTATGTAAGACATTTATCCCAAAAGAAAAAAAAAACAGTTTGTTGTAACAGCCTAAAACGTGTTAGCTGGAGTTTGGCTTCAGTTTGTTATTCAGGTCAATTTTGCTAGTGCATTTAACACTACCCTCACCCTGACAATGCTGCTGTCCAAAGAGTTCTCCATTGCTCCTTCATCCAGTATGGAGATACCCTAAAACAGGAGGTGTGTTACTGGCTGGATCACCAGGTAACAATAAAGGAAAAAAGCCTAAGGCCTCATACACACTGCTTACACAGGTGTTTGTCATTTTTTTCTTTCAGCCTATAAAAGCAACTCTGTTAGCCTATCTGTTCATGGAGATTTGGACGTTTACAGGCATATTTGAAAAGGAGCGTTTACAGGCTGAAAAAAAACCATCACAAGCACGTTTTTAGGAGGAGCTTTCGGGCAGAAAAAAGCTTGATGTGTATAAATGTGGCGTTTAGGTGCATTCAGCATTTTTAAGTATAAATTGATTCTAGTGAAAAATGAGCAGAGGGGAATGTTGTGGGGAGAAAGGAAACTTCTAAACATAAACATGCATAAACGCATGTGCAATACAAGCAATTATAAGTGTTTTTTCTGCCAGAAGTTCTGCCATTTTTTTCAAGCGCCTAGTGTGCACGGACCCGAAAAAAAAAAAAAAAAATATATATATATATATATATATATATATATATATATATATATATAAAAAACACATTTAAAGTGGTTCTAAAGGTTGATTTTTTTTTTTAACCTTTCTGCATTCTATGCAAAAAGATAAAAAACCTTCAGTTTGCAGCTCCCCCCACAGCTTCACCTAATACTCCCCTGAGCTCATTTGCAATCCAGTGATATGCATGAGAGCAGCTGCTGAACCGGGTCTTTGTCTCCTCATTGGCTGAGAGACAGCTACAGTCACAGCCAGTGATGAGGGAGCAGGGGCGGCGCACAGCCCCGTTCTGCGTTTCTTATGGACACACAGAGCAGGGCTCAGGAGTGAGAACACACAAGTGCCCCCATAGCAAGCAGCTTGCTATTGAGGCACTCGGAGAAGAGGGGGAGCCAGGAGCGCCAGCATTGAACCCAAGAAGAGGAGGATTGGGGCTGCTCTGTGCAAAACCATTGCACAGAGCATGTAAGTATAACATGTTTGTTAAACATTTGCCGGTTGCGCACTGTATATCTACTGTGACAGTGCGGGCCGGCTTTGCAGAATCACGTATATATAACTAATTCTGCTCTTCCAGGTAGGGGGCACCTCTTGTTCTGTGACTAGTAACAGCAGAAGCCAATCAGTGGGTGTAAGCCAATGGTTGTCCGCTGGCACCCGCTGTTCGGCGAGGAGGAAGACAAAACAGAGCTCTGCATATGTAAACAAAGCAGAGCTCTGTCCCTCAGTGGATATGTGCTGGATTTTGTTTCCCTGCAAAGCAGGGAATAAAATCCAGCACATCTCTTATTGAAAGCAGCACACAGTACACACATATACACTGGTTAGGCACACATTTAACCCTTTGATCGCCCTAGATATTTAACACCTTCCCAGCCATTAGTCATTAGGCCAGTGTCATTCCTCATTAGTGACAGTGCATATTTTTAGCACTGATCGCTGTATTAGTGTCACTGGTTCACAGTTAGTTTCAGATTGTTTGCCGCAATATCGCAGTCCCGCTATAAGTCTCTCATTGCTGCCATTGCAAGTATAATAGATGATTTTTAAAAAAATTCTAGTATGTATATCATAACTTTTGCGCAAACCAATCAATATATGCTTATTGTGTTTTTTTTTAAATATGTAGCAGACTACATATTGGCCTAAATTTATGAAGAAATTAGATTTGTAAAAATGTTTTGTATGATATGTTTTGTAGTAGAATGTAATAAATATATATATTCAGTATATATATATATATATATATATATATATATATATATATATATATATATATATTGTGACAGGAAGTCAGGTAAATCTGTGGGTGTTGTCACAGACGGGAGATACATGTCTGCCTTGTTTAGACAATTCACCAATTACTATCAGGTGTCGGCTGCAGAGATAGCCAGAAAGGTTTAACCTCCCTGGCGGTATGATTCTGTCAGGAATTCTGTTCCAAAAGCGGTACAATTCTTTTCATGGAAATTTGGCGTTATGTATTATAGGCCTACAATTCTTAGTAATTACTGACTTAAACCTGACCAAAACAAGTCTCTAGTAGACATCCCAGATGTGATAAATTTGAAACACAAACAAGTGAATTATAATCGAATCAATAATATTATTTTATTATTTAATATATAATATATATAATAAAATTATATTATTGATTAGATTATAATTCATGCGCTATATATTATATATATATGTGTGTATATAGATATATATATATATATATATGTGTGTGTGTATATATATATATATATATATATAACGCATGAATTATAATCGAATCAATAATATAATTTTATATATATATATGTGTGTGTGTGTGTGTATAGGTATATATATATATATATATACATATATATATGTAAATATATATATATATATATATATATATATATATATATATATATATATATGCATATATATATATATATATATATATGCATATATATAATATAAAATGCGTTATGTGTTTTGTGCAACATTTTTTTTTTTTTTTTTTTTGAATTTCCCTCCCTAGTTCCGCTCCCATGCAGCATTGCTGCTGCAGGGAACGGAACTAGGAAGTCCTCCTACCGACAGACGAGCGGCGGAGATCTCGCTGGCGGTCACAGCAATGAGAGCTCATCGCTGGATCGCCAGGATAAGGTAAGAGAAGCTCCGCTGCGCTGTCTGCACGCTCTGCCCATTGACCCCGAGCGTGACTCGGGGATACCGCTAATAGCAGAAAATTCCTACCCCGAGTCACGCTCGGGTTTACCGCTAAGGCGGTTAAGGACGTTGGAGAGCTTCAGCTATTCAGAATGAGGCAATTAAGGCCTCTATAAGTTATCCAGTGGATGACTACTGATTGCTGCATCCTGAGGCTTTGTGCGTTAAGGAGAGCAGTGAGCTGAGAGACTTCTGAAGGTGAGATGGTGTTGACTTTTTCTGTGTGAAAAGAAAACAAATAGACTATTGGTTTTCTGCTGTATGACCAGCAGTGTCTGCTCAGCAGTAGGTTGGGACAGACACCATAGGTAGGTTCCTGTGTTGTGAAGGTAGACGCCCCAAGTGGCCAGGGTTTTTTTTATGTTTGTTTGATTTATGCTGTTTGGATGCTTGCACTTGTTTCCAGCAAATTGAAAGAATAAACCATAGACCGTTGTTTTCAACCACTCCTCGGCTGTCTCTCTGTGTAACAAACCCACCCAAGGGGTCACCCACACCCGCTACCGAGCTAACCCCTTACAATATATATATATATATATATATATATATATTTATTTATTTATTTTTTAATTGTCTACCTTTTTTTGTTAGCGCCAAACATATAAAACCCAGTGGTGATCAAATACCACTAAAAAAAGCTCTCTTTGTAGGGAGAAAATGACATAGACTTAATTTATGTACAGCGTTGCATGACCGCGCAATTGTCACCTAAAGTAACGCAGTGCTGTATCGCACAAAATGGCCTGGTCATGAAGGGGGTAAATCTTCCAGAGGTCAATTGGTTATTGAAAAAAAAACCTTTAATATATTACAGTTTTGGTTTTGGTTTTAAAATGGCTTTAAATCTTTGTGACATATAAACTGAAAAACAAAAATGTAATTTATTACAGCTTAGATGATTACACAGCTGCACCGATAGGCTGCTTCCCATCTAACCTGCAGCTAACACCTGACCCAGACACTTCTTTCCTGCATTACCTGATCACATCTGCACACGTTTGTTTATTTTACATTTGCATTTCCCTTTTCTGTCAATGCACATTAGTTATTCACAGCCTCTTAAAATTGCATCATTGGTAGTTTATCCTCTCTGCTGTACGGCATAAAGTTCACCGAATGAAAATATGAGGAAGTTTCTGCTACACATAAATTCTTCAGGGTTCATTCAGGCTGTCATTATTATACACATTACAATTCTACCGTCCAGGTGTGTGTTTTGTTTCTTTACTCCTCAGCCTTTTCATATTAGCATCGGAAATCTAATATCTCCACAAATAGCTGAGTGGTTCTGCGAAATTGCTTTCCCGTGCAAAAACACGGTTGTTAACCTTTCTGGCGAACAGAAAACAGCGGAAAGATGTCATCCAGTCTGGGGACAAGCTGCGGAGGAAAGGCCTTCTTGTTTTGATTAAGTGAAGAGCCTTTCTGAACCTTAACCCAAAACAATAATGCGGCGTCTGCAAGCAAACAGAAGGAATTCAGGGAGTCAGAAAGGAAAAAGGAAGCCCCACAACAAAAACAGCCAGCAGAGTATCAGCTTTATTGATTGTGCTTTGGAATCTGATGTCGCCCCGTGGACAGAATCTTGTTTTTGTAAGCGTCCAGACAAATACATAACTTTGATAAGAGAACTAAAAGAGAAAACATAAGCATGTTTTCATCTTTTAGCTTTAAACCAGAACGTCACTCAAAAATAACAACATTAAAATGCATAGCCCATTAAAATATAAATGAAAGTGATTGTAAAGTCTTGTTTTTTTCTATAAAAATACCAAAAATGTTATACTTACCTGCTCTGTTGCAGTTGGTTTTGCACAGAGTGGCCCGGGTCCTCCTCTTCTGGGGTCCTTCTTCTGTGATCCTGGCCTCTCCCTCCTGTTCAGTGACCCTTCAGCAAGCAGCTTGCTATGGGGGCACCTGAGCTGAGTCACAGCTCCCTGTGTCCATTCAGACATGGAGCCCCGCCCCAGCCCGCCCTCTTTCGCCCCTGATTGGCTAGCTGACTTTGACAGCAGTTGGAGCCAGTGGTGCCGCTGCAATATCTTAGCTAATCAAATCAGGAAGGAGAATCTTGGTCAGCTGAGACACTCGTGGACATTGCTGGACAGAAAAGGACCTCAGGTAAGTATTAGGGGGGCTGAGGGAGACTGCTGCATACAGATGGCTTTTTATCTTAATGTATAGAATTCATCAAGATAAAAAACCTTCTGCCATTACAACTCCTATAAGAAAAGCAGCCAATCCAGAGATTTCCCCTGGAGTAGTCTTTTTCGCCCGCTAGATGTCTTCAGTCGTATGACTAGCATTATTCATGTATAGTATGCATCAATACATTCAATTAATTAATAATACCTGGTGTATGATTAAACATCTGAAGTTACTAAAGTCATTAGTTCATGTTTTCAAAAGGGGTAAATAAATATCAAATAAATACATTTATTGAGTGAGAGCCGGTTCACACTAGCGCGACTTGTCAGGCGACTGGTCAGCCTGACAAGTCGCGCTCCCTCGCGGTCCATTGACCACTACAGGACCCATTCTAATAGGAGTGACACAAGTCGCTCCAACTTAGAAAAAGGGTCCTGTACTATTTTGTGGCGACCTCGGAGCGACTTGCATAGACTTCCATTATGTGAAGTCCCTGTAAGTCGCTCCGAAGTCGTAGTGCATGGTAATGCACAAGTCGCCCCCGAAGTAGTAAGGAGTCGTGTCGCCTCAGTGTGAACTGGCTCTTAAAGTGATTGAAAAGTCTTGTTTTTAAAAAAACAAACAAAAAACAAACATATTATACTTACCACCTCTGTGCAGTTGGTTTTGCACAAAGCAGCCCGGATCCTCCTCTTTTCGGGTCCCTCTTCACTGCTCCTGGCCCCTTCCATTCAGACACAGAGCCGTGACCCCTCTCGTGGAGCCAAATGCACCATGCTGCTGTCTCAGCCAATAAGGAGGGGAGTCCGGGGCAGCTCAGAAACTCCTGCAACTTCGCTGGATAAAGACGGGCTCAGGTAAGTGTTAGGGCGGCTGCTGCACACAGAAGGTTTTTTAAAGATAAAAAAAACCTTCTGCCTTTAAAATCTCTTTAATAATGCACAGTGTATAAATGAACATAGTAATACCTAAAATCACCTAACACAAAGTAGTGCACATTGCTTGAATCAAATATATAATCATAAAATGGCAATTTTTATATGGATAAAAATCCCCACTATATCAGTGATAGTGTAAAAACAAGAATCCGTGAATTTTTTTATTTCTCTATAACTTTAGGTAATGAACATTTCAGTTTAACCGCCACCATCCCCATTAGACACACTCTCTCCTTGCAAAATGGACCTTTAAAATTATAAAAGGTCTAATCATCATTATAAAATGATATCATATACAGTTGCACAGGTCCATGTGAGCTTTTTATTTGTTTTAAATTAAAGTATAACTAAAGACAAAACTTTTTCTCTTTTTAGTTTTGGATAGCGGGGAGATGGATTAGAACACCCAGGGCCTTTTTTCAGATGGAACTTGGTGGAACTCAGTTTCACCACCTTTGGCTCAGGCTCCCTGCTCATCACTATCACTTGTAAACACAGGGTCGTGGTTGAGTTCCTGCACTTTTTTTCTGAGGAAAAAAGAATCCCTGAGAACACCTGTCAGTTTTGTTTGCTGTCTGTGTGACTTTAAGGCCCCATTCACATAGGGGCGATCCGACTTGGGGGGGCGACCTCCGAGGTCGCGGTGCGAGCAGCGTGCCGCGACCTCGGAGCGGCCGCCACGGACTTCATAACATTGAAGTCTATGGCGGTCGCCTCCGGGTCGCCCCAAAGAAGCTCCGGACCTTTTTTCTAAGTCTGAGCGACTTGTGTCGCTCCTATTAGAACGGGTCTGCAGCTTCCCTATGGAAGGCGACCTGTGAGGCGACCAGGTCGCCTCACAGGTCGCCTTAGTGTGAACGGGGACTTAGGGAGATTCCCCCTCTCTATTTGTCCTGTTTACCATTAACATTGTCCTCAGAAAAGTATTAGAGGGGAAATCTTCCAATGGGACAATAGTTCTGGTGACCTGGGGGTCCCCAAAGAATACCCTTAATTTGCAGGGATTTCCTCTTACTTCCTGTTTGGCTATGGGACAGGAAGTGAAGGGAAATCTCTGCAATGGGACACAGATGACAAAAATACACCTTACAGGGGTAATAACCCTTCCTTGCGCTATCCAAAATGAAAAAAAAGAGTTTTGCCTATACTTTAAGTGTTTTAATTTACGGAGAGCACTATGTGGGGTTTCTTATTTTATTCATTGCACACTTCGGAAAAGAAAGTTGTTGGAGGTAATTGATATCTTGGGAGAGTTGTTCCCATCTTGTAGAGAAGATGCTGTGATTAGACCAACCTTTCTCAACACATGGAAACCCTTGAAATAAATTTTCAGTCTCTGGGAACCCCTGCTAAGAATTACCATATCTACAACTCATGAAATATTAGCGTGATGGTCAGTGGGAAGAATGCTGCTTACACTTGTGGTCACTGGAAAGAAGTATCCCCTTACTGATAGCTAAAATGATCAACGCTATTAGTGGGAAGTTATAAGAGAGGCAGAAATTGCTAATTGCTCAAGGAACCCCTAGCAAAATCTGGAGGAACCCTATATAGTTCATGGTTGAGAAATTCTGGATTAGACCTTTTATAATTTTAAGGTCCATCTTTGAAGGTGATAGTGGGAATGGTGGCTGTTGCACTGAAATCTTCACTACCTAAAGTTATGGAGAAATCAAAAGAATCCTGGATTGTTGTTTTTACACAAACACCTATGTAGTGGGGACTTTTCTTTTTTTACATTTACATAATTGTGATTTTATGATTATATGTTTGAGGAATGTAGTTATTAGCTACTTATATTGTGTTCTATTAATTGAATGTATTTATTTATTTATTATTTGTTTGGTATTTATTTACACCTTTGGAAATATGCACTTTGATTAATTTAATCATTTCAGATGTTTATTCATTCACCAGGTAATTATAATTATTGAATATACTGACACATATTTATTCATGTGTTTTTGTCTGGGCAATTTTTTTGCTTTATCTGACTTTAGTAGATGCACATGATGGTAATGACAGATAGTGGTTGTAAAGCTTTTTTTTTTTTTTTTCTTTACATTAAAATAATAAACATGTTATTCTTAACTGCTCTGTACAATGGTATTGCACAGAGCGGTCCCTTACCTTCTCTTCTAGACTCCCCTGCCAATTCTCTTGGCTCCTCCTATTCTCCAAGTGTTCCCTCAGGGGACTGGATACTGAGGCGGGAGTTGTGAGGGCACCCTCCAGACCCAGGCGGTGTATGCCCATAGACACACACAGTGTAGCTCGGCCATGCCCCTCATTCACTCTTCACAGGATTTGAATGACAGCAGCAGGAGCTAATGGCTCCCGCTGCTCTCAGAGACTTCTGTGAATGCAGGAAGAGGGGGGCAAACAGAGCAACGCTGGATTAAGAGACTGGGGGTGGGCGCAAAGACATTGGAAGTTTTATTACCTTCATGCAGATAACGCGTTAGGGTAAAAAAACCTTTTGCATTTGGAGCCATTTTAAAGAAAAATTACTATTTGGGCAATGTCCCCTCAGTTCTTGTTCCAGAGATACCCAAAACCTTTGCCACTCTATTAAAGAAAAAAAAAAAAGTTTGCCTAGTGTTCCACTGTAAGTATTGACAACATTAAGGACTAGTTCACACTACATGCAGACCACATGCGCACCAGAATGCATTAAAAACTGCATGCAGAAATGCATCCGGAATGGATCCGGAGTGCCTGTTCATGGTTTGAATCAGCCCTGAATGGCTCGTGTACACTATCAGAAAATCGTACGAAAAATACAGCTTTTGAAGCAATCGTACGATGATCTGATTGTTAGTACACAGCTTTTGAGAGCTGATCACGACAATTATCCGATAGGACAAGCACGAAAATTTTTCTTGTACGATACCAGATCATACGATTTTCGTTTAATGAGTACAGTTGTCATTTGAAAATACAATACAAATACACTACAACAAATGACATCACTTTCACATTTTTATTCTGTCGTATGTGAATTTTCGTAACTTTAGTAAACTCTTAATTTTCTAATGAGACTGGCATGCAAAAAAACCCAAATAAAAAGGATGATTATTAGTCCGATAATCCCATCGTGTGTACCAGGCATTAGCTTATATTGAGAATGCTATGGGACATATACATATATCACAAGACAAGTAAGGTCAAGACACTGCACTCAGCAGAGTGAATCACCTTCATCCGTATTTCTGGATGTGATCGCGTGAGTGCCGTATTAGTTGCCGCTCTAAGTGAACTGTACTGTGAATGGATAGGATCAGTCTGACTTAAAAAATAATAATTAAAAAAAAAAAAGATGCCGTACACAAATCGCTGCTCTATATTTACGTAATTTGGTGTAAGTATGTATTTTCACAGCGTAGGAGCTTTGATAATAATGCAGATTGCGTAACTCTGAGTTGCTGTCTGGAAAGTGAATATCAAATTCTCTTTTTCTAAAAATGAAAAAACCGCAATTGTTTTAAAGATTCACTGGCAAAATGTAATGCTAATATGTCTGCCTTTAGGACCTTCTTCACCCAAGAATCTCATATTTTATGACTGCATAGAAAGGGACACGCTCAGATTGTCAGAAGAAGGGTGTGACCATGTACTTGTACCCTACAAGTATTGGAAACATCTGCTAAAACATGTGGCTTTTGTAGACCATCCGTATATCAGATGTATGCTGTACTCCAGATTTACAACACTTATCCCAATTATTTTCATTATTCATTATTTTATACTTTAAGGAACATAATTGGACCTATTTATAAAGGTGCAAACGTGCCCATCTTCTGGTGCATTTTTTTACTCTCTGGCACCATTTATAAAACATAGAATCACCGCTTTGGTTTTTTACAAGTTCCTACATTTCTGAAACAGTTTTTTAGCTTTTTTTTGTCATAGTTTTTGCAAGTATACACAATTTATATATCAATTGTATTCCAGAAAAGAAAATACAATTATTTGTTCAATACATGCACAAGGGTGATTTTTTTTGTAAGGAAAAGTTAAACATCCTTTGGACAGATATCTGAACTTGAAAAAGTTTTTCACTTTCTGTTTGTAAAAGTTCTCAACCTTCGAATCCTTCATTTTTCAAAAGTGCTTTACTTTCTGTTGACTGTTTGGAAGAGTTTTCTTCTTTCTACTTACAGTTTATTACTGACAGATACTCCTGGACTGTTCACCGCTTTGAAGAAATCCACACTTTTACACCAGTTTGTCAGTTTGGAGTACACTAAAGTTGTATGGCAGTTCCATTTTACTTTTAACTGTAGCATATAGAGCATTTCTAAGTGTTGCTTGGCATTTCCAGCTTCTTTTATAAATAATTCAGAAAACTTAGTGCAAGCTTTCGTCTGCAAACAGAATCACAGATGTACTTGCACTTGCAGTTATCCACAAGGCTGTTATTTCCCCTATGATACTAATAAAGCTCCATTCAGCAAGATCAATGTTGTTCAACTGATGGCCTTTTCAGAAAAATAGTGTTTTGTGTATTATAAATCGGCAGCCGTAGTGATCTGCGTTTAAAAATTAGTTTCAAGCTGAACTCCAGGCAAACTTTTTATTTATCTATCTATCTATCTATCTATCTATCTATCTATCTATCTATCTATCTATCTATCTATCTATCTATCTATCTATCTATCTATCTATCTATATATATATATATATATATATATATATATACACTGCTCAAAAAAATTAAAGGAAAACTTTAAAAACACATCAGATCTTAATGGGGAAAAATATTATGCTGGATATCTATACTGACATGGACTGGGTAATGTGTTAGGAAGGAAATGATGCCACATTGTTTAACAGAAATGAAAATGATCAACCTACAGAGGGCTGAATTCAAATACACTCCGAAAATCAAAGTGAAAAAATGATGCAGCAGGCTAGTCCATTTTGCTGAAATGTCATTGCAGCAACTCAGAATGGTACTCAGTAGTTTGTATAATCCCCACGTGCTTGTATGCATTCCTGACAACGTCGGGACATGCTCCTTTTGAGATGACGGATGGTGTCCTGGGGTATTTCCTCCCAGATCTGGGCAAGGGCATCACTGAGTTCCAGAACAGGCTGAGGTGCAACCTTGTGGAGCCAGATAGACCAAAACATAGATTCCCAGAGGTGTTCTATTGAATTTAGGCCAGGCGAGTGTGGGGGCCATTCAATGGTATCAATTCCTTCATCCTCAAGGAACTGGCTGCATATTCTCGCCACATGAGGCCAGGCATTGTCGAGCTGCACCACTGCACCAGCATAGGGTCTGACAATGGATCCAAGGATTTCATCCAAATACCTAATGGCAGACAAGTTGCCATTATCTAGCCTGTAGAGGTCTGTGCGTCCTTCCAGGGATATGCCTCCCCAGACCATCACTGACCCCCCACCAAACCAGTCATGCTAAACAATCTTACAGGCAGGATAACATTCTCCACGGCTTCTCCAGACCCTTTCACGTCTGTCACATGTGCTCAGGGTGAACCTGCTCTCATCTATGAAAAGCACAGGGCGCCAGTGGCAGACCTGCCAATTCTGGTGTTCAATGACAAATGCCAATCAAGCTCCACAGTGGCGGGCAGTGAGCACAGGACCCACTAGAGGACATTGGGCCCTCAGGCCACCCTTATGAAGTCTGTTTCTGATTGGTCAGAGACATTTACACCAGTGGCCTGCTGGGGGTCATTTTGTAGGGCTCTGGCAGTGCTCATCCTGTTTCTCCTTGCACAAAGGAGCAGATACCGGTCCTGCTGATGAGTTAAGGACCTTCTTTGGCCCTGTCCAGCTCTCCTAGAGTAACTGCCTTTCTCCTAGAAACTCCTCCATGCTCTTGAGACTGTAGTGGGAGACACAGCAAACCTTTTGGCAAATGCACGTATTGATGTGCCATCCTGGAGGAGTTGGAATGCTTTTGCAACCTCTATAGGGTCCAGGTATTGCCTCACGCTACCATTAGTGACACTGACCCTAGCCAAATGAAAAACTAGTGAAAAACAGAAAAGATGAGTAAGGAAAAACATTTCAGTGGCCTCCACCTGTAAAATCATTCTGTTTTGGAAGTCGCCTCATTGTTTCCCATCTAGTGCCTCTGTTAATTTCATTAACACCAAAGCAGCTGAAACTGAGTAACAACCCCCTCTGCTACTTAACTGACCAGATCCATATCCCAGGAGTTTAATTGACTTGATGCTCTGATTAAAAAATGTTCCTTTAATCTTTTTGAGCAATGTATATGGCATTATACACCTGTAAATGTTTTTGTTCTATTCCTTGTGTTGTTTGTTTGCCTTGCAATGATGGCTCACATGTTGTTGCAGTTTGTAATGTTATCACTGATCAGTTTCCAGTTATGTCCATGTATTCATTCAGCTAGCGTGTCCCTATTCATTAAAGGTACAAGCAGCTTCTTGTTCTGGGTCACACAGTGTCCAATCCATGCCTGCCAATATCTCTATATTGCATCACAAATGTGGAAGTGCTAATGTGATGAAACACATCTCTTCCCTTCATTGCTCTGCCTGCTTGTGGCTGTGTCAGATATAATTGCAATGCACACCTGCAGAACACAAGACAGAGAGACCCAGGGATTGCAGGATAGGTATTTTCTTCATAGTGTCAGTAGTAGACTGCAGACAGGGATTGTGCATTAACCTGTGTGATGCCATGGTGCATGCCTCATGTTTGAACACAAACAGAACCTTCTGCCAAAGGAATTTGAGAATTTACTCTACTATAGGCTGTGCATGCAGGGTTCCAAATGACACCATCAAACTACACAATCAATGCACATCTTATGCAGGTGAAAAACACGAGGTGCAGGTAGGAAGGTTTATAATACTTTTAAATGCTCTCTCTCACATCAGTCTCTTTCCAGAGAGAAACATGGAGGCTGCCATTGCTGTGTTCTTATTCTAATAATGCTAATTACCTGGCTGCTATGCTGGCACGAAAGGGGCATTGTACGTTCATTTGAGATTGATTGCTACTGTGCTACTACATTTTGCTTGTGCAGCTTACTTCATAGGGAGTTGTTTGTTGCATTTGTTTAGTGATCATGTGCTGCACATAGTGATTAAATGCTGGTAATGCAAGAATGAGCTTTCAACATTATCCAGTGTAGCTGTGGCCTATTCAGGTGATTAGCAGTAAATGGTTAAATCTCTGACTAACAGGAGACTAATATCATCCATGTACCTTCGCCCTAATTGCATCATTTTGTATAAAAAATGTGTTGGCATAAAAGTGTGTTCTAAATGATAAAGACAGATGCCTGAGTTTCCATTGGGACAATGACAGATAAGAGACAAACATTCTGGAAACCGGGTCAGATGTGGGCTCTCAGCAGCCCTGTGCCGGCTAGCAGTTGTTCGTTCCCTTGGTGTAGCATGCAGCATGATTATTGCTGCCTCTCTCTAACACCTCATACATTTGTCGTTGAGCAGGCTGGGGGCTGCATTGAATAAAGGCTTTACATTTTTCTGGTTTTAGAGTACTGTTGGCTGGGCTGCAGCTGTAAAGGACCCTGATGAATAATTTTCAATAATCTCTAAAGAATTTTATCCTTAAAACCTGTGTCGTGCTGGATGCTGCGAGCAACAAATTGGAAGCAGTGATTGGACGCAGGCGTGTGTGCCGCTTGTTTGTATATGTTTCTGGCCGTAACCAGGCAACTGCAGAGCGACCATGGGTTCTGCATCTAGTTAGCGAGCAGCCCACTGCCTCACGTTCCAGGGGAAGTATCCGATTATGGGGTTCCTCAAGTATCTCCAGATGTGGCTCCATGGCTAGCAGATAGGCTTTATCAACACCTGCTTTTCATCCCGCCCTGCGCTGCGTACTCTGGAAAATGTGTGCGGCTTAAGGTGGGCACATGTCCATCTATTCGTATCCTATGAGAAAAATAACTCTTATTTACTAATCTATAGTAAAATAAGTAGATCTATTCCCTACATGGAGTACATCTAGTTTGCTAAAGTTAGGTTTTTCATAAACACTTGCCATGTCTTTTTTTTTTTTTTTTCTATAATATACTCTTTACACTTTTTTTTTTATTTTTTTTTGCATCTGTGCTGCTGATCTTCTTCAGCTTCTTATAGCCTCATGCTGGCTATTTGCATGCTTTCCAGTTTCAGCTTCACTTCATTGCTTAGATTTCTGATAGTGACAACTACGAAATATGCCTGAGCAATGTGTGTCAGCGCAGTTGGGGCTCAATGATAACTCAGGGGCCCAATAGGAGGATAGTTGTTACATAATAACAGGAATAGATTCAACAAGGACCTTGGGGACTGGGGCATCAAGTACTATTTTAATTTTAGCAGCGCTTTTCTCCCTGAAGTCTCAAAGCACTTATTAAATTGGTTTTGAGATAGGAGCTGAGCAGCTATTTTGGACATGCTCAATAGAATATTATACTGGGGCCAATGTTTTAGACAGGAGCCATTTAACCTACTAGCATTACTTTGGGGTGTGGGAGAAAACCTATATAAGCATAGGGAGAACCTGCAAAATAGTGGATGGTGGAGTGGCTAGGGACTGCAACAGAGGACCCTGGTACAGGAAATGCCTAAAAAATGATCATTGGTAGGGTTGCGCTTAAGCTGCATATTAAAAAAGATTACATTAACATGTTATAGCTTATATTTAGATTTTAATGATTGGGTTTTGATCTACTTTGAAATCTACCCAGGGATCTACCCTGTCACCACACTATAGCCCCATGTTTTGTCTAATACACCAATCATTTATAACTTCATGACCACCCATCTAATATTGAGTAGGTCCCCTTTTGCCAAAACAGCACTGACCCATCAAGGTATGGACACCACTAGACCTTGTAAGGTATGCTGTGGTATCTGGCACCAAGCCAACAGTAGCAAGTCCTAAGTTGTGAGGTGGGGGTCTTCATGGGTCAGACTTGTTTTTCCAGCACATTCCACAGATACTTGATTTGATCGAGATCTGGAGAATTTAGGCCAAGTCAAGACCTCACACTCGTGTTCCTCAAACTATTTTTAAACCATTCTTGCCGTGTGGATTATCCTGCTGAAAGAGGCCACTGTTGTCAGGGAATACAGTTGCCATGAAGAATAGAACTTGGACAATAACAGTGTTTAGGTAGGTGGTACAGGTCAAAGTAAAATCCACATAAATGATGGGACCAAGGTTCCTAGCAAAACATTTCCCGAAGCATCACACTGCCTCCGCCAGCTTACCTTCTTCTCATATTACATCCTGGTGCCATCTCTTCCCAGGGTGAGCAATGCACATTCACCCGGCCATCCACATGATGTAAAAGAAAACATGATTCATTAGACAAGGCCCCCTTCTTTCATTCCTTCATGGTCCACTTCTGATGCTCACGTGCATAACAAACTGTGATGCCCATTTTTTTCTACTTTCAACATAACAACTTCAGGGACAACAATATTACTTGCTGCCCGTGCCCAATATATCCCAACAACTTTAAGATGCCATTGTAATGAAATAATTAATGTTTTTCAGTTTACCTGTCAGTGGTCATAAAGTTATGACTAATCGGTGTGTATTTAGTGTGCTGTAGCACTGATGTTCTATAGGACTCCACTGTTAAACAGGGATTTGTTTGTTTTTATGATTTGTGTTTTGTGATGCAAAGCTATGTCTATTTGACATTCTGTTCCGACACATGCTGCTGTCATTGTGCCCTTCTTTTTCCTATTGATTGTTAGTCTACTTTGTTGGAAAATCTAATAAAAATAAAATTACAAAAAAAGTGAATGAAAACCCTAACAATGAACTTTACCTCTATGCCATAAAAGTGTTTTATTATATCTATTTGATAAGTGCAAAAAATGTATGTTGATCCTGTCAGAAATCCAGTGTGCTCTGGTTTACTGCGCCCCCCTGCCTTTGCTACCCTTTTATCATTTAGCATTTGGGGAGCTATTAGGATGTAGGATGTAGGAGCTCCTAGGGTGACAACTGTACTCCTCTGTAAGTACAGTACGGCATATGAGTGACATCACTCTAGGACAGGAAGAAAGTTACTGGCAGGAATACCAGGTGAAAAAAAACAATTTTGCAGCCCGCACATCTAAGGACTGGTAAGCTACAATATATATTACATTTTTAAAAAAACAACTTTAAAGCTGATCTCCAGGTTATGGGGAAAAAAAAAAAGTTTGGGCTAAGCTGGTCTTAAACTATTTACTTCACTAATAGATGCAGCAGCTGTGTGTGTGCTGTATATACTGTACGTAACCTCAGCTGCATTTAGTATACAGTCCTGTGTTCCGGCAATGGGACTGGAACTTCCTATACCACTCCTGGGACGAAATTGAGTCGAGCTGAGTGCTGCTCAGCCATTCGCAGGGAGCATATGCATTCTATAAATTAATACAAAGCTACCTCTGATTGGCTGAGGTGGACAGGCAGGCGAATGACCTCATGATCCCTGCCTCAGCCAATCAGAGGAAGGTTTGGATACATTAATAGAATACAAAGCTCCCTGTGAATGACTGAGCAGTGCTTCGTTGTGGGAGTGGAATCAACGTTAACATTGACTAGTAATTGGAGAAATCAGATTGTATTAAGCTGCCTGGACGTAATTATATTTATTTGTGTTCCTAATTTGTCTTGTTTTGTTTAAACTGTTTAAAGGAAGCCTGTAATCAAAAATCAAGCTTGTGGTTATGGAGTGCTCTTTCTAGAAATGCTAGTTGCCTGCCTGTCGTGTTAACCGTAGCGCACAACCTGTACGCAGATAAGGTATTCAGACTTGGTACGTCTTCTGGGTCAGCATAACAGCCAGGCAACATGTGTTTTCAGAAGAAGGACATCGGTTGTAGCCTCCATATTTCTCTCATGACAGGTTTACTTTAAATGCCAGATAGACATGCTTTTGAAAGTTTAATCTAACAAACTTTCGGCCTGCTTCCAACAAAATATTCTGATTGTAATTGATAATGATCATTACATTTCTCTGGGGAGAAGTGCTGAACAAAAGTGTCCTGGATCTTACTTCAGGTGTGATGTACACATACATTGTTTTGTGTATATGGGAACAGCGTCATATATACAGTTGTAAAACATCCCTGGATTCCAGAGGTAATCCCAGATATAAAACTTTCCCTGATTTTCATTAACAGTCAATTATAGGGATTGTACTCTGATTCTGAAAGAGTGTACTATATAATAAAAAAATCTATATGTCTTAAAACATTGCTTATATAGTTCTCTGCGGCTTTCCAAGATCATATGGGAGGAGGAATTTATTTACAGAGGTCCAACAACAAATGGTTGCCGTCATTTATTGTGAAATGCTGTCAGCATGGTGGGAAGTTTAGCAGCCAATAGGCCACTCAACCTAGGAGCCGTATGGAGTTTGGCTCTAGTGAGCTTTTTAAGGCTGCTTTCACACTGATCTGTTTTTCTTCCCCTTTTGCATTAAAAAAAGGAAGAAAAACACATGAAATCTTATATAACTCTTCACGCGGCTCAGTTGCATTTTGTAAACTCTGCTTGCTGCATTTCTGGTACATGCTTGATGCGGTAAAAAAATGCACCTCCCCATTAAAATGAATGGAAAGCGCATCAAACCCACATTTTTGGTGTGGTTTTTGAGTTATATGTTCTTTTTTCACAAGTGCAAAATGCATCAAGGATGCAAGTGTGCAAGTAGCCTTAGCACTGGCCTGGTTTTAGTGACTAAAAGTTCTTGCAAGTGCCTTTAAACTTTTGGAGATCCATTAGAAGATGTCCCATTTTAGATTCCTCTACTCAGTTGTATCCCTGACTTGCCTTAGCAATATACACTATATTACCAAAAGTATTGGGAAGCCTGCCTTTACACGCACATAAACTTTAATGGTGTCTCAGTCTTAGACTGTAGGGTTTAATCTCTTCTGCGAAGGCTGTCCACAAGGTTTAAAAGTGTGTCTATGGGAATGTTTCACCATTGTGAATAGAAAAATAGTGCGCTCTACAAAAACCTATGCATTAGAATGCATGAATAAAAAATACATACAACAATATACTAGTTGTAAAATACACAAAACCATCAAAGTGATATGTGAATAAATGTTGTAAACAAAACGTTTCTAACAAGAGAGTCTCTTAAATAAATAATATGGTGATGTTTTCAGATCTTGAAGTGATGAACAAACACCACGATAAATATGCCGATATTGCGCCATTTTGGATGTGGGACTTAAATACAGTGGAGGCCGAATGTACATAAATAACATATAGATCATGTGGATAAAAAGGCTAGGCACATTAATAAGCAATATAAGATATTAGCGGTGGTTGGAAAACAGCACGTGGACAAATAAGAATATCTTATATTGCTTTTTAATGTGCTTAGCCTTTTTATCCACATGATCTATATGTTATTTATGTATTGGAATAGTGTTCTCCGCCGCTACAGTCGGCAATAGGGTGGGCTCTAGGACCGAGCAGGTTCAGGCCTCCTCTGTATTTAAGTCCCACATCCAAAATGGCGCAATATCGGCCTGAGGAAGGAGCGCATGCTCCGAGAACGCGTCGCCGGCGCCATGACGTAATCGCGTATCCCGGAAGTGACGACGGATCGGCATTAGAGTGTCCCCATGACCAGGAAGTGCGGACTGCCACCATTTACTGCCTGTACACCGCAACCGCTCAAGCCATCCTGATCCAAATACCGGAGTGATTGTCTATGATGCTTTGTACATTATTACCTTTGTGAGTACCTTTTCCTTTGGTTCTATCAAATAAATCTCAAGATTCTGCACTTAGAGTGGCGCCTGTGTTTTCCTTCCAGTTGGCTCCAAGCATCTTCTACTTGTCACCAGAGGTGCCTTAGGAGTGCTTATTGGGATTCATTTTTTTATGGACTTTTTTAGATATGGACTTATGAACTGTCCCTTTGCTTGATATTATTTTATTTTGTTGATCCCCTGTTTTTTTCTTAGTGACACCCGTGAAGTCCCTGGTAATACTTCTTCCTCCCCGTTGTGCGCCAGTTGTTATTTTAAGCATTTATTAGACAAATGCTCTCCTTAATGCTGTCCTTATACAGGTCAAGCTGCACTCAGTCTGAAGTCCATCATTTGCAGTCAGTGTTTCTCCTTTCACCTTTATAATGTATTGAGGTTAAATCAGGACAGATCAACTATCATCATAGTTGAGCACATCGTAACAAGCCAATTGTGCTGTTTTATGCATTTTTTAGTATACTGGTATATGGACATGTGTCGACATGCAAAATACAATAAGATAAGTGCATTCATGATGAAGGCTATTTATTGGCTGCCAATATAGCCAGATTAGTGAATTTAAGAACCTGGAATTCCACTCCTCCAGAGAATTTGACAACTCTACCTCTTCTATTGCAAGCAGACTTGAGCTTCCTTTAACATGGATCACATGAAGACTCTGGTTGCTGTTGGCAAAACTTCCACTTTCCTTTATGGTGCTTATAAACAGACAAAATATGACTTACTAGTCGGGTATGTTCTTTATGTAGGAGAGATAAAGGAAATACAATTGACTGTCTCTCAGCTATAAATTCAAATTGCAGCCAACATTTCCAGAGAAAACATCTAATTAACTAAGAGGAGAACCTCCACTCTGCTGTCTCATTAAGCTGCATGTTAATCTTCAGAATATCGTATGTTAGAGAATTTATCCTCATGTGTCCAGGCTTTTCAGTGTAGGCCCCTTACGCATTCTGTAATTTGTCATTATTCAGATCATTCTAGGCATCAAGTTCAGCTCTTTCTTTTAATCAAATCCAGTCCAAACACACACACACGCTGCATTCCCCCATATGTCCCACTGGAAAACAAAAATTGGCAAGATGCGAAAGGGTGTGTTTTAATGCAAGTATTTCTGCTTGGAAAGAGTACTCAAGATTTTCTTGTAATTTTTTATCATATCATTTTTTATCATATAGATCACACATAATTACCCTGTGGCCCTGCAGGTGTTAAGGGAACATAAGAGGTCAGTCCACCACTGAAACTTGATGTTTCACTTTCTGATGCATGCTGGTTGGTTTAACCACCTATTGGTTTATTATAACCCTCAAATGGCTCAAGGACTCCCGCAGCAAGATCTCCATATCAATGTTTCTAGCTCTACTACCTCTCAGCTGTATGTCTCTATTGGCTGAAAACGGATACACAGCTTTTTGATGGATTATCAATTTAAAGTTTTAAAGCTGAACTCCTACTTTCTTTTCACTAGAACTGAATGGAATGATCAGACCCAGCATAGATCATTGCTCTGTTGTCTGCAGATCTTCTGATATTTTGGGCTAAGTTGAGAATTTGTACCATGTGATACGTTGTATTGTCTGGATGTAAACTGAGGGCTTTACAGCCACTTCCTGCTCAGTCTCTAGCCTAGAACACACCCCTCTGTAGTCTTTCTGAGTCTGAAAATTATGTAACTTCCTTCATAGCTCTGATGGTGGGTGGGATGGAATTCATCCTAATTAGCATTCAATCCCTCCCAGTCAAACCTACAGGAAGTGTCTCAAGTCCCACCTAACAGATCACAGCATCATTCAAAAGGAAACCCCTTCATACGCAGCCTGTTCTGATAGCTAGCTGTGCTGCTGCTGGACAGGACTGACTGGACCATAATTCGAATTCAACCCTGCCCAGGTAAATATGCATACCAGTGTGAACAGGGAGATTCTCACCCCTCAGATCCCGCCCTCCTAGAGCCCTCCTCTCTGTGATCTTATTCATTTACATATGAAGAAAACACATTCATAATAACCTTTCTTAGCCCTTCCTCTGTAGACTTGCAGTAGGTCATTATTCTTTGGCATGCTGCAAGACAGGAATGACACATTTATACCTGCTTTGCAGACTGAAGAGTGATCTGCATTCAGACCCACCTGCAACAACTCCCAGAACTGCTACTAGTGACTCCCATAGCCTTCCCTTAAACTACAGAGACTCAAAGCATGTTGGGACATGTAGTATCAGGACTGGTAAAGGAAGGAAACAGGAAGTCAGAGGACTTTGAAATTCAGCCAGGGGAAGGAGGGACATCACAGACACACAACCTTTCTTTTTACAGCTAAATATTATAAGATACAGATAAAATGACAGTGAGGTTGTGATTTATTTACATGCACCTGTTGTTTTGGGGAGGAAAAGCTGGAGTTCTGCTTCAAAGGAAGCATTCAACATAGCAGACAGCCCTAATGAACGTTTTTAAAGGCCTACCATTGCAGACTTGTATTTGATAATATATGTTGTGAGGATGCCATTCCTATCCTACTTTACTTCTTGGTGAGTCTCTACCATGGAACAAGCATTTAATCAATGAGATATTGGCATGCCCAATATGCACATACTTGTTCCAGGTAAGTGACATAGGGGCCTACTTATCAATGTTTTTTATGCAATGTTTTTATGCAAGATACACATTACTCTGATCCAAGATTCAAATTCAAATTTTTCTAATTGACTTGTATGAAATAAGAAAAATTAGTGTCGATCTTGGGTAGTGTTTGTGGGACTTTTGGGTGAAGCCATTGATAAATAGTCCCTATAGTGTAGGATAAGGAAGATTTGTAGCTATTTATATTTTTAGGGTTCAGAAGAAAAAAACAAGGGCAGAGTACTGGTAAATTGGGGTGGGACGTTTTGTTGCCTCAGTATGAAATATCACAGTGATGGCTATGCTGGCTGCATTATGATGACATCTGTGTAGAACTCAAGACATTCTGGATAGGGAGGCTTGTGTAAAATTGAAAAAAATATCACTTTTACTTCCTGTCCTAGAGATGTAACAGGAAGTTAGACGAAGTCCCCTCTTAGACAGTGGTCCCTAGAAAAGGTTTTGGATTTCCACATACTTTTCTTCGCTGTGAAAATGGTCAGAATCAGAGTGGCAAAACTTTCTAAGCGGCACACCGACAGCAAGAAAGTTCTGACAGGTGTTCTAATTCTTCTCCAGTA
Organism: Pelophylax lessonae; assembly: GCF_965119305.1. NCBI lineage: Eukaryota > Metazoa > Chordata > Amphibia > Anura > Ranidae > Pelophylax > Pelophylax lessonae. The sequence goes on from NC_138772.1 coordinate 118,652,853, forward strand.
TATTCAAAACTTTTAAAAGTTTTGCCTTTAGTTATTTTTTAAGATGAATAAGTGATCTTTTATTTTTAATTTCAATTTTACTTTTACTTAATTTTGCATTTGCATAATAAGAAAACACCCCCAACAGATTGCTGTTAACAATGGGTTCATTTATAAAGTGGTGTAAAAATTGACAATATGGGCAGAAATGTGTTGAACTTCAGGGGGTGGGGGTGGGGGGGTGTATTTTACCTCTCATGGGCCCCCTCCCCTTAATTGCACAGTGACATCATTGCACTCCATTCTGCGTCCATGTAGGAGGATTCAGTGTACTAGCTCCCTCCTTGGGCCATGGCTGGAAACCATTACATTTCAGTTGCGGTGTACAATATTTTGGCTGTACCACACATCCCAAGGAAGACCAAATGTGCATGGCTTGGTTTTATGCAATACGTGTGCAAACATTGGTTCCAGCTAAACATTCACAGTAATGCTGTGCTATAGCGCGCAATGTGATAAATAGTGTCAAAAATGTATCATAAAAAAATATACTGGAAATGATTATAAATGATTACGTGTCAAGTTTTATAATGAACCAACACCATAACACACAGATATTACCAATATAAACAAACTATAACAAAGATAAGTGCAATCCACAAAATTTAGTGTGATTTAAAAAAATAAATTATCATAAATGTCCATGCAAAAAAAAATAAAAATATGCAGCCTTCTCCAAGTATTGAGCCTCAAACAGTGTTTCTCAAACGCTCAAGTCCTTTCCCATGCTTGAAAAAATAATGTGTCACCACAGAGTGCTCCCCGAGTGCTCCCCGACCAGGAATAATCTCACCTGGGGTAGTGTGACCACCACAATCAAGTAGGGTCAGTAACAGCCTTTAAGCCTCTCAAGGGCTACAGCCAGCTCTTCCAACCTTCTCTTCTGTTATCTCCTCATATAGAAATCATGGCATCCAGAGACATGTATATGGAGGAATATATACCAATAGTGCTTATATCCTTCTAAAAAGTTATTTATTGAAAGAACATATACAGGGTACTCACTTTCATCTGGTGCTTCCAGCACACTAGTCTAATACAGGCATAAAACTCAGTTTCTGGGGAGATTCCATTGCTCTCACACAAGCCACAAGCCTCACAGACACTCTCCGGTATCCAGCTCCTTGCTGGTTTGTGGTGTCATCACCACCCTGGCCCCTTCCCTATGCGTATTGACACAGGGTCACGTGTCTTCCTCAGGGGGATTTCTAGCTGTTTCTGTTTTTGAAACAAAATCTAAATCCTGGACATTGAGTTTGTGGCTGGCATCTACCGTTTAGTTATCAAACAACTCAAAGCCACGATTGGGGCTGTTCTTGAACTTAGAAGAAAAGACGGTCCATTAGGCAGCACTCCATCAGCAGTGAGGCCAAATGAGTGTCACTAAAAATAATTGCAATAAGAGGTAGGTCAACTCTGATGATTATAAAAAAGGTGACTGGTCAGATGGAATTTATTAAAGCTGAAAGGGGTACAGCCTAGAAGAAAATTAGCATGGGAAAACTAAAAATGCTGTACGTAACATGAACTTTAAAGTGGCACTAATGGATAATCATTTTTTACCTTAATGTATTACCTGCATTAAAGTAAAAAAAACCTCTTGGGTCCCTACTGTCATATCCTCCAGAGACAAAGTTATTCATGTAAAATTTCTGCATCATATATACTTTACCCCCTATGTTCTTTTTAGAACAGGTAGGCTACCAACCTCCCCAAGCTCCAAGTGCCTACGAGTGGATGGTAAATTTTACCATATAGCATGGGACTGCCCGGTCATACTCTTTTTTTAAACTGCAGTTCCAAATTTTATTGGTTCTGTGCTCCAACTACCTAATATATGTTAACCTAAAACTCCTTCTTCATTTACTGTTTCATTATGAGTAACTTTGCAAGAATTATAGTTACTCAGTGGAAATCACAAACCGCTCCCACATTAACCCAATGCCTTAGACTTATTGACCAGGTTATCCTGATGTACAAGTTAACATACATGGCCCAAAGCTGTCCTAAGAAATGTGAAAGGTCTGGTCCCCCTGGGTAAATACACAAGCCACAATATCATCAGACTAAAATGGTATACATGGTAAACAGCCCTACAGGGTATACAGAGTAACAATACATAAATATTATCAATAATTTGTTTTAAATTGGCATACAAATATATATATTTGAAATCAAATCTTTATTATTTTGTGGAAATAACATGGTGTGGGCAGATTTATGCCAGTCACAGGCTGTGTCTTGCCCCTCCAGCCTGTGTCTTAGAATAAGAGGGAGTTGAAGCCTCCATCAATCAAGATGTTATATCCCACCCAATTGTGTTTAGCTGGTTGGTGGGCATGGAGGAGGAGGGAGGGAGTGGGTTGTCATTAGCCACTGTGTATACACCGCTAATGTGTGACTCTATAGTCACATGGGCTGCACAGATATGATAGGGAGGAAATGCTCAGTATAGAAACTGAGCATGTGCAGAGTTGCCTCCACAGCTGCAAAATCCCTAGCTGAATTGCGGACATTGACAGAAGGCGGAGATATAGAGAACAGCAGGATCAATCAGGTTTTTTGCAGAATATAGAAAACATATCTCATAGTGACTGAGTATAAACAACATGTAATACACCCTTGATTGATAGTTTTTTATGATGTGGGTTTAGTGACACTTTTTAAGTGTATTTCTAGCAAAAAAGGAAAAAAAAATGGAAATGGGTTTGGAAAAAAGTTAGACCCTCTCTTTTTGCTTTTGACTTCCCTATTGAAGAGATTCACCACTTTATTTCTACTGGTGACCATTGTCACCAGAGATTTACTTTCACTTCCTGTTGCGTCCATGTGCAGGGAAACTTCCCCAAGCTTACACAGGCAGCAAAAATTAATCCGGCAGGGATTTAAACCTTCTGTACTCTATCTAAAGCTAAAATGGCATGGCAATGACATTAAAGGAGTTGTACAGGCAGAAGGTTTTTTTATCCTAATGCATTCTATGTATTAAGATAAAAAGCCTTCTGTGTGTAGCAGCCCTCCTAATACTTACCTGAGCCCTATCTCTATCCAGCGATATCCATTAGTCCCTCGGACTCTCCCTCCTGATTGGCTGAGACACAGCAGTGGCGCCATTGACTCTCGCTGTTGTCAATGAAAGACAGCCAATCAGGAGAGAGAGGGGGCGGGGCCAAACTGCAGGTCTGTGTCTGAATGGACACACGGAGCTGCAGCTAGGCTCGGGTGCCCTCATAGAAAGCCGCTTGCTGTTGGGGGAACCTGACAGGAGGGAGGGACCAAAAGCAGAAAAGAAGGACCCTAGAAGAGGATGACCCAGGATGTCCAGTGGAGAACCACTTCACAGAGCAATTAAGTATTTGTTTGTTATTTAAAAAAAAAAAAAACACAAGACTTTACAATCACTTTGGTGTTTTCTTTGAATTGCTTTGCCACACGAATGCTATCAGAGATGAACTGGCTGCTGCTGAAGTTGGGAAAACACACAACCTGTACATTGTTAAAGGATTACTAGATATGAGTAGTATAGGGACTGGCTGACAAATTATTGGAATACAGTATGTGCTGCGTAATTTCCTGCTGCCGCACTTCAACAGAAGAGTGCTTTAGCCTCAAGGAGGCCTGTGTGATGTGATCCTAAGCAACACTGTCAAACATTCAATCAATTGACCAGGAAGATTAGCCTGCAGCAAATGGTGAATATTAGATTCACTAGTAAAGGTAAAGCACAACCATTGTGTAACATTGCAATACAAGAAGCAGAGCCTGCACATGTAATGAACAAATGTGTGACCCTCCATGTACACATAGAGCATGTCATTACAATTATTATACAAGGGATCAGTATTTTTGTAAACATTAAACCTGATAAAATGATTGGCATCAAGCTGATGTTTCACATGTACAGTCGTTTGAAAGAAAATGCTTATGTTTTTTTAAGTCTCAAATTCTTTCATTCTCCTGCATGTAATTGGGCGATTGAAATTATTATGGGTTCTATTAACCAAACATGACAATGACTCCATTCCTAAGTAAACCATTTACTGCTAGATATTTGTACTGATAATACAATATCCACCATGCACATTATAAAACTCGCTTTCCTGTTCCGTCGCCGTGGCACCTCCATATCCAGTATTGCTGCAAACTGGGTGTTCAGCCAGGCACTCTATAACTATTTGTGTTTACATGCGACTGAAGTACATTTCTGAAGCTGAGTTTATTTTGCTTGGATCTTGGCCACCGCAGATTGTCGTACTTGGAGGACCGACAGAAGTGGGTGGGAGTTTTGGGACTGTGTAAAGAATGAAAAGAAGAGAAATAAAGTTTGCTTTTTTGGCTCAGCTACATGCACAAACATTACATGTTCAGTGTTTGTGCATGTGTTCCATCACGGCTCACCCTTTAAGTACTGGAGGGCAAGGCTACATAAACTGACCACTATGGAAACTAAACTGGGTTTGTACATGACAGGGCATTCTCACTGCAGTAAAGATAAAGGCCTGGCTAATATTAGTAATGTTATAGCCAGTATTATTATAGGCATTTGCACAGAGCTTAAAGGGTAACTTTCGGGGGAAAAAAATTAGCAAATAAAGAAAAAACAATATAGCGTATACAATTGCGACGCAAATCATATTGTAATTGAATGTTATTAAAAATTACCTTTCCTTTCCAATCTGCAGCTGTTGTAATTTTCTGAAAATGCAATACAATATGGCTACCTGGAGGTGTTCTGTACACAGAATGTATACTGACCACACCCCAGAAACATCATTTCCTGCTTGTGTGATTGGTTCCCCAATTTTCCCAGAAGTCTGCCTAAGATGCATTCAGATTTCTGGAATCCCCTGCAACAAAAATGTCATTTTTGGATGAGATACTCTTAATAGGAACACGTCTAAAGGGATGCAGACCCAGCAGCTTTCCTCATTAAAGCCCTGCAGCTGCCACAGCTGATAGATAATTATGAAACCACTCCCGTTTGACCGACTCAGCACAGAGGCACAAATAATGATTTCTTCAGAATAACAAAAGGTAGGAATCTGCAACAAAGTTTGCTAAAATCCATGCAATGTACACAGACCACACAGAGGGGAATGTTTTTTTTTTTTCTCAACAAAAGTGGAGTTATGCTTTAGCATAATTTCCAATTCACATCAGTGCCTGCCCTAAGAGAGCTTACAATCCAAGGTCCCTATCTCGCATGCGTGCCATATATGCACACACATACTAGGACCAATTTACCTACCAGCATGCCTTTGAAGCGTAGGAGAAACCCCATGTAAGTACAGAGTGAACTTTTGTGCTGCCCCAGTAGTTACTGAATCACATGGTCTGTCTTGTGATGTTTTTATTGCCTGGCTCCCTGAAATACATTGGAAGGGCCGATGGACATTATTTGCAGTAGCATGAGGAAGACAGATAAAGGTCAAGTTCACCTTTGGAACATGTTCACTCCATATTTAGGATGGAACATGTAACATATTCCAGCCCCCCCCCCCCCCCTCGCTCCCTGTTACAGTGGGCGGGGGTTCTTCTCCTGCATCCACTGTTGCCTACACAGCCATGTCATTTATTCACAGATTCCTGTGAATGAATAAATTACAAGTACCGTATGCCTTTGATATGTCCTCCGGCTTTCAAACAGAAAGCCTGTTCAGAGGTACGGACTGAATGCCAAAAGACTCCTGCAGGAGCCTGAAAAACGTTACACTTGCAATCATTAGATCATGGGGGCATTGGATCATAGGAGCGGAGCCACATCCCTGCAAATAATTTCATTAGCGCAGGCATAGGGTTCTGCTACTTTCACACCTACATGTGTGTATGTGTATATATACATATATGTGTGTGTGTATATATACCCCTACACAGAAGTTCAGATGTCATGCCTGCCTCCAAAGACGTCCACAAAAAAGCCCATTAAACGCCTGCAAGAAAAACGGCCAGGTGTGAAAGTAGTGGAGCCCTATCCCTGCTCTACTGCAATTCTAAGACAAACAATCTTTTTTTTTTTCTGGTTCTGGACATGCTACAGAGCTGAAACTTCACAGGTACACCTTTTAGACCCCCCAGACACTAAATCCAAAGAAATCTTTTTTTTTCTTTTCAATAATTTTTTCAATAATTGGCTCTCTATCAAAAATGACAATTTTTAAGAACATTTTTTTGTGTGATTAATAGTCCCTGGGGCATGACCCAGAACCCTAGGCATTTTTAGGGGCATTTATTGGGTTTTAGGGCTTCAAAATGGTGTTTTTTGATTACCGAAGTTTAGGTCCCATTGATTTCAATCGGGTTCTGGAATCCGGACCCGAACTTTCGGGAAGTTCGGGTTTTCTGGTCGAACCGAACTTTTCAAAAGTTCGATCATCCCTATTACAGAGCAGTTGCTTGTATGAGGCAGACAAGTATCAATTGTGCATGGCCACCTTCAGAATGGTTTGTTCATGTTGACGTTAGGCTACTGGCTCCTACCTGACAGGTTTCCTCTCAGAATGCATTGACTGAGAATGTAGACCATTCCAAGTCGATGCCTTCTGAGAGGAAACGCATCCGGCAGGAGCCAGTAGCGTGATGTCAACACAATGCATTTCCTCTCAAAAGGCTTTAGGATGAATTAGAGCGGAGACTGTGAGCCAGGCCTTCTCATCCACATCAGTGCCTGACCTCGCAAATGTGCTTCTGAAAGAATGGTCAAACTTTCCCATAGACACACTCCTAAACCTTGTGGACAGCCTTCCCAGACGAGTTGAAGCTGTTATAGCTGCAAAGGGTGGGCCAGCTCAATATTGAACCCTACGGACTAAGACTGGGATGCCATTAAAGTTCATGTGTAAGCTCTAACGAGCAGGGCCCTCTAGTTCCTCCTGTTTTGAATTGTATTGTAACTGTATTGTCTTCCCTCAAATTGTAAAGCTCTGCGCAAACTGTTGGCGCTATATAAATCCTGTATAATAATAATAATGTGTGTGTAAAGACAGGCGTCCCAATACTTTTGGTAATATAGTGTATATTTACCTAGAAAAATGGTGACATGTTTAACACTTATTTTACCCACTGTACATTCAGAATGCAATATCAGCAGTATGGATCTTTATCCCAGCCATGTTTATATTAGACATTGTTTTTTTGCACTATACTTGGTAGTGGTGACTGAGCCGGTACCTCAAACTGTTTTAATGTTGAACAGACATTTTACTTAAGGCTCTACTATTTCTACTTGACTATTACTGTAAAAAAAATTTAGTTGGTCACCCCCATATCAAATACTGTAATTATGGCACAACATGGAAATAGTTGTTGAAATGAGTGGAAAATGGCACCATGTTTAGCCAAAATTCCACTTCTATCTCTGTATCTTTATAGACTTTGACCGGTGTTTTCACTTGCGTAAAATGCAGATGGTATTGCACTTGTGTTTAATTTAAAAAAGTAAGTCTATTAAATTAAAACCTTAAATAAATAATCACAGTTAAAGTATATTTTAAAAATCAAGTCCACCCAAATTTGGCATTTAATTTTTTATGCACAGAGCAGGGGTTTAAATCAGCTAACAGTGTCTTATATCACAAGGGTTTTGCAGCTGTGAGAGGTCCCTGCCAGAAATCCCTGCCATAGGCACTAGGAAGCCACCTCAGGATTCTGGAAAGATGGAGCCCAGATGAAATATAAGAGGCTAGCAGGTGCTTTAGGTCGCCAGTATCACCCATAAATGAATGCTGTTTTGCATAGAATGAAAAGACTCTTATAACCAAAAAATTGACATATGTGTTAGAGAAAAGAGACATTAGTAACACCTACAAGTATGTATGTAAAAATACTCATAGCTGTATGAAAATTGAGATTTTAGACATTTTTGCGATGGTGCTGTGTAATCTGTTGATCTGTTGTATCTACCACTGTAGACAAAAAGAAGAAGCAGAATGACAGTTGACTATTGATTTGAAAGATTAGGGCTTTTGTATGATAAGAGTGCAAGAAGAACATAGCTTTTTGCCTATAGCAACCAATCAGAATTCATGTTTCACTTTGAACTCCGAATGGTAGAGAAGACACTGATTGGTTGCTATGGACAGCAAGAAATGTTCTTGTCAGCACATTCTTTATGCATGACCCCCAAAGTCAGCTGTGTGTGGGAAAATACGCCCTGCTTAGTACTAGTTGGATTTGAAATATTTCCTTTTCTAATTGTAATCTCTAGGAACATTTTCACATAAACCCAGGAATTCTAATAAGATCTATTTTACATAAGCCAGTTTATGAAAATGATGTATTTAGGTATAGTGTCCCTCTTACTTTTAAAACTCGGCTCTGAGAAAGTCATCTGCAATATGGCTTGGTTTTAAGGTGGAAATATGGCCTGGTGCAAGGTAGAAATATGGCCTGGTGTAAGGTGGAAATATGGCTTGGTGTAAGGTAGAAATATGGCCTGGTGTAAGGTAGAAATATGGCTTGGTGTAAGGTGGGAATGTGGCTTGGTGTAAGGTAGAAATATGGCCTGGTGTAAAGGTGGAAATATGGCTTGGTATAAGGTAGAAATATGGCTTGGTGTAAGGTGGAAATATGGCTTGGTGTAAGGTAGAAATATGGCTTGGTGTGAGGTAGAAATATGGCCTGGTGTAAGGTAGAAATATGGCTTGGTATAAGGTAGAAATATGGCTTGGTGTAAGGTGGAAATATGGCTTGGTGTAAGGTGGAAATATGGCTTGGTGTAAGGTAGAAATATTGCCTGGTGTAAGGTAGAAATATGGCTTGGTGTAAGGTAGAAATATTGCCTGGTGTAAGGTAGAAATATGGCCTGGTGTAAGGTAGAAATATGGCTTGGTGTAAGGTAGAAATATGGCTTGGTGTAAGGTGGAAATATGGCTTGGTGTAAGGTCGAAATATGGCTTGGTGTAAGGTAGAAATATGGCTTGGTGTAAGGTAGAAATATGGCTTGGTGTAAGGTGGGAATGTAGCTTGGTGTAAGGTAGAAATATGGCTTGGTGTAAGGTAGAAATATGGCCTGGTGTAAGGTAGAAGTATGGCTTGGTGTAAGGTGGGAATGTAGCTTGGTGTAAGGTAGAAATATGGCTTGGTGTAAGGTAGAAATATGGCTTGGTGTAAGGTGGAAATATGGCTTGGTGTAAGGTGGAAATATTGCTTGGTGTAAGGTAGAAATATTGCCTGATGTAAGGTAGAAATGTGTCTTGGTGTAAGGTGGGAATGTGGCTTGGTGTAAGGTGGAAATATGGCTTGGTGTAAGGTGGAAATATGGCTTGGTGTAAGGTGGAAATATGGCCTGGTGTAAGGTGGGAATGTGGCTTGGTGTAAGGTAGAAATATGGCTTGGTGTAAGGTGGAAATATGGTTTGGTGTAAGGTAGAAATATGGCTTGTTGTAAGGTGGAAATATGTCTTGGTGTAAGGTACAAATATGGCTTGGTGTAAGGTAGAAATATGGCTTGGTGTAAGGTGGAAATATGGCTTGGTGTAAGGTGGAAATATTGCTTGGTGTAAGGTAGAAATATTGCCTGGTGTAAGGTAGAAATGTGTCTTGGTGTAAGGTGGGAATGTGGCTTGGTGTAAGGTGGAAATATGGCTTGGTGTAAGGTGGAAATATGGCTTGGTGTAAGGTGGAAATATGGCCTGGTGTAAGGTGGGGATGTGGCTTGGTGTAAGGTAGAAATATGGCTTGGTGTAAGGTGGAAATATGGTTTGGTGTAAGGTAGAAATATGGCTTGTTGTAAGGTGGAAATATGTCTTGGTGTAAGGTGGGAATGTGGCTTGGTGTAAGGTCGAAATATGGCTTGGTGTAAGGTAGAAATATAGCTTGGTGTAAGGTAGAAATATGGCTTGGTGTAAGGTGGGAATGTAGCTTGGTGTAAGGTAGAAATATGGCTTAGTGTAAGGTAGAAATATGGCTTGGTGTAAGGTGGAAATATGACTTGGTGTAAGGTAGAAATATGGCTTGTTGTAAGGTGGAAATATGGCTTGGTGTAAGGTCTAAATGTGGCTTGGTGTAAGGTGGAAATATGGCTTGGTGTAAGGTGAAATATGGCTTGGTGTAAGGTAGAAATATGGCTTAGTGTAAGGTAGAAATATGGCTTGGTGTAAGGTAGAAATATGGCTTGGTGTAAGGTGGAAATATGGCTTGGTGTAAGGTAGAAATATGGCTTGGTGTAAGGTGAAAATATGACTTGGTGTAAGGTAGAAATATGGCTTGGTGTAAGGTAGAAATATGGCTTGGTGTAAGGTGGAAATATGGCTTGGTGTAAGGTAGAAATATGGCTTGGTGTAAGGTAGAAATATGGCTTGGTGTAAGGTGGGAATGTAGCTTGGTGTAAGGTAGAAATATGGCTTGGTGTAAGGTGGGAATGTAGCTTGGTGTAAGGTAGAAATATGGCTTGGTGTAAGGTGGAAATATGGCTTGGTGTAAGGTGGAAATATGGCCTGGTGTAAGGTGGGAATGTGGCTTGGTGTAAGGTAGAAATATGGCTTGTTGTAAGGTGGAAATATGTCTTGGTGTAAGGTGGGAATGTGGCTTGGTGTAAGGTCGAAATATGGCTTGGTGTAAGGTAGAAATATAGCTTGGTGTAAGGTAGAAATATGGCTTGGTGTAAGGTGGGAATGTAGCTTGGTGTAAGGTAGAAATATGGCTTGGTGTAAGGTAGAAATATGGCTTGGTGTAAGGTGGAAATATGGCTTGGTGTAAGGTCTAAATGTGGCTTGGTGTAAGGTGGAAATATGGCTTGGTGTAAGGTAGAAATATAGCTTGGTGTAAGGTGAAATATGGCTTGGTGAAAGGTAGAAATATGGCTTGGTGTAAGGTTGAAATATAGCTTGGTGTAAGGTGAAATATGGCTTGGTGTAAGGTAGAAATATGGCTTGGTGTAAGGTGGAAATATGGCTTGGTGTAAGGTAGAAATATGGCTTGGTGTAAGGTGAAAATATGGCTTGGTGTAAGGTAGAAATATGGCTTGGTGTAAGGTAGAAATATGGCTTGGTGTAAGGTAGAAATATGGCTTGGTGTAAGGTAGAAATATGGCCTGGTGTAAGGTAGAAGTATGGCTTGGTGTAAGGTGGGAATGTAGCTTGGTGTAAGGTAGAAATATGGCTTGGTGTAAGGTAGAAATATGGCTTGGTGTAAGGTGGAAATATGGCTTGGTGTAAGGTGGAAATATGGCTTGGTGTAAGGTCTAAATATGGCTTGGTGTAAGGTGGAAATATTGCCTGGTGTAAGGTAGAAATATGGCTTGGTGTAAGGTGGAAATATTGCCTGGTGTAAGGTGGGAATGTGGCTTGGTGTAAGGTGGAAATATGGCTTGGTGTAAGGTGGAAATATGGCTTGGTGTAAGGTGGAAATATGGCCTGGTGTAAGGTGGGAATGTGGCTTGGTGTAAGTAGAAATATGGCTTGTTGTAAGGTGGAAATATGTCTTGGTGTAAGGTGGGAAAGTGGCTTGGTGTAAGGTGGAAATATGGCTTGGTGTAAGGTGGAAATATGGCTTGGTGTAAGGTGGAAATATGGCTTGGTGTAAGGTGGAAATATGGCTTGGTGTAAGGTAGACTGCTCAGAGCCACACCTGCACACTACAGAGGAGGCACTCTGGATCTTGACATGGGATGCAAACTGTGCTCAGTGCAGCGGTGACCTAGGTAGCAGGCAGTGGATGCGCACTGCACCTGAGGATTGTGATCGCTTCGATGTGTGTTTCTGGGGGGTTGTGTAAAAGCACTGACACTTCTTTTTTTTAAAGTACACCTACACTTGCTTGGGTATATGTGCTGTCTTTACCTCTTGCTGAGGGACCTCGCAGGGCTTGTTTAGTGATTCCTTTGGAAGCTGTGTTCCCTGAGACTGGATGATATAAGCTGTTTGCCCCTGCAGGGTCTATGCCAAAAGGTGAGAGGTAGAAAATGCCTGGTGGTGGGAATCTTTGAGCACTGAGAAGGTAAACTCTATTGAATTTGTTCACCAGTCTGTTTTGAGGTCTTATTTCCATCATCTGCATCAAAGAACTTTCTCCTCCACTTTTTTCTGGCTCCGCACTTTGGACTATATTTATATTCATAATTTCATTTAAATTTGAATATAATCATCATATTGGTGGTTGATATATTCTTAGGATTGCTCTGCACTATATTATCTTATTTACCTCTAAACTACTTGTTTCCCCATAAAAGTCAATAGGAATGCAAAAACAATTTGATGCAGCTTAAAAGGTCAAATGCAAGTCAGAAAGAGATCAACTGTAGATCAAATACAGGTCAGGAGGAGATCAATGCCAGTCAAATGTGAAGAAACTCTGTAGCATCTCAAACACCGACTGAGCCGAATCATGCACAGGTTCGCATGACAGACAAGATATAATGGGGTTGATTTCCTAAAGGCAAATATACTGTACACTGCAAGTGCACTTGCTCTAGATCGGAGGGGAACATGCAAGGTAAATTTAAAAACACAATTTTTGCTTGCACATGATTGGATGATAAAAATCAGCAGAGCTTTCCCTCAGATCTAGAGTAATTGCACCAGCAGTGCACAGTATATTTGCCTTTAGTAAATCAACCCCTATTTTTCCCTATTGATGTGGTTTACACAGATGCGATCCTCATGGATTACATTTCAAATGCAATTCCAAAAAGGTTCCTGTGCAAGTTTGGAGTGGCGTGTTCCAAACTTGCAAGTCATAAAGGTTAGTGCCATTCAGAGACAAGTGTTCATATATGGTTGCAATTCACATCTATTTTTGCATTGAAGTCAATGGAAGTAATTCCTACATTGAAGTCATTGTAAGTGATTCCTGCATTGAAGTAAATGTGTAAAACACAAAGGTATTCACACACAATTGCATCACTGAATCACAGTGCAATTTCTACACGCATATATTTGAACCTGGGCTGAATGCACCTAAACGTGCATAGCAATTGCCCATCCACACAAGCCCTGAATATAAACATTCCTAAACTAGTCTTGGCAAAGTGAAGCTGCCTAAACAAATATGGGCCGATATCGTTTTTTAACCCAAGGCTGCCTTTTGATTTCATTTGCTACCAGTCCAACATAACTACAGTAGTTATACAGTATATTTATTATCACTCTGCTTTTGGCCCAATGTATTATTATACATATAGTAGTGTAGGGTTTGGACTGGGAACTGAAGTTGTTGGTGTGTTATTTACTATAGTGTGAGGTGAAATTCCCTATACCATTAGGGCTGCAGCAGAAAGTTTTAGTATTGGGCACAGTGAGCTCAGAAGCTTGTGAAGCTCAGAAGAAAAGGACGTATGAAGCTCAGATTCCAGGCAGCAAATCTCCTAAATCGTATGTAGACAACATTATTGTAATTGAGCATACGAACATTCCTGCATCACTGATTAACTACCCAGAACGATAATAAAATAGAACTTTTAATATAGTTATTCTAGCGGACTAAGGTAGTTTTAAGAGCAAAAAAAGTGTAGGAAGTGCAATATCTAAAATAAAAGCAACCAGAGGCGTAACTAGAGCCTTCAGGGCCCCCGATGCAAGAAACCATGAAGGGCCCCCCCAGATCCCTGGCCGGGGCCCTTCCCTTCAAGCCCAGGGCTCTTCCCACTAATCCTGGGGCTCTTTATTCTCGTTGCAGGGCCTTTTATTACGGTCCCGCAGCAGGATCCTTTCACAAGTTCTGCAGTGGGCTCCCTTCCTGCAATCTTGGGGCCTCCCCACAGTGGTGCAATGCCAGGGCCCGGTCGCAAGTGTGACTTTTGCAATCCTGGAAGTTCACCCACTGGTTTTCTACTGGGCCCCCTGGAGCATGGGGCCCGGTAGCAATCGCAACCCCTGTAGTTACGCCCCTGAAAGCAACTAATCAGAAACCAAGAACTCCTCGGCATAGAAAGAAAGTCTGATTTTCTGCTTTGGTACATGCATTATACATGTTGGTCTGCACAGCCTTACTGAAGAAGTCAGTTTTTGTTAAACCTACTCCATTTCATAGAGAATAGTTGTAAGATGTTCTGTGACTATCTACACCAGTGGTCTCCAAACTGTGGCCTAGGGGCAGATGTGTCCCTTTGGTTGCCTTCATCTTGCCCTTGGAACACTCTTCCTTCCACTGATACAAGACACTATTCTGCCAACTGACATCAACAATGAAGCATCATTTCTCCCACTGACACCAACAATGAGCAATGAGGCACTATTCCTCCCAATAATATTGACTATGGAGCATTATTCCTCCTTCCCTAATACTAAATGGGGCGATGTTGACTCCCACTGATGCCAGGAATTTCCACTCCCGCTGACCAAAGTCTGACCCCCTTGAAGTCTGTAGGAAAATAAACTGACCCTTTGTTTAGATCAGGGGTCTCCAAACTTTCTAAACTAAGATATCTAACCAAAGATACAGATACCACTCCAAATTATTGAGTTCAGGTGCTTCTAGTGAAGTGTACTGTAATAATACTGTAATGCCACAGCAAACAAAGCTATTTTAGATAGCTAGATAGCTATTCACTTTCAGCCTTTGGGGCAACAGTTGGTAAAAGAGACTTTTCTATTCCAATATGACTGTGTACAAAGCCAAGACCGTAAAAACATGTTTTGATCATTTCAATAGGGAGGAAGTCAAGAGACCTTACCTCAACCTTACTCAACACATTTGGGTAAAATTGGATTTTGTGCCTGGTCTTCTCTGCCGACATCAGTACCCAACCACACAAATGTGGACACAATCTAAATGTGGAGATAGTGGTGGCTACAAAGGTGGCAAACTCTTTTTGATGCCCAAATTTTTGTATCGGTGTGATGCTCAGGTGTCCACATGCTTTTGGCCATGTAATATAAATCTAGAACTACCCATAGACATGACCTGTCTTGGAGGGCTGTTTAGAATGGATTTTTCTGAACTGTTGTAATTGTTTTTCGAAAATAAGTCTGGTTAATATACAAACAATGCTTTTTCATGAATATTCAGTCAATAAATATATATGCTACTCAGCAAAAGCTTCTAATGTGCTAAATTTCTTTCCCTACCTAACTTTTGTCACTTCGCTTCTACCCCTCTCCTTTCTGACAAATGGACATTTTCTCTTAGTACCTTTTTCAGGGGAACCCTCTTACTCTTCCTGTATTCTTGCCTAGGCAAGAATTATGTATACAGTTACACTCAGGCTCCTGAGATTCTTGTGTCATAAATCACTGAATGCCTCGAGGTACTCTAGCACATGCTCCACCACACATACATCATCAGGGGGGGCAGCTGTTTCTTGCTGATTTGTGCAGATGTCCCCCTGATGATGCACTCCCAGAAACATAAGCAATGACAGCACTGGACTGGGTTTGCAGCAGTAGAGTGGCCGATCTCTACAGAACACTGATCAGGGGGTCAGAGCCTACATCCTGCACCATCTTGGTCCTTTTCAACAGACTGCCTCTTCCTGGATCGGGACACCCGCCTACCACCGATGACATGCTCCTAAACCCCTCCCTTCACAACCTTGGCTCCCTCAGCCTTCTAGTATAGACTAATAGTATGGGCCCAGGGTGGGGCCACTGAAAAAAAAAAAAAAACTTGAGAAATCGGTCACTCCTTCCCAAAAAAATCTGTTATTACTGTGAAGGTGGAGGCAGAGCCAGATACTCCAAGTCATTTTGAGGAGTAAATTTCTGCTTTAAGATACTTCAATGGATGTGGTTGGGAACTCCTATCATGGCATAGCAGGGGACTCACAGATCACAATATTACCTGCAAAACTGAGTGCGGTACTCTGGGGTATTTCAGTGTCTGAAATACAAAAGGACTGAGCTAGTAAGCTGTGCTTCTTGTATGCATGCCATGGTTTCATTTGTAATTTCAACTGCAGCTAGCTGGACCTTCTGTAAAAAAAAGAGAGAGAGGCTGTAGCTGACTCAACTGACAGTGGAGGGTTAAGGCTTTATTATTCAGAGCTCCACAGGAGCAGATTGGGGAACTCTGTCCCTCTCCTCGTCATCTAGAGAATGAGATGATGGAAACTTGAGGCTTTTATGTCCTCGGCTTTCAGACAAGTTGTAAATACATGAAATTCTTCAGCCCGCCCACACAAGAGTGATTATTTTCCAATCAAGTGAAAAACTGAGGTGTGTCACTGCAATACGAGCAATCAGTGCAGTTTAACAAAACGGCTATGCAAATCTGGACACAGACTACAGAACAGTAAAACCTTGGATTGAGAGTAACTTGGTTTGAGAATGTTTTGCAAGACAAGCTAATTTTTTTTTTACAAATCTTGACTTGATAAACAAGCGATGTCTAGATATACAAGTAGCGTCATGTCACAAGAGAGGAGAGGCGCCTCTAAGTGTAGCAATATGGTTATATATTTTTTTTTTCAAGAAAATAAAACTTTTACTGAGAGTAAAACCGAACATTGTACAAACATCATAAACTGTATAAAAAATAAAGACTTTTTGTTGCGTCATATAGTAGTACAATGAACACATAGTAATCCACAGAGCAAAAAGGAAAATACATTTAAACCCCAATCGGAACACTGTAGCTACATCATATACGCTCTACAGTAGCAATAATAGAAGGAGATTTCGGAAGGGTACCAACGTAAGGAAGTCAATATATAAAACTAAAGTATAGTTACTGTAGAGGCCTTACCATAGTCTATAACCTGAAAAAACTTCCGAAATAGTGAGGTGCTTAGTAGAAAACACTGGGGCATGGGTATGGTAAAGGCAAGAATGGGGGGTATGGAAGAGGGATGGGTGTAAGGGTTAGCAGAAACAAAAGATAAGGTGGGGGAGGAGAAAAGAGGAACATAGGGTGCTTCATTGTATATAGTCACCTGCAACACTCTAAATATAGCGAGTTTAAACTTCAAGGAGTCTGTGCATAACCAGCTGCGGAGGGGCCAAGGCTGGGTCATCCAGCCAAGGCTGCCAGAGTGAGAAAAACTTCTTGTGGGCTTTCCTATGTTGATACGTCAATTTTTCCCTGATTAAGGAGCTATTGGCCTGTGCAATCCATTGTTGCACCGTAGGAACCCTGGAAGAAATCCAGTATCTAGATATGAGTTTACGTGCTATGTACAACAGCCTAATGACAGCCACATGGGCACTAGGGGTCAAGGATTCCAATTAAGGTTACATTTAATGAAGGTACAACATTTAGCAGCTCACATGGTTGATGAATAAAACAGGCACATCTAAGTATGCAGGCATCTGGGGGTAAGGTGTCCACATAGACCAGGGGTGGGGAACCTTTTTTCTGCCAAGGGCCATTTGGGTATTTATAAAATCATTCAGGGGCCGTACAAAATTATCAACTTAAAAATGTGCCTGTTATATTTGGTCAAAATTTTAGTTAACTCACCCCTAATGTGATGGCTGCAACTACTTCTCTTTGGTGAGGTGTGTGATGTTAGCTGGTATTGATGTTGCTACTCGCAACTGGTTTTCCAGGTTTGCGTCAGTCAGTCTGGAGCGCAGTCGACTTTAGGGTGGTAAGCTTTGAAAAGAACTGCTGGCGGGTAATGCTGGTGGGTATAGCTGGCTGGTACTGTGCTGTGGGTACTGCTGGCTCAGGCTGGTACTGCTGTGAGTATTGCTGATTCAGGCTGATACTGTGCTGTAGGTACTGCCTTGGGTACTGCTGGCTAAGGCTGGTACTGCTGGCTGGTACTGTGCTGTGGGTACTGCTGGCTGGTATTGCTGTGGGTACTGCTGGCTGGTACTGCTGTGGGTACTACTGGCTCTGGCTGGTACTGCTGTGGGTACTGCTGGCTCTGGCTGGTACTGCTGTGGGTACTGCTGGCTCTGGCTGGTACTGCTGCGAGTACTGCTGGCTCTGGCTGGTACTGCCGTGAGTACTGCTGGCTCTGGCTGGTACTGCTGGCTCTGGCTGGTACTGCTGTGTGTTCTGCTGGCGGTAAATGCTGGCTAGCAGTGGCGCCGCACTGGAGGAAGAGGCGATGTTTCCTGTATTGGTCACAGGCATTTGATATCACTCCGCCTGTGACTCATTCAGACTGTCAGAACGGAGCCGGAACTATACAGGAAGCACTGGCTCCGTTCTGACAGATCAACTGAGAGACACACTCAGCTGCACGGGGGGGCTGGACCAAATGACTTTGAGGGCCGCATACGGCCCCCGGGACATAGGTTCCCCACCCCTGACATAGACCGTCCTCCGCACCGCCATCAACGTCATGCCTTCCACACTGCACTCCACGAGCTATTCAAGCCTTGCTTTCAGATCGCTCTACTGAATGAACCTTCATTAAATGTAACCATATTGCTACATTAGAGGCGCCTCTCTTCTCTTTTATACTCTGTAGCTTCTGCTGGATTTTGCTTCTAATCCCCTTGTGGAGGCTGCTATTTGTGGATGGACATTTTATGGTTACACAACCTATCACATTGCTATAATCTTTTTATATGAACTATAAACTGAAGGATTTATGAATAAATGGTTGTGGAAGGAATCATCTGTTTCCATTATTTCTTATGGGGAAATTTGTTTTGATATAAGAGTGCTTTGGATTACAAGCATGTTTCTGGAACTAATTATGCTCGCAGGTTTTACTGTATGTGGCTTTTCTTTAGGCTGCCCTTAATAAGTGTAGGGAATACTGCACATAATATATACTACATGGCACATATAGGGAACACTACACATATGCTGAACAAATGCAAAATTAACCTTAAAGTGATTGTAAACGATCTCCTTGTAAAACAACCCATTCAGTTTAAAAAAGAAATGAAAGGCAAAAACATTTTTTTATAGATATAAAAAAAACTTTATAAATTCCAGTACCTTTTTTCCCTTTTTTATAAAGCATCACATTCTCTCTGTTCTCAGATGCATAGGAACTGGGGGTAGGAGAAGCAGCAGCAGCTTCCCAGTGAATGGTTTTGCAGCAGGAGCATGGCAGGACAAGTCTGATCATTGGAGGAGAACACACTTAAGCTGGATACACACTATACAACTTTTGTTGTTAGATTTCCTTTAGATTTACCTTTACTATGTAGTGCATGGGCCTGCAAGATTGCATACAAATTGAAAGTGTTGAGATTTGACCTCATATTATATGGTTTTGGTAAATCTAAAGGAAAAAAATCTAAAGACAATTGTATAGTGTGTATGGTCCATTAGTTCCCAGCACAGCTAGAGAACTGACCACAGTGTGCTATCCTGCTTAGTGTGGTCAGTTTTTAATAGGAAAGCAGAGGGACTGGCAGGAAAACCAGGAATTTCACATAAAGAAAGAAACACAAAGAGAACAGGATACTGTCTCATACAAGTACATGGTACAGCAGGCACATATCAGAAATATGACATTTTTGGGAAACAAATGCTTGAACTCAACTGGAAAATGGCACAGTGCAGTACACTGTCCACTTCACAGCCACATTCTCCATCATAGTGGGGGCTGCTTTTTTTTGTGTGCATAGATGCAGTCAGGCATGCTTATATCAGCAGAGGTAGACCTTGACACATCTACATTACAATGTTCATTGCTGGATGTATATCTGCATACTAAACTTGTGGTCTCCCTAATGAGTTAGAATACTGCATAGTAAGAATGTGATCATTGTGGAGAAAATGCTTTCTTTGCTAGCCGTTCTTTCCTCACAAATGGAGTGCAGTACTGGTATTCGAATGGCCGGGACCGAAAAAAGCCTGTGGTGTACGTGCCCCTGGGGTGGCAGCTCAGGGGTGCCTTAATTCTCACTGGTGAGGTGCAGTTCATCTTTTGAGTTTTTTGCACCTTGGTCACTGTACCACATACACACTTTTTTTTCGCACCTGCCTCTTGGGACGGGCCTTTTGGCTGGGACCAGAGGAATTTTTTATTCCTGGCCGGGGGGGGCTGTCAAGGTCTTGCACTTTGACACTACCTGCACTTCTCCACTTCCCTTTCCCCACTCTTTTTTTTGTGTTGTGTGTGTTCACATTTTGTCCTTTTTTATGTGGCGGTATGCTTTATTCACGGCACAATGAGTATGGTGTAGGTCCTCGGCCTGCCCTGAAAGTCTTTGGAGGGGGTGGATATGGCCTTCTGGCTAAGTTCACCCTCTCTTGTGGGGTCTCCCTTTGGGGGAGCCCCACCTAGTACTTGGGGTGGGCTGTTTCAGCAGTCCTCCCAGAGAACGGGGTCTGCCTGGTTTCGGCCAGGCAGGACCAAGTGAAGTACCTCAGTCCCTGTCAGGAGCCTTGCGCCCCGGGGGATCAGGGTTAGGGCCTTTCCTCTTCGGAGGAGGGCCATGTGTACGCCTCATGCACTTTTTGTGTTTCCCATGTTTGTGTGTGTGCGCTTTTTTATGCACCGGGTGTAACTTCTGAGTGTGTTTCACACACCACGGGCTTTATAAAAATAAAAAAAAAAATCGTATTCCAATGTGCATATACTGAAGGTATAATAAAGGGACTCAAGGGAGCAGTACACATACCTTGTACTGTGGTTGTAAACTTCAGACATGAAATATGAACAAAGCATATCCCTCTATAGTGTGTAATTGTCTCAATTAAGAGCACTAAGTGCCATTTCTGTCTGCTGCTTCATTCCTCTGCTGTCAGCATGAATCACTTCTGACAAGTTTTCCTGACACCAAAAGAAAAATGGTGACAGGGAGGGAGCTTCAGCAGATTGACAGCCTCACCTCTGATCCTGTGTCTCTTTCCTCCAAACAGCTCTCAGAGCTCTCCTCGCTGAGCTATGCAGAGTTCAGCTATCTCAGCTTTCTGAACTCACAAAAGCTTTAAAAAATCTGGACTTTGAATGGTTGGAGAAGAGAGAAGACTGCATATAAACAGGTACAAGTTATGTAGGAGAATTTGTTTAATTTCTGTGTATCACCTGAAGCTAGTCACTTCACTGACTATATGAAAGGGTTTACAACCACTTTAAAGTAGAATTTCAGGCTAAACATAACTACTCCTAAAGATGCTCCCTCCCACCTTCTAACACCGGTTCTGGCTGATCTGTGTAAAAAAGATCTGTATACTTACCTATGTTCAGCCTTCCCCGGTCTGATAAAATCCCAATAAAATAAATTTACGTTTTTGGTTGTAACATGACAAAATGTGGAAAATTTCAAGGGGTAGGAATACTTTTTTAAGGCACTGTATATGCAAAACTGAATAAAAATAATTAATAAAAACATAGTCATGTTGGGGAGAAACACAGTGAGAAGTTGCAGAATGATTTGTGATCACATCCAAGATCTGCACAGGAATCCGTGGTTGCATTATTCTGCCATCTCTTACTATGCTGATTCGGAAAAAAGATGGTGCAGTCTTTCTGAAGATGAAGGAAGATGGAGGTTTTTTAGGCTGAACATATATGGATTGAAATTTGGCTATCTCAGGAGGGACCAGCTGAATTTCAATTCAAGTATGGGCGGGCTGGTTGTACAGAGTCAATCTACTGATAACGTCTGTACAACCAGCCTGTTGGAAAATGTCTGCAAGATCAGGGCCGCCAGCAGTGCTGATCAGTGTATTCTTACAGTGGGAAAGTCTCTCTTCCATCAGAACACAATAGCACAGCAGGGAGAATTCCCCCATCCATCAAAAAAAAAGAAACTACTGTATGGGCTGCCTAAGGGGGAGTACTGTGATCCCTGTGAGAGGTAAGGATATACAGTATACTGTGTATACCCTGAAGGTGACCATACACTATACAGTCTGGATGTACAATCCCCTTTAGATCTACCATCAACTGTTTAGTATAAGGGCCTGTCTGATTCAATACTATCTGATTGAATTGTTTGAGTGCCCGCATATTACATAAGTTGTGTCAACCTAAATGAGACACATCAGATTGTATATTTTATGGGGACTGTAAGTGTAATTTACCCATAACTTAGTACGCGTTCACTTAACAGCAAAACTTTGAGACAAGGACCACTTTAAGGATGGCTGGGATGACTTAAAGAAAAGCTTGCTCTCATTTTAATTGTTTCTGTATGTGTCTAAAGTTAGTGCACATCTATAATCCCAGATGCTTTCCATTTCATTTCTTCCTCCTATTATGTTTGTGCGTATTTTTCACAGATCTCTCATGAAATTTTATTGTCCTGTTATTTCATATATACAGTCTTACGAAGAAATATGATAAGGCTATTAAGGCTATTAAATAAGCTATAGCCCACCTCAAATTTGGCCACCCCCAGCTCTGTACTAAATCTGAGCATGCACATTGTACACTAGAAGGGTTTGTTCAGCTTCATACAAGTGTGTTGGTGATATTCCAGCAATACTAACCTTCTTGTCCAATAAATGTTCAACATTTATAGGATATGTTTATTCATACATGTATCTAACAAGTTTAATATCTTCTCTCCAGCAGGATGCCAGGATCAAGTTTGAATACAATGGAGAAAAGAGGTAGGTTGTTGCATTGAATGGCTACATGATGCTAATTTGAAAATCATCATCATTTAAAGTTAAAGAAGTTTGGGGTATAAAGAAAACAAACATACATACTCACCTCTATGCTGCAGCATCGGTGTGATGCTGCATCTGTCCCACATCAACTCTGATTGCTCAGTTCTCTGTCTGTTCAGGTTGGAGAGGATTGACTGTCAGTCACCGCTCTTCTTCCATTTTCTCCTCCCTGGAAACACTGGACTGGAGAGGACATGGGTACAGCTGGCTTTGGCTTCTACCATGTTCTGAGAAACTGAGCCAGCTGTCAATCAGGCAGCTGGGTGAATCGGTCGGGATCTTTCTAGAGCCGGGAGACTCTAGTAGACAATAGCCCACTTTACGCTGACTTTGGGTCACGGGAGAGCAAAAGCAATTGCACTCCTGGGACCCACAGGAGAAATATGGTCAAACAAACTTTGGCTATACTTTCATTTTAATCAAAAGTAGTGTACAGCAACAGGTGTCTGTTTTGCATGGAACTAGACAGGGATTTATCCACTGTTGGACAGGACCCTTTTTTGGACTGCACCAGAATCAGATTGCATGGGTGTTCACGCCTATGTGATCCAATTCATGTCCGAATTGACAGTTCGCACTGCGATATGCGAACGGATCTGGGGGTGTCATTAACATTGTATTGACACCCCCAGCGATTCGCATCTGGCAGTGTGAACTGCCTGCGAGTCTAGTGTGATGCGGTAACCTGCAGTGGATTCGCAGGGTTTCCCCATCACATTAGTGTGAACCGGTACTTACAGTTCCTTTTGTATACTATGCTGGACAGAGAGATGTCCTTGTAGCAGTCCGGGCTATAAAAGTCTTCCTGTCTGAAGGACTGTTACATGAAGAGAAGATATTAATGATGAAAAGTCCTAAAAAGCTTGGTATGATGTATGTGAGACCCCTGGGACTGGCTGTTATAGGCCAAGCTCATTCAGTAGTGGTTAGTCACCTCTGACTGGACTTGTTTTGTCATTTTGAAGCCATTACTCCACTCATCCAAGTGTCTTTCTTGGCTCAAATGAGTGTCAGATAAACACCCCAGGATTTATAGCCATGTGGGCACCTCAGTTACCTCAATCCAATCACCATGATGTCAAGAATTGTATCAACGTTTATTGTCCAACAAAATGAGCAGTGAAACTTCTTCACCATTACAAGACAAGTCCAGTTGAATGTGACTAACTACTATGAGCTCCACAGTACTGCTGTACCCTATGACCTGAGTAATTGAGACTCTTCACAGACAACCCAAGAACAGCCACTGTTGTCAGGATATGAGAATTTCCCACATATCGCTGAAGGCAGATTAGGGAGTCAAACATTGCTCCAATCCAAAAACATAAAGAGATGTTTTGCTGCTCTTCATACTAGCCTGCCACATCATACCAAGCTTTTTAGGACTTTTCGTCATTAATATCTTCTCTTCATGTAACAGTCCTTCAGACAGGAAGACTTTTATAGCCAGGACTGCTACAAGGACATCTCTCAAAAAAGGGTCCTGTCCAACATTGGTCCGAATGCGATGCACAGACTGCGATGCAATTTACAATGCACAGACATCGCATGTTATTTTCAGAGCAGTGCGCTGCGAATCACATGCAGTGTCTGACCTTGCATATGTGAACCGGATCTTAGATGTTTTAAGACTTGTACTGAACCAATGCCTCAATGTAGATAGGTACTCAATGAAGCCTTTGCATCTCCACATACTGCATTATGTTACCAATAGGATAAAAGCAGTAGCTGTCAATTTCACTTCTAACTAAAATAAAATTTAGCCATTACATCAACCAAACTGCAAAAATATATGAAGTGAATCTAAAAAAGTGGAACTAAAAGTGGTTATTGTAAGTAAATGTCCTGTTTTAGTAACTGTCCATTTGAGGGCAAAAACGGCTACTATATACAAAAAAGAGATTTCTGTTATTGGGAGACTGCAAACTTTCCCTTTTGTTTGTAATAAAATATAAGGTAATCAAATAGGTATGTATAATATACAGTATATACTATAAATAAATAAATATATATATATATATATATTTATATATATAGATACATTATATATATATATATATATATATATATATATATATATATATGAGAAAGAGAGGATAGTGTACATTGTTGTTTATAAGGATATTATACAAATTGTTACACTCCGAGCTGACTTTTTGTATATTTTGGATTTTAAGGTGTGTTATCCTTTATTACAGTATTTGTGGATCTTGTTATATTGGGGTTGATTTACTAAAACTGGAGAGGGCAAAATCTGGTGCAGCTGTGCATTCCTGGCCAGCAAAGTACAATGATTACTGCTAGTGGCTATAGCCACTTGCAGTGATGGAATGTACAAATATCTGAATCGGCTTGGGTACAATCAGCCTGCCTATACATGGATCCAAACTCGGTCGCTCCATGCTGAACCAGCCAAATTTTCGATCCATGTATGGCTGGCTTAAGGTTTATTAAATGGGGAATCCTTAACACAATTATTCCGAACTCCCTACAGTGGTAAAAAAAATAAATAAATAAATTGTGACGTGCTGTGGTTACAAAGAAAAACTAGAAAAACTAAAAACTCTGGGTCTCAGTGGAAAGTTTTTCCAGTCTGCCAAATTCTACCCCCTGGTGTATTTTTGTTACCAGTCATCGCTATCAATATAAAAAAAAATAAGTTTTACATGCCACAGCCAAAAGACAGTAATAAATCTGGAGCAGCTGCTCCAGACAAAATAATACTTCGAATGAATTATGGAATTAGTTACAAATGATCTGGGTGAGAGGATAGGCAGATGTGAGTCACCTA
This sequence comes from Pelophylax lessonae, assembly GCF_965119305.1. NCBI lineage: Eukaryota > Metazoa > Chordata > Amphibia > Anura > Ranidae > Pelophylax > Pelophylax lessonae. Next base: position 118,678,092 of record NC_138772.1, read on the forward strand.
AAGAAGGCCACAAACAGGAGAGGCCAGTGCCAAAGACAGGCCAGCTTCCTCCACATCTTTAGAGAGATTACTCAGAATAATCCTTTGTACAGCTTCTGCATTTTAGTACAGCATATATGGTATGACTTTTACTGTAGTTTGAAGGAGTTTTTCTCATATATATCAAACATGAAGTATAACGTAATCTAAAGCTGCCTTAAGCAGCCCAAAGATTATGCAATTTTCCTTCCTTCCACCATGGGTGGAAGGGAAGAAAGTCACTTGATTCCCCCATCAACACGGTGTTGACAGGAGAATTGCTCCCACAGCGCTATTTGTTCTGCGGGTGGGGAGTCTTCGAAGCTGGCAGAACACAATGATTACTGCTAGCGGCTATAGCCACTGGCAGTAATCATATGTAAAAAATCCGACAGGCTGGTTGTACCTAGGTCAGTAGATGGATCGACTTGGGTACAACCAGCCTGCCCATAAATGGATCGAGTTTCGGCCAGTTTCTGCTGAACTGGCCAAGATTTGATCCATCTATGGCCAGCCTAACTCATCCAACTATTCCAATAAAAATAAATCTCTCTTTTAAAACCTTTTTTATTGCAGTCAGTTAGGAACGAGCCCAAAAAAGTGCTTGTAGGCTACTGGATGGCACACAAGGGCTCCTGAATTTTCTATTACTATTTTTAGGTTCTCTGCTTGCAATACTAGTTAAAAACTTTTAGTGAAAATAGTTACTTTTGTTTCATATGTGTTGTGCAAACTTGCAGAGTACAGTGCTAAAATGTATGCAGAGCCAAACAATATCATTTAGTTGTGGATGTAGTAATGTTTTTAATTTAACTATTGCAGAGAAATGTCTTAGCTGGTGAGGATTTTAACCTAAATGTTGGCATTGACAGTGTGCAGAGAGGAGAAGGGGGAATTGAATGCAGCATGCAACCATTGGGAGGCAGCCGATGTAAAAACCACATTATACTTTTGGTTAAAGTGTATGTGGATCCAAAACTTTATATATATATATATATATATATATATATATATATATATATATATATATATATATATATATAATTTTTTTTTTTGCCACTTATTTAGTTTTGGATCAGGTAGAAAATAGTTAATTGTCTGGTTTTTATTTTTATGGTGGGAAATTAACTGTTAACAGTTAAATGGGGGATATAATTTCGCTTTCTGCCCCAGAGACACATAGCAAGTAAAAAAAAAACAAAACTGTCAGGGGTTATAACCCTCCCTTACTCTATCCAAAATGAAAAGAAAAAAAAAGCAGTAACTCTTTAACCGGTTGCCGACCCCCGCAAGTACATATACTGCGGCGGTCAGCCCCGGCCAGACAAAGTGACGTACCGGTAGTTAATCCCCTCCCTGCCAGTGTCATTTTTACAGTAACAGTGCATATGTATAGCACTGATTACTGTAGTAATGTCACTGGTACCCCCAAAAGTGTCAAAAATGTCAGTCAAGGGTCCGATCTGTCCACCGCAATGTCGCAGTCCCGCAAAAAAAAGCGCAGATCGCCACCATTACTCGTTAAAAAAAAAACAACAAAAATGACAAAAATCTTTCCCTTAGTTAGTAAACACAATAACTTTTGCGCAAACCAATCAAAATACGCTTATTGTGATTTTTTTTACCAAGCATAGGTAGCAGAAAACAAATTGGCCAAAAATGTTAAAAAAATTTGATTTTTCCATCTTTTTGGGGAATTTCATATAAAAAAATGTGAAAAATATTGTTATTTTTGCAAAATTTTCGCTGTTTTTTTTGTTTATAGCACATGATCAAAAAAATCGCACAGGTGATCAAGTACCACCAAAAGAAAGCTCTGTTTGTGGGAAAAAAAGGACGTCAAATTAGTTTAGGTACAGTGTCGCACGACCTCGCAATTGTCCGTTAAAGTCACGCAGTGCCGAATCGCAAAATACCCCCTGGTCGGAATGGGGGTAAAATCTTCCGGGGCTTAAGTGGTTAACTCTTCAGAAGATTTTTCCAGTACCTCCTCAAAATATTTGATTTCCCATCTCTTTCTGTACCAGAGACAATGTTTGCCAGAACCAATAGAGAGGGGAACCTCCCCAGATAGGGACACAGACAGCAATAACCTAACAGGCATTTTTTTTTTTTTTATTTGGGGGGTAAAAAAAAAAAAATAATGTGGTTGCATAAGTGTGCACACCCTCTTATAACTGGGAATGTGGCTGTGTTCAGAATTAATTGTTAAATAGGAGTCAGTACACACCTGCCATCATTTAATGTGCCTCTGATTAATCCCAAATAAGGTTTAGCTATTCTAGTAGGTCTTTCCTGATATTTTCTTAGTTGCATCCTACAAAAGCAAAAGCCATGGTCCGCAGAAAGCTTCCAAAGCATTAGCTCATTGTTAAAAGGTATCAGTAAGGAGAAGGGTACAAAAGAATTTCCTAGCCATTAGATATACCATGGAACACAGTGAAGGCAGTCATCATCAAGTGGAGAAAATATGGCACAACAGTGACATTGCCAAGAAATGGGCGTCACCCCAAAATTGGTGAAAAGACGAGAAGAAAACTGGTCAGGGAGACTGCCAAGAGGACTACAGCAACATTAAAGGAGCTGCAGGAATATCTGGCAAGTACTGGCTGTGCGGTACATGTGACAACAATCTCCTGTATTCTTCATATGTCTGGGCTATGCGATGGAGTGGCAAGATGGAACCCTTTTCTTATGAAGAAGAAAAACATCCAAGCCCGGCTAAATTTTGCAAAAACATATCTGAAGTCTCCCAGAAGCATGTGGGAAAATGTGTTATGGTCTGATGAAACCAAGGTTGAACTTTTTGGCCATAATTCCAAAAGATATGTTTGGTGCAAAAACAGCACTGCACATCACTGAAAGAACACCATACCCACAGTGAAGCATGGTGGTGGCAGCATCATGCTTTGGGGCTGTTTTTCTTCAACTGGAACAGGGGCCTTAGTCAAGGTAGAGGGAATAATGTACAGTTCCAAATACCAGTCAATATTGGCACAAAACCTTCAGGCTTCTGCTAGAAAGCTGAAGATGAAGAAGAACTTTATCTTTCAGTATGACAACAACCCAAAGCATATATCCAAATCAAAAAAGGAATGGCTTCACCAGAAGAAGATTTAAATTATGAGCCAGACCTGAATCTGATTGAAAATCTGTGGGGTGATCTGTAGAGGGCTGTGCACAGAAGATGTACGCGCAATCTGACAGATTTGGAGTGTTTTTGCAAAGAAGAGTGGGCAAATATTGCCAAGTCAAGATGTGCCATGCTGATAGACTCATACCCAAAAAAGACTGAGTGCTGTAATAAAATCAAAAGGTGCTTCAACAAAGTATTAGATTAACTTTGCCACTGCTCACTAGAGCTCTACTGCGGCAAAGTGGTTAGTTATCGTCTGGCGACGTAGACCTACGTTGCCAGACGCTCCCGCTGTATTCAGTCACAGCGGGAGTCGGGCCAGGGGAGGAGCAGCTCTTCCCCGATCGTCGGGGATCGAGTGTGGAAATCCGCCTGCTTGTGTAAACAAAGAGGGCGGATCTCCTAAGTGACAGACAGGGTCAGATTGCAGGATTCAGCATAGCTGAACCTGCGATCTGTCCTTGTGTCACTCAGTCACCTCCCCCCACACACGTCAGTAAGCACCAGGCATACATTAACCCCTCCCTCTCCAATAAAATTAACCCCTTCCCTGCCAGTGTCATTTTTACAGTAACAGTGCATATGTATAGCACTGATTACTGTAGTAATGTCACTGGTACCCCCAAAAGTGTAAAAAATGTCAGTCAAGGGTCCGATCTGTCCACTGCAATGTCGCAGTCCCGCAAAAAAAATCGCAGATCGCCGCCATTACTCGTTAAAAAAAAAAAACACCAAAAATGACAGAAATCTTTCCCTTAGTTAGTAAACGCAATAACTTTTGCGCAAACCAATCAAAATACGCTTATTGTGATTTTTTTTTACCAAACATAGGTAGCAGAAAACAAATTGGCCAAAAATGTAAAAACATTTTGATTTTTACATTTTTTTTGGGGGGGGGAATTTCATATAAAAAAATGTGAAAAATATTGTTATTTTTTCAAAATTTACGCTCCCGCGTGGTCACGGAGGCACGCTCCCGCGTGGTCACGGACCCCCCCCCCCCCGCGCGTGTATATAAATAGTTATAGATATATATATATAGATATATATATATAGATATATATATATATCTATATATAAATATAAACCAAGAAAGTGAGGGGCAATCACGGGTGCCTCCATCCTGAGGAAGACGAGCTTGTGCCTCATCAAAACGTTGATTAAACCATCATTATGCGTTCACATTTCAAGACCCGTGAGTGCCGCTCTCTTTTTGGTTTATATGCGCTGTAGTCTCTGCTGTGCACCTGGGCCCATTTTTTATCCCTGATTTGTGTGCGGTGGCAGCCATCGGATATTATATATATATATATGTATATACTATCCAATACATATACATATATGTTGGACATTTTAATATCTAAAAAATATAAATCTGGTAAATGTATTATGTATGTTGCCAGCTAGGTATATATAGGTTATGTATAATCAGCAATAAACACTAGAATACAGTGCCGGTTGTAGACACCATCATGTATGTTGATAATGTATCCAATTTTTGTCTTCCCCTCTTTTTTCAGGATTATAGAATTCCGGAGGCCAGTAAAACTCAAAGATGTGTTGCAGAAAGTTACAGATGCCTTTGGGCAAACAATGGACTTGCACTATGCAAACAATGAGGTAATGTGTACTTTGTTCCATTGGAGACTCACATGTCAGTTCCTTGTGCACAGTGTCTGCATGTCCTGGTCTGTGTCAGTGCTGCGCAACGATTGGGGAAAGTGATCATTCCTATGAAGTTTCATAACAACAAATTAGTGACTTCTGAGAGTCAAAGCCCAACTCCATTTTAGTTTTAGATAATATGAGAAAAGGTTAGGACGGGCTTTAGTGCTATCTGTTGTCCCAACACAAATAGCAATACAAACTTCACAGATATACTACCCTTCCCCACTCTAACAAAATGTGGTTTTGCTGCAATCTGTGTCCACGGTGGAGACACCTCATCACTTCCTGTCCCTGTGACACTTTGTTATCAGGATAGAAAGTGAGATGAATTCTGCCCAGTGTGGACATAGCAATAGAAGCCTTGCAGGCTTGAAACCTCTCCTTGTATATCCAGTTTGGCTGGAGTTTGGATTAAAGGACATCTCTGGTCACAGCTTACACTTTCATTTTATGACATCAGTATTGTTATAACAATGCAAACAATTGTTATTTTTGACAATCCAATATAAGTTTACTTGAAATTTCTCCTTTCATGTTGTGAGTGCTGCCTGTCTGCTGGGCATCTCTTTCTACAACTTCCTGGATTCCCTGCATGCTTTGCAGCTTCTCCTCTGTCGTTTACTTTCAATTATGAAGGATTACATATCCCATTGCTGCCTACAAGCTGTACTGACTCTGTCTCCTGAAACCCCTCCTTTCAGCACCTGTATAGTTCAGTAGGCAGGCTCTGTGACATGTGTGACACAGCAGTGCCTACTCGCAGGGTGTAGTGCACATGTGTCAAACACAGGGCCCCCGGGCCAAATCTGGCCCTCCAGTCCATTTCATGTGGCCCTCGCATCTCTCCTGCAGCTGCAGAAGAGCTCCAGCCCTCCTCTGGTCCTCCTCCAGATCCTGTACTTTCTGCTTTCCAGTAGAGCCTCCAGCTTCTTCCCAGCAGCAGCACAAGGTAATGGGGGTGCACTATGATGCAAGGGAGGCTGGGGGACTCAGCTTCTGATGGTGGGGAGGCTCTTGACATCTTATGTAGGGAATGCTCTGGACATCTAGTCTTACGGATACATTTGGCCCTTTTAAGGGCAATATTAATGCTGATGCGGCCCGCGATTAAATTTAGTTTGACACCTCTAGTGTAGGGACTACATGTCACGGAATTTAGGAAAGTAATGCTTGGGGATTTTCTCAAAGTAAGGCCCCTTCCACACAAACCTTCCGAACTGGTTCACCCGTCAGTTTTTCAGGCTGACCTGATCGGATCAGATTCACCCTATGGACCGGGGGGTGTAAACTGACTTTTATCTAAAGGCTCATACAGACTATAAGAAAATCGGGCAAACATTTTCATCCGAGGAACTTTTGTAGGATTTTCGTATAGTATGTACACAACTTTCTACAGCCGATTTCGACCTTCTGAATGAAAATTTCTGAAGGGACAAGCTCCAAAACAAAACAAAGGATTTTATTTAACGGAATTGTAAAGGCAGAAGGTTTTTTTTATCTTAATGCAAAACACACCTGTCTGCAGCAGCCCCCCAGTACTTACCTGAGCCCATCTTTATCCAGCCATGTTGCAGGAATGTCTCAGCTGCCCGGGACTCCTCATTGGCTAGGACAGCAGCGCGACAAAATTGACTCTCGCTGCTGTCAATCAAAGTTAGTGAGATAATGAGGAGAGAGAGGGGGGCAGGACCGGGTCACGGCTCCATGTATGAATGGACACAGGAAACTGTGGCTCGGTTCGGGTGCCCCAACAGCCAGCTGCCTGCTTTGGGAGCATTCAACAGGAGGGGAAGCCAGAAGCACCAAAAGGGACCCGAGAAGAGGAGGATCTGGGCAAATCCACTACAACAAAGCAGATAAGTATAACATGTTTGTTATTTTTTAAAAACGAGACTTTACAGTCACTTTAAGTGCCGGTTCACACTACTCCGACTTGTCAGACGACTTGGTCAACTGACAAGTTGTGCTCCATTCTGTGCAATGGAAAGCATTCTAATAGGAGCGACTCAAGTCGCTCCGTCTTATAAAAAGGTTCCTGCACTACTTTTGGCCGAAGTCAGAGCGACTTGCATTGACTTCAATTATGTGAAGTCAGTGCAAGCCGCACCAAAGTCGCGGTGCACGGTGACTTGTTCAAGTCGCCCCGAAGTTGTATCGCCATAGTGTGAACCGACTCTAATGTGTACCATTTTGCATACGAGAAAAATCTGAAACATAAGACTTGCGCATGATCAAAAACAATAGACAACTAAAAAAAAGCCTTTGTCATATGAGCGTTTTCTTTCAAATTTTCTTTCATCAGTGCCGACTTGCTGTAAAACAAGGAAAATCGAACGATCGTTTGCCCGATTTTCTTATAATGTGTACCCCACTTAAGACACCCCTTATGAATTCCCCAGATTTCATTTTACCACAGGTTTATTTATGATTGTGAGCACTAAATAGTTATCGTTTTATGTTTAGAATTGATCAAGTTTATCCTGAAGATTAATTGCAGCAGCTGATGGTGGTTGCAAAAATAAACATTAGCTTTATTAGAGTGAAAATTATCACCATCTGCATGGCCTGCTATTGCCTACCAGCATATGCTAAAAGCTGCCAAGCAGCCACCAGAAGCCCCAACATGCTGATTTCCACTACTCGTAGCAGGCTTCAGTGTGGATTTACTACACTTGGTTATGAGTAAGCGACCTACAGAGTCGTGAAACATGTCAACCGTGTCCATGTCTGTTCGATGCACCGTTGTCTTTTATGAATGGGAATAAACATTTCAAGTTCATTCATCTCTGAGTGCGGTCACTTTTTCTCTTTGGAAGTTTGATCACTGGACAGCAGATCCGACCAGCACCTGGATATCTGTGCCTCACCTGAGCGGCTTTCCCTGTGTTGCTTGAGTGGATTTACTAAGCTTTACTTAGCAATACTTGAAGCATGCTGAAAGTCAGAAAGTAAATGACAGTCAGCACACTATACTGGCACTGAAGTTTGATTTAAAGGCTTCAACATAGGCAATTAAAAGCTTGCTAAAATCTTTGCTAATGTTTTCTTAAAGCTTGCTGTATACATGAATGTTTCATGTGCTGAATGCTGTCTGATAAATGATTTCTTAGATACTGTGTAACCTTGAATACCAGACATAAACTAGTCAATACACACAATGGAATTCCATCCAACCTGAACACGAAATGTACGGTTAATTAGAATAATGGTCGCCAAACTTTCGGACCTCACAGACCACTAAACTCAGAATTTGGATTCCCGTTGACCACTAACATGAATTTTACATGCCCTGTACACGCAATGCCCTGGATCTCTGCTCCCCCTCCCCCCGGATCACCCTGCTGACTTATTGTATATAGACAATGCTCAGGGCTTTCCCCCCCCCCCCCTTCCCTCCCCTGGATCACACTGCTGCCTTAAACACAATGCTCTGGCTGTCTGTCCCCCCACTGCACTCTGCTTTACACCGCTGCCTTATACAGACTCATAATTGGATCTCCCCTCCTTATCCAGCCAAGTGCTCGAGCTCTGTGCTCCCTCCTACAGTCTGTGATCAGTGCTGTCATTGGGAGTCCCCTTCTTCTTCACCTTCCGCTCTCTGCACAACTCCCAGCACCTCCCTCTGAGTTCGTAGTAGCAGTACCTTCAGAGGAGGCATCGGGTATCAATGTGCACTGACTGTATTGACTGTCAGCGCACATTGAAAACAACACTGGAATCTTGGGCGCTATACATCCACCACAAAGTTGATTTGCGGCAGAACCCCTGGGGACCACCAAAATGTTCTCCACTGGTTGGCAACTGCTGGATTAGAGGACATTGCTCTCACCTACAGAATGAGATTTCTATGTTCAAGTTCAGGTGTTGCAGATAAAGAAACTTCACTTAATGTGCACACAACCTGATGCTCTAGAGGTTTACTCTTTGGAGTCCTTCTTTGAACTAGGCATAGCATTGGAAATGTATGGCACCATTTCAATGGTATAAAAGCACTTTAAAATGGATATTACATTATTCTTCCCAGTCTGAACACTCTGTGTGCAGTCCTGGTGATTGAATTGCTCTTTTCATGAGACAATGGCCTGTTCCGTTTTCCCACTTACTTTTTTTATTTTGATTGGCTTAGTTTGATCAGAGCAGCACAGTGTAATCAGATTGCAAGCCAGGATTGCCTTAAAGCAGGCTCATCCCTTACACATGACGGAAGAAGTCATTATTGGTCTCGTATATGAAGTGTCTGACTGTACAACAGTCTGTGTGTCCTGTCCTTACATATAGAAATTCTGGATGAACCCTCTGCACTCTTCTATATACCCTCTAGCAAATTTTGCAAAGAAAAGACAGGGATTTTTAGTTCACACACATTGCAATACATGTTTAAGCTGGCCAACTATGTCAAAGTATTCCCTCTATCGCCAGTTCCTAACTTGGTCTGCAAAATGCAAATGCTAAAGTGGATATAGTGCAAATATGGGGCAAATAGACACAAGCTGGAGGAGAGCTACAGGCTCAGGTCTGGCCACTGACCTGCATTGCACTAACCTGCACACCCTTTGGCAGACCTGGAACGAGCATTGTAGGTGCCCACAGGTAGAGAGGAGGAAGGCCAGCGAACTTTTAAAAAGTCACTTTCATTTTCCTGTGTTACATGATCTGCATTCCATCAGCTATATTGGAAGACAGGTGAGACATTAGGAGTATTTTAGACCCCTTATATCAGGGATCCTCAAACTACGGCCCTCCAAGCTGTTGCGAAATGACACATCCCATGAGGCATTGTAAAACTCTGACATTCACAGACAGACATGATGGGAATTGTAGTTCCTGAACAACTGGAGAGCCATAGTTTGAAGACCCCTGCCTTTTATCTTAATATTGAGAACCCATCATCCAAAAACATTACATATTCTGTATTTAAAGAAAAAAAAAAATGTTATAAAAAAAGTTTAAAATTAAAAAGTGTAAAAATTAAAGTTTCACCAAAACACTCCCCCCCCCCAAAAAAAAAAAAAAATGTTTGAGCCCACCACCACAAACATGAACATATAAATGTAAATGCATGCATCAGGGGTGCCAACATGGAAAAAAAAAACTTTATTTCACTACAAGTTACATGCATTACATATGTATGATAGTGTGAGAGTAATAATTGTAGGCTCAGTGTTCATGGGTAACTCTGCACTGTTGATGATCTGTAGGGGATTTTAAAGCATCGCCTATGACAAATATAGGGTATCAAAGTTTGTCATCATTTCACACAGTTTTTGAGGTTTGACAAGTTAGGTGTCTGTTTACTTGGCACAACTTTATCTTCTATATTTTACCCAAAAAAGTATTTTTATGTGTTTTCCCTAAAATTAACTTTAGTGTATTTTTTACTGAAATTTTGCATTTCTTAACCACTGCCTGACCATAGGGTGTTCATGAACATCCTTTGCTTGGGGTGGTTATATTGGGATGATGGCTGCAGCTACAGGCATCATCCCAGTATCAAAATTTGCAGCCACGATTGCCTTCCAAGCAGAAGTGGTTTGAGTGGCTGAACAGCCACTCAATCGCTTTTGAAGGCATCACAAGTGGGTCACCTCCCTACTGTATCATAAATCACATATGTATATGCAAAGTGCTGAGTGCTGTTGATACCAATAACCACGTGTGTGATTGCGTGCTATAACAATGTATGGCGCCAGTGGATGCCCCACTGATTGCACCGTTGCTTACTGCACTCTTAGAAAGGTGGCTCAGCACTCCTTGGTCACTAGAACAGAAAATAAGCCTCCATTGCGTAGTATATGTTTGTTAGGGTGAAACAACGTAGCATCCACTCACATTTAGGGAGTTCACTATCAGCTTGAGGTGTTCGCCGGGTCGCTTCCGCGTTCTACCGGCTCAAACCACCGTTCCCGGAAGTGACGTACTGACGTACACAAACCACGCCCTACGCGTTTTGTCGCTCCAGATGACGTCGTATGACGAAACGCGTAGGGCGTGGTTTGTGTACGTCAGTACGTCACTTCCGGGAATGGTGGTTTGAGCCGGTGGAACGCGGAAGCGACCCGGCGAACACCTCAAGCTGAATAGTGAACTCCCTAAATGTGAGTGGATGCTACGTTGTTTCACCCTAACAAACATATACTTCGCAATGGAGGCTTATTTTCTGTTCTAGTGACCAAGGAGTGCTGAGCCACCTTTCTAAGAGTGCGGTAAGCAACGGTGCAATCGGTGGGGCATCCACTGGCGCCATACTTTGTTATAGCACGCAATCACACACGTGGTTATTGGTATCAACAGCACTCAGCACTTTGCATATACATATGTGATTTATGATATGGTACACTGAGCACAGCCCATGCTAATGTATTGAAGGTTTACTAGCACGCAGCACTTTGGTTTTATCGTTGCACTATAAGCACTATATGCACTTTTTATATGAATTATACAGTTTATGGAATTGCACAGATATAATATTTAAGTGGTAGCGCCGGTCCCAACATCACTTGCACTTTTTTCTAATCTACTACCTCAGTGGTAGGTTGGGGGCAGCTTACACCACTATTTTAGTCCAATAAAGTACTGAAACTCCATAGCGCTGGTATTTAAACCCTTTTCACCTCCCTACTGCCTTCGCAGCCGCCTTTACCGGGCCCACTTGTAGGAATCTTGGAGCCCGGGACTGCTTCAACCGACAATGACACTACACAGAGAGAGAGAGGAACTGACATTGGTTTCCCTTTCTGTGACCTGGTGTAAACCAGAAGCGTCAAGGATTTAGTCAATCTTAGTTTCGGCTCTTCATGTACCTGGCCCTTAGCGGGCAGGTAAGCAGCCGATCAAATTGATCTGTGCGTGATTGGCTGCATTGGAGACCAGAGGAGAGATTTGGGGTCTAATAGACCTCAGATCTCTCCATAAAGATGACCTGTCATGGTCCATGCTTTGGATATTCAAAGAAGCTAGACCGCACTCAAAAGTAGATAAACTTGGAGTGGTTATGAGTAAGCGACCCATAGAGTCATGAAACGCGTCAACCATGTCCATGTCTATGTGATGCACTGTTGTTTTCGTTTTATGGGAATAAACACTCCAAGTTTATCTACTTTTGAGTGCTGTCAAGCTTCTTTGAATATCTGATTATTGGACGACGGATCCGACCGGCACCTGGGTGTTTGCCTCGCCTGAGCGGCTTTTTTGTGTTGTTTGAATCATGGTCCATGCTTTCACAAGGGATGCTGTTCATCCCTTGTAAGAGCAACAAAGTTGATAAAAATAATTTTGACTGTAAAAATAAAAAAAAAAAGTTTAAAGTAAAATAAATAATAAAAATAATATAAAAAAGCTCATGCACCCCCACCCCTGTGCTTACACGCAAATACGAACGCATACGTAAGTCCCACACGCATATGTAAACAGTGATCGCGCCACACTCGTGAGGTGTCAGAACGAGAGCAATAATTTTAGCTTCAGACCTCCTGTGTAACTCTAAACTGGTAAGCTGCAAAGGCTTTTAAAGTGTTGCCTATGTAGGTTTTTATGCACCGTAGTTTGGCGCCATTCCACGGGCATATGCGATTTTAAAGCGTGACATGTTGGGTATCTATTTACTTGGCGTAACATCTTTTATAGTTTAACAAAAAAAAATTTTATTTTATAGTGTTTGTGTGGAATAAAATTAATTAAAGTACTTTTTTAAAAAAAAAAATAAATGGTTTGAAAAACCGCTGCGCAAATACTGTGTGGCATAAAAATTGCAACACCCACCATTTTATTCTCTAGGGCCTCTGTTTAAAAATATATATAATGTTTGGGGATTCTAAGTAATTTTGTAGCAAAAAAAAATACAGATTTTTACACGTAGGAGAGAAAAGTAAGAAAGTAGTTAAGCCAGTGTCCTAAAATCTTGTGAAATAAAAAATTGGAACTACCACTATTTTATTCTCTATGGTGCAGTTTTTAAGAAAATATATAATGTTTTGGAGATTTTATGCATCGTTCAGGCTTAAAATGTAAGACATTTTTTTATATATAGTATGTATGTAATGTCCTACAACTGGTAGGGAAAAGTAGACTGGTTGCCAAGAGGAAAATACTGATTTTTTTTATACATGTTTTTATGGTAAAAACTGTTCAGAATAAATACTGACATTGTCTGAAAAAAATACCTATTTATTATCAGCACCTCCCTTTTGTCTTTTTTTTGTAAATTCTTTTATTGAAATATAAAAGGCATATGACAAGTCACACAAAGGAATACAATGAGCAGTATCAAGATAAAATAGTCCCTTTTGTCTTTTGCTGCAAGACAGAAATCAATTTGCTACTGCTGAGATTACTATCAAAAGGCCTAGCAATGGTTCCAACACATATTCCTTGCTATTCTATTTATAAAGACACCTTCAAAAGATTTTTTTGGATCTTTAAGCTAAAAATAAACGTGAATATATTTAGTTCAGTTCATTCAGTTCTAATGCAGAACGGGGCAGCAATATTCCATCATGAATTCTTTATTAGTAGTCCAAGACACAAAATAATAAAATATCTGTTCTAGTTAAGCAAATAAAAGTTTGCAAATCATAGCCTTAGTTACAGTTTGTGGCACATTTGGCAGATCTGCAGGAAAGTTGATTTGGCCTCAGCAGGCATTTTCCATTTAGCGGTGCCTAGCGTGTACTGTCTTTGTAATAATACCCACACTGTAAAGTACTGTAAGGAACAAAAAAAAGTTTTCTTGTAGTTCTGTAGATAGGACTTTTATGTTTGCTGTAGTCAGAGCGCCCTCTAGTGCTACAATCACAGAATACACTGTAATGTTTATATAGTTTGTGAATTTCCTTACTCACAATTATTACAATTACACAGCTGCTTGTTCCACTCAAGTACCAAGATGACTTGGACAAAGCCATAGAACACATGGACATGAACCCGTCTCACAGAAGCTTGAAGATAGTAGTTAAAGCACCAAGTAAAAATATAGTGAGTAGATTCTTGCTTACCAAGAGTTAGCAATATATTCTTCTGTTGCCATCTTACTGCATGCCTTCAGCAGAAGTACATTTATTATGTACTGTATTGCACTGACTCTATTTTATGTCTACTCTATAGTTTCTTCTATGTACATCTTAGAATGTAACTTATGTTATCTTCTTCCTGGCACATCTTAGCAATCTGTCTACTCATTGCACATTCTCATAGCACATTGAAACAATTCCTGGCACATAAATTATTCCAAAATTGCACTCTTTATCCCTCAATTGTTTCTACATGGTCAACAATGGGATAGTAAAAGTCATACAAATACAATAAACTCTGTCTTCACTTTACAGCACTTGCAACCAGTTGGGACAAAGCAACACCATGACATGAGGATATCAAAGTCAATGGGGGACATTCTAGGATCACTATATAAAGATGCTGGAAAGAGCAGAAAGTGTTCTACAGGTAAGTACCTTGATTGTTTAAACCCTGAAATCTGATCAGATATGTCTTCCACTCCATGGTACTGATAAGTGTACATGTGCATTTATGCTTGCATATAAACATGTATCTCTAGGATAAGAGGCTGTAATGCAAAGTAAAGATTATTGCATTGGGAATTTTACAATGAGCATGACGGTCTGTGCTGCTTTTGCACAATGTCATGTGCTACTGCTGTGACTCTGCTTCATGTTTAATATAGCTATTGATTAGCATAGAGGTTTGGCTGGCATGTGGTGTGCACGCTCCACTACAAAAGATTGTGAGAAGGATTCTCTGCCATTGGTCTTGATAAGTATGTCTTCCAAAAAGATGGCTAGTTTAGCCCCCTCTGAGCCCTCTGGGAGGCCTATGAAGTGCAGGTTGTTGCAGCGCATTCGGTTTTTCAGGTCGTCTTGTTTCTATTGCAGTTGGGTAATATGGCGACCTGCCTGGTCAGAAGAGGCCTGCAGGGGAGGGAGAGCGTCCTCCACATGGCTGTGTAATGATTAAGCACACATACTAGTGTGTGAAACGCGTCTACCTTGCCACATTTGTCACATTTTGATGTTCAGCCAATAAACCTGAATTTTGATCACACCTGGAGTGCAGCCATTTCTTCTATGATTGGCTCAGATGGTGCTCAGTCTCAGAGACCTGGTCTTTCAACCGTGCAGATCTTGTCAGATCAGGGAGATATCTACCCTAACCTCCTCAATTTTGGTTCTTAACATCGACTGGCAGGTAGAGATTGCTTCCAGCACTTTTTTGGTCTCTGGGGCCAGCGGTTCCAACTCAGCAGAAGAGGAGCCGCCATCTTCGCTCTGCGAGTCCTTGTCTTTATGGTGAAATCTATCCAGTTTTATGGCTGTATCCGGGTTTTTGGAAGATACGTGGCTCAGATGTTAGCAGGATCTCCGGGAGTATCTTTTAGGGGAATTAGATTGCAGGATAAATGTAAAAAAGCACTGCCGACGAGCTCTGTTAACCTGCGCCCTACTCCATGTAGCTTCAGGCCACGCCCCCAATTAGTATAGAGGTAAACGCATGCCAAAACACATCAAAACCATCAATGGCACCTGTAAAAGACACATCAATATGCCTTTGTGCAAGGGGACTACAATATTTAGTAAATGTTAGTAGGCAGAACAGTGTATACATCCACTATATGACGCATCAAAAGGCCTTTCCCATTTCTTTTCTTATCCTCCATATCTGGAAAAATCCATAGGAGGAGGACTAGGCTGTGGCAAATGCTGAGAGCTACAAGACTGCAGCCGAAGAATACAGTTTACTTTTCTCTTCAGCTCCTGTTTGGTGGACTGTGGACGCTTACACACTAACCAGATGGCATGCTATCTGCAATATACTTTCTCCGTGTTATTGTTTGTGTAAATGATCACATGATATAGGTAGAGGAAAGAAGAGGTGAATTCTGCACAAATAGGTGTCATCACTCACTGTTAGTTCAGCATGAACTCTGTCCAGGGTCAGCTCACACCATTGTGATATCTTGGCATCTGTGCCTGCCAAATACATGTTTTAAGGATCCACACATGGATACAAAATGATTCTGCCACTCAAGGCTGGACATCATACAAAAATGTACAACAGGAGAACAACTCTGTTACAAGAGGTATAACTGTGGATTCAAATTTGGGTAATTGTCCAAGATAAATATGCAAACCAAACAACGCCGTTAATAGGATTCTATCTGTTGACGCGCCAAGCATGAAAAATCACTTCATCTATTATTGTCCAAAAGTGAGCAAGCACCTGTACCAATGCTATAAGTTAAGTTAAAGTTAAATGGGTAAATAGTCAATATGTTTTAGAATTTACTGAATGGTTTAAGCTTTTAATCCACAGTGTTTGGGTTCACATGATAATTCCAATGATTATTTCTTTATTTTCTGCCTGCACAGGATCTCTACACACTGGCCGGAGTTCTCCTCCACCTGGAAGTGTTCCTGATGAACAGCAGCAAATTGCCCGTCAGAAATCCATTACCAGTATCAACAGTGAGGGGGAATTTATTCCTGAGGTATCAGCTCTATTGTGAAAGAATTCCAAGGACAGCTAAAAAGGACATGTTTACACAAAGGGATTTTTCTGAACATACACATTAAGAGAAAATGTAGTATTTTTACTTTTTAAACAAATATTATCATCATAATTATAAATATTACATAAAATAATACTATATACAGGTGAATATTATGAAATAAGAATATCATAAAAAGGTAATTTATTTCAGTAACTCAATTCAAAAAGTGAAACTCATATATTTTATATGGATGCGTTCCACACAGAGTGATATATTTCAAGCATTTATTTATTTTAAGTTTGATGGTTATGGCTTACAGCTAGTGAAAACCCAAAATTCAGTATCTCAGAAAATAAGAATATTACATAAGATAAAAAAAAAAAGGATTTTTAATACATAATGGTTGGCTTACTGAAAAGTATGTCCATGCTCAATATAGTATGCACTCAAAACTTGGTTGGGGCTTCTTTTTCATGAATTACTCCATTATTGCGGCGTGGCATGAAGGCGATCTGCCTGTGGCACTGCTGAGGTGTTATGGAAGCCCAGGTTGCTTCAGCTTGCCTGCATTGTTGGGTCTTGTGTCTCTCATCTTCCTCTTGACAATACCCCACAAATTCTCTATGGGGTTTAGGTTAGGTGAGTTTGCTGGCCAATCAAGCACAGTAATACCATGATCAATAAACCAGGTATTGGTACTTTTGGCAGTGTGGGCAGGTGTCAAGTCCTGATGGAAAATTAAATCAGCATCCCCATAAAGCTGGTTAGCAGAGGGAAGCATGAAGTGCTCTAGAATTTCCTGGTAGAGGGCTATGCTGACTTTGGATTTGATAAAACACAGTGGACCAGCAGATGACATGGCTCCCCAAATCATCACTGACTGTGGAAACTTCACACTGGACCTCATGCAACTTGGATTCTGGGCCTCAATTCTTCCTCCAGACTCTGGGACCTTGATTTCCAAAAGAAATGCAACATTTTCTACAGTCCGTTATGATTGATCTCGCTGAACCGGCCAAAATTTGAACCGTTTATGGCCGGCTTAAGGCTGGCCATAAATAATACAATTTCCTTGTACAATTGTCCTTTAGATTTACCAAAACCATATAATATGAGGTCAAACCTAAACACTTTCAATTTGTATGCAATCAGGCAGGTCCTTGCACTATATAGTTCAAGGTAAATCTAAAGGAAATTGAACAAGAAAATTGTATAATATGCACTGCTTTAGCCTTTATCTTAGCAGTCAGTGATTGTAAAGGTTAATTTTTTTAATTTTAAATAACGAACATGTTATACTTAATTACAAGGGTTTTGCACAGAGCAGCCCCGATCCCCCTCTTCTGGGGTGCCCCGGCGCCACTTCTGACTCACCACACCCCAGCGCCACTTCTGGCTCCTCCTCTATATCAGGTGCCACCATGGAGAGACGCTTTCCATGGGGGCACCCGTGCGTGCGCACTCCCGAGTCCTGCTGCTGCGTCCATTGACACAGACAGCAGGACTCGGCGCCACCCCCGCTCTCGTGTCACTGGATTTGATTGACAGCAAATGGCTCCTGCTGCTATCAATCTATCCAATGAGGACCAGAGACAGCGGTTGGAGTTGCTGGTCTCATGCTCGTCGCTGGAATGTTTGGATTCAGGTAAGAATACCGGGGGGTCTGGGGGGGCAGCTGCAACCTCGAAGGTTTTTCACCTTTATGCCTAGAACGCATTAAGGTGAAAAACCTTGAGACTTTACAACTCCTTTAAGTGTGTAGTATAATATACAGATAGATCACTAGAGGGAGAATCTACAAATCTCTTTGTAAAATACTCACTGGGGGAAATATACTAAAACTGAAGAGGGCAAAATCTGGGACAACTCTACATAGAAACCAATCAGCTTCCAGTTTTTATTGTCAAAGCCTAATTGAACAAGCTGGATTTAGAAGCTGCTTGGCTACGATGCATAGCTGCACCAGGTTCTGAGTATTCCAAGTTTAGTAAATCTCCCCCGCTCTATTGCAAAATACTCATCTGTTTGTAAAATACTTATTAACATTGTATTAGTTCCCAGCGTGCACAGTATAGTTAAGCAATGTTTTGGAAAGAAACAATATATCCCCTGCATTTAATACACCTCCACCAGAACACTTCCCTAACAGGAGCCCTCGACCCTAATCTCTAATTGGACCCTTAACATTAAAACCCAGCACTATTAAAATAAGTCAAAAGCTGGCCATTCAAAAAGTGAATTTCCTGGTGAACTGGCCCAAATTAAAGCCATGGGTTGTTCTGTTGGCATCCTTCCATCGCTAAATTGATGGAGCCAGGCAGAAAATTGTTGGCCGAATAGGCAGTTGCATCTAAACAGATGCAGTAACTGTTTGGGTGTTTTGACAGCTGCAGGTGCTGCCTGTCAGAGTACAATAGCTGGCAGGGAAGAATACTCCTCCACGTAGGACTAAACAAGAAAAATCTTATGGTGTATGGTCACCTCAACACTAACCTGAAATGCCACAGTTTGCTTTTTGTTCTATGTGTAATGGTCCTTTTAGGTTATTTGCACAAAGTCATAATTTATCCTGTCTTTTTTTCTTTTCATGTATGCCAAAATATTTAGGACAGGCAACCAGTGACAGTAGCATTGGCAGAGATAATATTAGGGATGGATGTCAGGTCTCTATGATTCTCAGGATAGAACAGAGATAAAGAGATTGCTGCATTTGGTTTGCTTCTGGGTGCAGGGCCATCTTAACATATGGGCACCCCTGGGCAGTGCCCAGGGGCCCCAGATGCATGGGGGCTCCATAATACTTTTGAATTACATCATACTTTCCAACTGTCCCAGACTTGCAAGGACAGTCATCCTTTTCTATTAAGCTGGCCTTACTGTCTTGTACTGTGTCCTCTTACCCCCCTGTACTGTGCCCTCCTGTCCCTTGTACTGTGCTCAGGGCAGCCATCAGAAATTTTGGGGCCCCTTACACAGCTTTAGGCCTGGGCCCCTCTGGGCCTGACCACCAACATTTTGCGGGGCCCACCCTCTGGCCGTCTCACCGAATCTGCCCACTGGCCATCCCACCGAGTCCTTCAGTGCACCCACTTCTGTTTTAACACTCTTACAACTTAATGAATGAAAATGAATCCAATCCATCAAAGAGGCACCCCCATATATTCAGCAAAGAGACATCCCAATCCAGTAAAGAGACGGCTTCATATATTCAGCAATGAGACATCCTAATCCAACAAAGATGGCCTCATATATTCAGCAAAGAGACATCCCAATCCAGTAAAGAGACGGCCTCATATATTTAGCAAAGAGACATCCCAATCCAGTAAAGAGACGGCCTCATATATTCAACAAAGGCACATCCCAATCCAGCAAAGAGACAGCCTCATATTTTTAGCAAAGAGACAGCGCAATCCATCAAAGAGACATCCCTTCAGCTGCATCGGCTTCAGCTGCCATGCTTCAGCAATTGCTAGTTACAACAGCAGCAACAACTCGGTCTTGTTGGTTGGGGCCTGGGCCCCTTGGAACCCCTGGGCCCCCTACATGTGTATGGGTTGTCCCCCCCTGATGGCTGCCCTGACTGTGCTCTCCTATACACCCTGTACTGTGCCCTCCTCCCTCCCTCTACTGTGCCCTCCTGCCCCTTCCCTCCATGTACTGTGCCCTATACTGTGCTGTCCTTCCCCCTGTAATGTGCCCTCCAGCCCCCTCCCCTGTACTGTGCCCTCCTACCCCCCCCCCCCCCCCATAGTGTGCCCTTCGTGTTGATTAGTCTTTGATTTATAGTATATTTTTATTGTTTAAAATCTTAAAATCTATTTTTTATAAAGTACTAATAAAAATGTGTTTAATTCTATCTACTATTTATACTTTAATTTTTGAGAGTAGGTGGGAAAATTGGGGCAGATTGGTAGGGCCCCAGTGCATAACTTTGCCCAGGGTGCCATAATGCTATTAAGACAGCCCTGTCTGAGTGCACAGCCCATGTACAATAATACTTATGAAGTCTTACAAACTTGAGTCTCAGGGATCAAGTTCTTCTCTTTTTGTGTCTCAGGGATGAAATTATTTTATTTAAGTGTTTTGTATTACCTTCCACAGGTGCTGGATTCCTTTATTAGCCCAAATGGCTCTCTCTCCAGTAGCTGTCATTCATTGGACCAGTCTCTGGACAGGTATGAATGTAAACTGAGAATTGTGTCAGACTTTTGATCTTC
Organism: Pelophylax lessonae; assembly: GCF_965119305.1. Lineage (NCBI taxonomy): Eukaryota > Metazoa > Chordata > Amphibia > Anura > Ranidae > Pelophylax > Pelophylax lessonae. Next base: position 118,698,628 of record NC_138772.1, read on the forward strand.
TTAGTTTTTTATTTTTGTTAGGATGTGTTAGCATTTTAAAAGCTCTTAGAGCTTTCCTGCTCTATCCAAAATGAAAAAAGTTTTGCCAATAGTTCTACTTTAAAGCCAAGATAGAAGCCAGCCAGCCAAGCTAATATTCTTGTCAAAATGGTCATCATAATTCCCACAAAACATTATATATAAATCCTCTATGTGAATATATGCAATAAATTCCAGGTGTGCCATAACCTGTCCTCTACAAAACAGAGCACTTCCTGACTAGTAGCAAACATCAAGGTGAACCTGGCAATAGTGCACTGCTGCAGAACTTCCGTGTTCACTGTGATGTTTGTTTGCCCCTGCAACTGCCAGTCAACTCAAGTGAGTTGATGGCTGCTAGAGGGGAGTTATAAATATATATATTATATAATAAGCTCTCGAGTTGTCACTTACGTCACTTTACAGAAAACATTACCTGTCCTGCAGATAGAGTCTACCACGACACGATTAAACCCAACTGAAGCCAAGCCACCATTAGAGGAAGGAAAACCCTTGACAGAGTAAATCGTCAACTGAAGCTTAAACCTTGAGTAAATCTTTATGGGATCACAAATATACGCACAACACGATTGTCTGCATCAGAATCATGAGAAAGGTTTGGCACTGGTATAACTCAAGACACATGAGGTTAGGTCAGGTTTGTGTGTATTTGTGATCCATTAAAGATTTAAAGTTTTACGCTTCAATGTATGATTTAATCTTTCAAGGATGTTCCTTCCTGTACCGTGGCTGGAATGCCTTCAGTTGTCTAGATACAATTTTACCTTTTAGTATTTGTTGGGTTGAGGGAACCCCCAAACTTGCTATTGCTTGCTACAGAGTACAGACAGACACTGACTGTGTGAATGTGAATGAACATTCAAAATGGACCATTTTTGAAAACAAGCTATTCTCCATCTCCAGTGCCAGAAAAGCTGTAAAAAATATAAAATGTTCCAGGTTCACTGTGATGATGATTGTGTTTGCCCCTGCCTCTGCCACTGCCAGTCAACTAAACACACAGTGTGTGTGTCGTGACAACTCAAGAGCTTATAACGCAGCTCTAGCATCAACTCAACACACACACACACTATGTGTGTGTGTTGAGTTGATGCTAGAGCTGCATCATAAGCTCTTGAGTTGTCACGACACTGAGTCAGTCACGTTACAGAAAGAAAACATTACCTGCACTCTACCACGTCGATTACACCTGTAACTGAAGCCAAGCTACCATTAGAGGAAGGAAAATCCTTGACAGAATATCTTGTCAACTGAAGCTTAACCTAGAGGAAATCCTTATGGGGTCACATTCACAAACTCACAAATATAGTAATATTACACATACAAGTATCAAATACCAAAAAATTGGTGTTTTATTTGTGATCCAATAAGATATGATTTACTCAAGGTTAAGCTTCAATTTACGATTTATTTCTCTCAATGATTTTCCGTCCTATAATGCTGGCACCGTGGCTTGGTGTCAGTTGTCTAGAAGGAAATACACTTTAATATTATTTACTTGGTTGAGGGTTAAAAGAACCCCTAGACACTTTTAGTGTGAAACAACGGAATATGGATTGGACATTGGGCAATCTTCAAAAACAAACCATCTCAGTTCTATAAAGCTACAAAAACAACACTGGTGTGACTGGCAGACTGAATTAGTAATTACTAATTCATTAAAAACATGAATTAGTAATTACTGCAGTGCTTAGGATTTGGGAACATGTAGGTTTTTCTGTAAGAACACTAGCTGATCCACATGCTCTGGTTTGAGGGTGCTTTTTTTTGCAGTTATCACATCTCCTGCAGTAGAGAAAACCCGCTCTGCAGATACACTTGTACCTGGGATACACAAGTATTGCTTTGACAGCTGAGAGAAGTGGGGAAATATGACCTCATGCTCACGCCACCATTTCAAAGGGTCCTCAGTGAGAGGCAGAGGTGGGGCTTTACAATATTATTCCATTTCGTCTTCTGCCTTGGCATAGGGGGTCTTAGGTTCTATTGCAGCATCAGCGAAAGACTGTCCCAGCAAAGTCATGAGCAGCGATGTTGTCGCCTTTCTTTTGGGAGGAGAATGGCTGTTCTCAATGGGTGTTTCTTCTTCCAGAGTTACTTTTTCCCTAGGCACTTCATCCACATTTGTCCTTCTATTAGATGTAATCTGTGTTTGAAAAAAAGATAATAGTATAAGAAGAGCTGAAATGCCTAAGAGTGTGATTCATTCTGATGAGGATTGGGAAACCGCACTGTAATCCATACAGTTCCACTTCCCACACTGCATCAGTGATGCAGGGCTTATTACACAACACAATGTAGCTGAGCTACTAGCTGTCAGGGAGGAAACATGATGAAATTCAAATTACCTCCAAAGATGCAGCCTCCTCAGTCACTCCTCTGTATATCTCCGATCTCTCCTCCTCTGTGGAGTCCCTTAAAGCGAGGATCCAGTGCAGAGGCTGTATGAAGGATCTTCTTCTCTGCCTCAGTGCTGTACCTCTTCAGGAGATCTGTTTTGATGGCATTCTTGATCTCATGGGTCATGGGTGTGTCACACATGGTGTCTGTCATGCTCTGGAGCAGTTGTGCATTTAGAGGGGCAATGAGAGACACTGTTGGGTTGCGCTCTTCTGACATCAGCAAGGTCGCATCCTTCATTGGCTTTAATGCACTCACAGGGTCCTCTGCATTTGACACATCTGTTTCATTGAGAGTGCAGAGATCAGACTCTCCTTTAACTTCTGGAGACAGCAAGGTGGCACAAACTGCTGGTTGTTCTAAGAACCTCTCGACCATGTCATATGCGCTGTTCCATCTTGTTGCACATCAGTTATTAGCTTATGATTCTTCAGGCCCAGACATTTCTGTTTCTCTTTTAGACAGTGGCTTGCTCTAGTGCTGCGGTGAAAGAATGTGAATATTCGTCGCCGAGAAGCCTGGAAAAGCGTGGCCCCTTTCAGTGCCTGCTGACATGCAAGATTGAGTATATGGGCAAAACATTTAACATGAGGAAATTTACCAACTTGAGCTGCAACTATCATGTATCGCGTTGTCGGTCACAAGCACTACAGATTTATTAGACAGCTGCCATTCTTCCATGACATGAGACAGTAGCTCTGCCAGATGAGCACCCGTGTGAGACTCATAAATGGCTCTCGTTTGCAACACATGTGACAAGACCCACCAGTCCTTAGTAACGTAATGTGCTGTTATTGTAACATAGGACTCCGTCGTGACTTCATAAAATCGCACTTATTGCGACTCAACTGGCTTGGTTCATTGACGCAAGTACCTGAGCTTTGGTGTCATGGTAGAGTGCAGGTATAACGTTTTCTGTAAAGTGACTGCGTGACGGGATCTTATAACGCGGCTCTAGTGTCTTCAAAAGGTAGCAAAACCCGGGGTTGTCCACAGAGTAAAGCCGTAGGTCCTTGGCGATGAAAGCTGCCACAACTTTGGTTAGTTTCTTCCCTTTTTCAGAGTTGGGCAGAAAAGTTGACAGTATGGCAATTCTTGGCTGATCTGGGTCTAGTCTTTCCTTGGCAGTGGCACTGGTGGTGGTGACAGGTGTTACTAACTCAGAGTGAAAACGGCTAAAATGGTTTCTCAAGTTCGTAGTATTCCCTAGGTATTTTTGTATGACAGGCTTTACACACAGCGTGTGTCTTGTCCAACTCGCGCTTCCCTGTTTGTTCGTAAAATCCGAAATGTGCCCAGAAGTTTGCTTTTAAAACGATAGGTGCATTTTTTATCTCTTGCTCTTTTTCTCCTTTTGCCATTACCATACTACCATGTATGTGACGGAGACGGATGACGTAAGTTGCCAAAAACTCTGTCAAAACACTTGTAAACTAAGCTGCAACAAGCAAGCAACATCTTTCATAAAATATTACTGTGTCTGTCTGTCTTGGTCAGTCCCTGAATAGAATACACTAAGCCAGAGACCCCCCCTTCCCCCACAGCTGCCTGGCACTGACAGAGACCCCCTCCCCCCCACTGACACTGACAAAGACCCCCCTTCCCCCACTGACAGAGACCCCCCCCTTCCCCCACTGACACTGACAGAGACCCCCCTTCCCCCACAGACACTGACAGAGAACCCCCTTCCCCCACAGTCACTGACAGAGACCCCCCTTCCCCCGCAGCTGAAGTAGAGACCCCCCCTCCACCGCTGTCAATGACAGAGAGATCCCCCCTTCCACCCCAGAACAGAGATGTCCCCGACTGTCCCAGGTCCCCCAGGGCCCCATCACAGACAACCCCCCCCCCAGAGATACAGAGACCCCCATAATAGCCCCTTGCCATCAGAGAGGCCTTAGGCCAGGCCACTAAATAAATGTGCACTGCTGCTCATTGTGCTCAACAACTACTACTACACTACTCTGCTGCTGACTCTCTCACTAATTAATTTGTGATACATTATTAGTTCGGACTTCCACATACCTGCTGTGTGTGGGTTGTTGTTGTGCACTGCAGCATATTACCGCACTGAGGAGGACACACTAGTGCTCTCTGGGCTCCAGTGGCTGGCGTGGCAGCTGGGCCTGGGACGACCACGGTGAGGCGGCGCTGGCTGACTGCGATGGGGACGCTTGGGGCTCCAGGTCTTGGCTGGCTGCAAGACTCGGGGCTCCTGTGGAGTGTGGACTGGCTTGGCTGGCTGCAAGGCCGCAGGTGGGATGCCTATACACGCGGGGGATGTTTTTCTCACCACTGCACCTCGTGTCAAAGAGGGAAGAGGAAGGGGCGGAGCCTTTTTATTCAGCTCCCACACTAATCCACTAATCAGCTATGTTCTTTGACTTTTTTTCTCCCAGGCGCAGGAGGGCTTGGCGCGGCTTGGATGACGTCATTTCCTAATCGATGTTGCCGTCCCCCCGAAATGATGCAGAATCGTGAAGGGTCGCATCGCGATGCATCGATTTGCCAATTATATTCCGCAGCCCTACTGGCCATACACTGATTAAAATTTAGCTGGCTCGGTTCTCCTGCTCAACCTAAGTCAATTGTTTATTTGACTTCTGTCAACTTCCCATCGAGTAGCAGCAGCCGCTGTCACCGATCAGTGTATTCTGACAGCGGCAGGTCCTGCTGTCAGAATACAATGTCCTGGCAGTGGGATTCCTCCATCCACCTTGTTTGTATGGATGAAGGAGTCTGTTTTTTTTTTTGTTTTTTTTTTAGCCATCTAGGTTTGGCAGCTTAAGGCAGATTTTGAAACTTTTTAAAGGCAATTGTTTCTCTAAAATCTCCTGGAAAATACGGTATATTTTGCAAACATGTGGTCAGTAATGCAGGCGATTGTCTGTGTCATGTGACTTCAGGGAATACAGACATGTGATTTGCTGTAAAGCAGCAGGTGATATGTTCCTAAGGCGATAGTCCAGTGTGTGGGACAAGGAAACTGGGAAAAGCTTTCCTCATTGCTGATTGTCTCCTGGGTAGACATTCCTCACATAACTGAGACTGGCAATGCACACAGAGCACTCTAAATATATACAGCTATGCAGCTTAAGTCGGACCATTTTGTTAATCATTATACATGAGAATGAGAACACAGACTATTTATTTACTATTAGTAATGCAAGTTGTTATGGGTCCCTGGTACATATATGGGGGTTATATTCTAATAAATGTTATGTTCTGATGGTTGCCTCTTTTATAGTGTAAAGCTGGCCATACACACATAAGCAGTAATTCACTAAATCCAAATAGAGGGCGCTCTTGCTCAAGAGCTTAGTAAATGAGGAGAAGCTTCACTTTGCAAAGAATACCTGCAAGGAAAAAAAAACATTGTTGATGCACAGGATTGGATGATGGAAGTCAGCAGATCTTCCCTTCATTTAAGGCCCATACACACAATCAAAACTTGTAAAAAAATACCGCTTTGAAGCGATCGTAGGATAATCTGATGGTTAGTACACAGCTTTCGAGACCTGATCACAATTGTTCCTCAAAAATTATCCAAAAGGAGAAAAGTGAAAATTTTTCTAGAAAAATACCAGATTATACAATTTTCGTTTAATCAGTATCTTTTTCACCTGAAAACACAATGCAATTACAATACATAACTCCTGAATTTTTATTCTGTCGTACCAGAATTTTCGTAGCTTAGTTACCTCTTTATGTTTGATATGGAGAATAGCATGTAATAAAAAAAAAAAACGGAGGATCATACGATATTCTCATTGTGTGTACCAGGCTTTAGTAAGCTCCAGGGCACCTGTCTATTTGCTTAGATGTGTGTACTAAGTAAAACAAATGAAAGTTGAATAAGAATTTAAGAATGAAGAATATAGGAAAAGTCCAGGTAAAAACAAAATTGTCATAATGTACAGCCGTGTATTGTGCTTTGTTGTAGATCCTTTGGAGAGAGACAAGGGTAGACATTTGCAATTGCATATCTGACCTCAGTACATGATCACCCATGCCACTATTTACATTGCTGATTGTTCATATGGTGTGATATACTTTTTTTGTATTTGTAGTGCACAAACTCATCTGCTGCTCCTAATATCACATATCTTCCTGCATTTAGTTTAAGCTGAAATACAGGTAGATATTAAGTATAAGGTTAATGCAGCTCTGTATTTATTATTACACTCTTACATCATTTTTCTTAGTGCAGGCAGTGTAAGCACCTGAATTTGGCTTAGTATCATCATCTTGCAGTCATTGTACAACAGAGCTCAAACTGGGGAAGGGAGAAGCAGCACAAGGATCCAAGTAGTTGTGCTGTAGAACAATAAACATGCTGATAGGAGGAAAAAGTAGAGATGAGCTGATCAGTGCACTGCTTGTCCTTTCACTGTCCAGTCAAAGGCTGTGGGAGGGACAAGACATGAAAGTATTGCTTGACTGCAGAAAGTTCTGACCCACTGCCCTGCCAGATAGGGTTGTTCTCTGTGGCAGATCTAGGATCTGGATGGACAGAAATAATAATCAGTTGACAGGTAAAACAGCTCTCTATGTGTTTCATCTGTGTATTTAGCTATTTGCCTGGAGTTCAGCTTTAATACTCAAAGGATCATTGTGAAAATGAGAAAGAGTTTGCATCTGAATGGATCTGATTAGCTACATCTCTATCTTCCTTTGCTCATTTATCAGCGGTTATGTGTTGTGTATTATGTATAGGTCTGTGTGTGTGTGTATATACATATATATATATACACTATATCATCAAAAGTATTGGGACGCCTGACTTTACATGCACATGAACTTTAATGGCATCCCAGTCTGGTTGGCCCACCCTTTGCAGCTATAACCGCTTCAACTCTTCTGGGAAGGCTGTCCACAAGGTTTAGGAGTGTGTCTATGGGAAGGTTTGACCATTCTTCCTGGCTTGCAGTCTCCACTCTAATTCATTCCAAAGGTGTTCTATCGGGTTGAAGTCAGGACTCTGTGCAGGCCAGTCAAGTTCTTCCACCTCCACCTTTGTGCACTGGTGCGCAGTCATGTTCGAACAGGAAGGGGCCATCCCCAAACTGTTCCCACAATGTTGGGAACATGAAATTGTCCAAAATGTCTTGGTATACTGACACTTTAAGAGTTCCCTTCACTGGAACTAAGGGGCTTAGCCCAATCCCTGAAATACAACCCCACATCATAATCCCCTCCCCTCCACCAAATATTTTGGACCAGTGCACAAAGCAAGGTCCATAAATACATGGATGAGCGATTTTGGGTCAAGGAACTTGACTGGCCTGAACAGCCTGAATCCTGACCTTAACCCGATAGAACACCTTTGGGATGAATTAGAGTGCAGACTGCGAGCCAGGCCTTCTCGTCCAACATCAGTGACTGACCTCACAAATGCGCTTCTGGAAGAATGGTCAAACATTCCCATAGACACTCCTAAACCTTGTGGACAGCCTTCCGAGAAGAGTTGAAGCTGTTATAGCTGCAAAGGGTGAGCTAACTAAATGTTAAACCCAACGGGATGCGTTAGACTGGGATGCATTACAGTTCATGTGCGTGTAAAGGCAGGCGTCCCAATTCATTTGACAACACAGTATATATATATATATATGTATATATATATATATATATATATAGAACAAGAGTAGCCTCTATTTAGTATCCATCTCTCCAGATGTGTCTTGTTTCCTCGGCACCCAGAGTACACAGATTCTGTCTGGTCTCTGAGGCTCAGGCAGAGCTTGTTAGCAGAATGTTTTCTTTACAGTCTTGTGGTTATTTTATTTCTGGGGAATCCCCATGTAACAGAATGGTTCTTGTTTTGGCCCACAGCCCAGCTTTTCCTACGCCAGTTCCAAGAAGAAAAGGTCAGCTGAAAGACAGCTTCGAGTGCTTAGGTAATAAAGTTCATAAAACGTAGGAAAAGTATAACTAGTATAACCTCTGTGTCTCTTTCCTTCTTAACCCTTCATGTCCACGGGGTGAGGGGTCAAATGTCAGCTTTGTGCTGGCTGTGTTTAATGTCGATGGAAAATAGGGAAAGTAAAGGGCCTAAAAGTTTGGGAAACATCATGGTCTGCATATAGAAGTGGAGGAGAGAAAGAGTTTGTGTTATCTGTATCATCCAGAGGAATGGCAAGTAGAATCCGGTTAGTTGTTAAAAACAGATAATTCCTTATTTTAGCCCAGGCCCACTGTAGAAATCCCACTAAACAGCACATTAAAAGCCAAAGGGTTGCTAAAAGAGCATTTCTTGCAAAAATCATAGTAGATTGGGTCACACAACTAAGTATCAAGAGTATTCTCCTGACTTTCTAGTGTTCAAAGTTAATCACAAAAATTATGCTAATTCATTTTTATCATGATTTTCCATCAGTGCTGTTCAGTGGTTTATTTGGCAGTATTTGAATAAACCCAAAATAGTTTACACTCATACTAATTTACTGCATTAGGCCAGCCATAGACTGTTAGAATCTTGGCCAGTTCAGCAAAAAACAGCCTAGATTTGAACCATGTATGGGCAGGCTGGATGTACCCAAGTTGATTGACTACATTTTACATGCGATTATTGCTAGCGGTTGCTATAGCCGCTAGCAATGATCACAGTATTCTACTGGCAGGGATGGTTCCCCCCCCCCAATGGGAGAACACAATAGCGCTTACTGTGTTGATGAGGCAATCAATTTTCTTTGCTTCCACCCATGCTTACAGGAAAGAAAATTGTTCTGTCTATAGCTGGCCTTAGACATGAGATGACAGTTTCCTAATCTGGCCATTTTAGCCAGTTCAGAGAATAATTTCATTTCTGTGGGGCCCCTCCACAGACACCATACAACCAGGCTTAAGAGGACCAATCAACTTGTTATAAACCTTTCCAAAATGATATTGTTCCTGCACCAATGCCCCTCTCCCTCTTCTCCTATAAGTAACGAGTCATTTAAGCTAGCTATAGGTGGTTCAGATCTCGATTGATTCAGCAAGGACCAGTCTAGATTCAAATTATCTATGGGCAGGCTGAATGTATCCAAATCAATCGATCAACTTGGGCACAACCATCATGTCTGATTTTTTACATGCTATTATTTCTAGCAGCTATAGCCACTAGCAGTAATCACTATTTCTGCTGAAAGGATTCCCCCATCAGCACTGACTGTGTTGATGGGAAATTGAGCGATTTTCTTTCCTGCAACCCATTGCAAGAAAAGTATATAAAGTGTTAAATTATTTAGTGATTTCAGCAGCTTCATATTTTAAAACAATATTCTCTTTTATTTTTTTTTTTATTAACTTCTCAAACACTAGTTGCCATGCTACAAGCAACAGACACGTTGGTGACTTCATTCAGAATGGTTTACACTCCATAATAAACTTTCTAATTGTGCGGTTTTCTTTCCTGCACTCTGTCCCACACAGCTATTATGTTCTTCTGGCAGGGGAGTTGGGGGTGCAGGAAACTGTCCCCACCTGGAGAACACAGTGATTACTGCTAGCGGCTAATGCTGCTGCCAATAATCGCATGCTAAAAATCCAACATGCTGGTTGTACCCTAGTCAATGAATGGATCAACTTGGGTACAATCAGCCTGCCCATAGATGGATCAAATCTCGGCCAGTCCCTGCTGAACTGGCTGAGATTCGGTCCATCTATGGCCAATTTATGGAAGGAAAGTAAATTGCTTGATTTTCCCATCAACACAGTGTTGATGGAGGAGTCCTTTCCGGTGGGGAGCCTTCCTTGCACACAATGATTAGTGTTGCCAGCTGTATTCGGGAAAAACCCCACAGGCTGGTTGTGCACAATTTGATTAATAGATCAACTTGTGTACAACCAGGGTGCCCATCCATGGATAGAAATTCGACCATCCCCGCTGAACCGGACGAATATCAATCCATGTATGGCCAGCTTTAGATATCAGTTAAATGTTATTTGTTCATTCTTACTGTAATCATCATTCCAGCCCTTGATATTTGTATTGTTGTCTTAAATTCATTGTTCTAATCATTGTTACTGTTTTTAGATTTTGAAATTCCCTTGTATGAGAGGTTTGGTAAAGGAGGCACTTTTCCCCGTCAGTATCACTTTTCCCAAAGTCGGAAGGAATACAGCGATGGTAAGTGGATCAAGGTAGCCCCAGAAAGAAAACTATCTGTAAAAATGAATGTCTGTTCAAACAATTCACATCATATTTACCATTTGTACGGAGACATTTCATATTTAGTATTGTTTCTAAGCCTTATCTCATGTTCTACAGAGCTTAAAGAATGAGTGCTTGTATAACAACTGTTCTGTAGTTAATTCCAGAATATCAGCCTTTTCTCTACCTTCTCACCCAAGATTAATGTTATGATTAGCTGTTCAGTTGCCAGACGGTGCCTTCAGGGTACTCCTGCATTATAGTAATTAGAATCATAGCATTGCAAGCTTCTTAGTATCAACCACATATAATTTAAAACATAACAGTTACTAATTATTACAAAGGTGCACTTATTGTCAAAATTTGTCTTTACAAACTGTGGTTTTGCTTGCAACACTTGCGTCCCAGTGCAAGATTAAATGCTCACCTGCGTCGTTACAGTCAGAATTTACTTCTGCAAACGTAACACCCCCTAAACCTACAACTTCCCTACAACATGACCACACCATTACCTACAGTATATAAAACCCTCAACCTACATAGCCACTCCAGCGCTGCACAACCTCCAGTCACAGGAAATGTACTGCGTGTTCCCATCCTCGGAATTAGTATGCTCCACAGAGGCTGTATATGTGACTAGCCCGGGTGGTTACACCAAAAATATGCAGCTGCACACATAAGCTGGCCGTAAGCAGTTCAGCAGGAACTGGCCAAGATTCGAACCACCATGTACGGCAGGCTGAATGTACCCAAGTTGGTCATTCGATCTACTTGGGTACAACCAGCCTGCCAGATTTTACATGGGATTATTGCTAGCGACTGTTATAGCTGCTAGCAGTAATCACTGTGTTCTCCCAGTGGGGACAACTTCACCTGCCAGGAGAACACAATGGCTCCATGGGAGGGATTCCCCCATCAATACTGACTGTGTTAATGGGGGAATCAAGCAATTTTCTGTCCTGCAACCAATGGCTGCAGGACAGAAAATCACTCCATCTATGGCCTGACTTAAGGCTCATACACACTTGACGAAAATCGGACAAAATATCCTCCGATTTTTCTCTCTCATGCTCAGCGGTCATAACTGTTTTTAGTTGACAGTGCATAATGTTCACGAAATTTCTCGTACGATTTTTTTTTTTTACGTTTGTTCCTAGACTTCCGGGCCGTCAGCAACTTCAGATCATGCGCGGTCTTTCGTATCCGATTTTTTACACATTAAACGAAAATTGGTCGTGCTGGGGACGGATGATAAACATTTTGGTGTTTGTCCCTCCGCTTTTTTTTTTTCGTTGAAAATGTCGGCATCGGCTGCAGACACACTAGCCGAAAATCGTACGATTTTACCTCGGATGGGAATTTTCAGCAGATTTTCTACTAGTGTGTACCCCACTTTACTCGAGGTCATGGGGATGGAGAGGACAATTGGAAATGGTTAGGACAACCCTGTAGGCCCAAGCAGCCTGGTTGAAACCACACCCTCTACTTCTCTTGCTATATCACATTTTACAGTAATTTTCTTCATACAATAGACTGTTGGTCTTTTATCAATGTGTTGTGTAGGTCGCCGGACATTTCCTAGAAGTTACGTACCCCCAGAAAGTTTGTTCCAGCTAAGTCCCAACAGCAGAACGAGAAGTGTTAATGGAGACAGCACTCTGCAGTTTGATGAGCCCAGAAAGACAAGGTGGAGCAGCTCAGAGAAAAACTTAGCATTCATACATTCCACACCTGCCGATCACTGCAACAAATGTAAGTATTCAATGAGTATGTATACGTGATTAAAAAAAACCAAAGCTTTTGGAATTCAGACACCAATGTTTGTCAGACAGAAAAATTAGATGCATGGGACTGTTGAATTTTACATGCTGCACTATCAGTACCGACCTAATGCTCTACTAACAGACCTGGTCTGACACACTCCCACTCTTCCTCTGCAATGCATGTCTATAGGAGGACCATTGTGATAAGTGGTTTCACTGTTACTCAGCTCTGACTGCATTGGAGTGGAAGCTAAGGAGTTGCATTTCCAATAGGAGTAAAGGGTATTTTGAGGCATTTACAATGAATGAAAAATGATAAATAAAAAGTAGTGCAGCACTCAAACAATGCTCTAATATATAAAATGTATATTGTTTGAGCTCTGCGCTACTTTGTATTTATACCCAAGCGAGTTTTGTCATTTCTTAGTGTGCGCAGCTAGAAGCATCCTAGTGTTCACTGTATCTATTATTTTAAATGAAAAATGATAACATAAGTCAGTATATAGAGACAAAAGTGTGAGACTTCATATGGGCTTGTAAAATACATTAAAATGATAATAGCATCATCAATTTTGTTTGCTAGCCAAACATGAAGTAATAAAAAACATTGTGTTACAGCCCCACAGGCCCCAGAGAACTGGAGGCTGGGTAAGCTGCTTGGGAGAGGAGCATTTGGGGAAGTCTACCTTTGCTACGATGTGGACAGGGGGAGGGAACTAGCTGTCAAGCAGGTGCCATTTGACCCGGACAGTCAAGAGACAAGCAAGGTGAGTGCTATCCAAACTAACCTTTTTCTGGTCTTTATTATGTTTGTTTGTTTTTTTTCCAGGTTTTTAAGATTCTGAAAGATTATGATAGATTAAGGCCCCTTTCACACTTGTGCAACTTGTCCTACAACTTGGGACTGACAAGTCGTACCCCATATCTGTGCGACTTCAAAGTAGTCCCTGCACAACTTTGGTCTTGATGCAACTTGAGGTCCATAGACCTCAAGATTACACAGGCATTGCTTCAAGTCTAGTAAAAGTCTAGTAAAATTGCTGAAAAGTCTCTCGACTTTCAGGTTGCACAAGTGTGAAAGGGGCCTAAATGGCTTTGTTGTTTATTTGTGTTTCAGTATTTGTCACTAATTTGATATCACAAGGGTCACATTGACGTTGATAAGTCAGGCTGATTTACATAAGGGGTTGCGAGTGTTAACACAGTAAATTGTATAAAGGCTTTCTTCAATTATCCAAAGGTATATAAGAAAACTCCAGTTTACTTATTCCATCTGCATGTGATTGAATAATTGACACAGTTGTGTGAACATTCTCTTCTCCTTTAGTAGATCACTCTTATTTCTGTCTACAGTTTTCAAATAAATTCTTTAGGACTACAATCTATAAACACAGTGAATTATGTTTTTTCAAAAGTAGGTCAATAAAAAAATGTATGATTGTGAATATTTTTGTAGAGAGTAGCATAAAATGTAATTCCTATGCATACCAGTGTCACCATACAATGCATCTTCATAACCTACTGAGTTTTCTCTTAAGTTCTGGGGCCAAAACAGCACGTTGAGCAGTGGCGGTTCGTGCATTGGGGGCGCAGGGGCACTGCCCCCCTATCCATGCGTCCGGCCCCCTAATCTACATGCGGGGCACTGGAGGCATGGTTTTAAATGGGTTTTTTTTTTAAGCACGTGATTAGAGCCAGAGGCTTTAATAGGCTTCAAAAAAGGGTGGGCTCGGGGCGCAGAGCACTGCGCCCTGAGCCCACCCAGTTGTGTGACAATAGCGAATGAACATTCGCTATTGCCACACTGATTCTCCTACTGGCCAATCAGGAAGTGGGTTCTGAGACCCATTTCCCGATTGGCCGAAAGGAAAAGCCATGCTATTGGCCAAGGAGCGGAGGAGGGAGGAGACTGAGGGGGAAGCCACCGCCGGGGACAGTGCAGGCTGGAGCTGGTGGGGGACCGGCGACCGTGGGAGGGGGACAGTTCGGGCTGAAGCTGGTGTGGTCTGTCTGCCACCTTCTCCCCCCCGGCCCATGGAGCACCAGCCGCCACTGACGTTGAGACACAACACATGAGAACTTAAAGACGGTTGATTTACCAAAACTGGAGAGTGCAAAATCTGGTGCAGCTGTGCGTAGGAACCAATCAGCTTCTAACTTCAGCTTGTTCAATTAAAGGAGTTGTAAAGGCAGAAGTTTTTTTTTTTATCTTAATGCATTTTATGCATTAAGATAAAAAGCCTTCTGTGTGCAGCAGCCCCTCTCAGCCCCCCTAATACTTACCTGAGGTCCCTTTCTGTCCAGCAATGTCCACATGAGTGTCTTAGCCGTCCGAGATTCTCCCTCCGTATTGGCTGACACAGCAGCAGCGCCATTGGCTGTCACTGCTGTCATTCAAAGTCAGTTAGCCAATCAGGGTAGAGAGGGGCCTGGTCGGGAGCTGTGACTCGGCTCGGGTGCCCCAATTGCAAGCTGCTTGCTGTGGGGGCACTAAACTGGAGGTAGGGGCCAGGATTAAAGAAGAGCGACGAGAAGAGGAAGATCAGGGCTGCTCTGTGCAAAACCATCTGCATAGAGTAGGTAAGTATAACACAAGTTTGTTATTTTTATAGGAAAAAAACAAGACTTAACAATCACTTTAGGCTTTAACAAAAAAAACTGAAAGCTGCTTGGTTTCTGTACAAAGCTGCACTAAATTTTGCACTCTTCAGTTTTAGTAAATCAACCCCTGTTGCTTTCACGCCTATTCTGAGTGGGCTTACCTGCCAGTTCAGTAGAATATTGACAGTGGGACTTCGGAAGGAAGTTTAAATGTTGGCCTAGGTTGCAGGGGTACGTATAACCCCTTAGATCATAAACATGTATTTCCCCCAAGAACACTATTTAATACATATTCAATATACAATATTAGGAGTCAGCTAAAACATTTAGGTGCATTGGCTGTCTAAGTTGTGGGATTTACCTAGCATCGTTACTGCAATATTTGAGTGTTTCGGAAAAATTACCAGCCTGTGTTGTTTTGGTTGCAGGAGGTGAACGCTCTAGAGTGCGAGATCCAGCTGCTGAAGATTCATAGACATGAAAGAATAGTTCAATATTATGGCTGCTTGCGGGACCCCACGGAGAAGAAGCTTTCCATCTTTGTGGAATACATGCCAGGGGTGAGCTAGATATAATATTACTATGACCAATGGGCCTTTACTTCTCTATGTACACTATTACTTTACCCTTTCAGCAACAGCCTACTGCCGCTTTACATTTTTTATATGAGCCTTTAAATTAATTTTTGGATGTTTTCAACAAAGATTATAATTATTTTAAATACCGTATATAAGCCTTTCAGCACTTACCCTAATGGATTTTAGGAATATCCCTAGAACTAACCTTGGTAGCCCTGCCCCTTGCTCTAATCCTAGCCTTAAGCCAGCCATAGATGGGTCAAAATTCTGCCTGTCCAGTAGGAACCGGCCCTATTTCAATCCGTGTATAGGAAGGCTGGTTGTACTGAAGTCGATCCATCAATTTACTCCAGTACAGCCAGCCTGTCTAATTTTTTTTTCATGTGATTACTGCCGGCAACTATAGCTGCAAGCAGTGATCATTGTATTCTGATGGCTGGCAAACCTCCCACTGTCAGAATACCATAGCTCCCTTATCAACGCTAACCATATTCATGGGGGAATTAAGCAATTTTCTTTCCTTCAACCTTAGGTTGAAGGAAAGAAAATTGGTACTGTATGGCCTGCCTTAAGCCCCTTTACACAAGGGCTGAATGCTGGCTGACATCGATCGGTTCAATAAAAACTGACCAACGTTCGGCCCGTGTGTATGCCAGCCGGTCCAACAGAAGGCGGCCGATTGGCCGCTTTCTGTCGGATATGCATGCTGGAAAACCAGCAGCTGACCAGCTCCCGATCAGTGCTCACAGCCAATGGCTGAGAGCGCTGGCCAGTGTTCTGGCGGGGGGCCTCCTCCTGTCAGAGAACAAAAACTCAGCGGGGGAGATTGATGATATAGGAAACCAATGCGCTACCAGAAATATAATAGATAGGGAATGAGGGAGGGAATAAAATGACAACGTACACCCAGCAGACAGCAGACAATCCCTGTAGCGTCTCCACATACAAATCAGAAAAAAGAAAAATAATAGATAGGCGCTATCACATAAAGGTCTATACCTAATATACTAGCACTAATAATGTAACAATCAAGAAGTGACAAAAAATACATCAAAATATATAAAGTAAATCTTGATACAAACAACAGTGCAAGTTTATTAACCACTTGCCTACTTTGCACTTAAACCCCCTTCCCATCCAGACCAATTTTTAGCTTTCAGTGCTCTCACACTTTGAATGACAATTGCGCGGTCATGCAACACTCAACCCATATAAATTTTTCGTCCTTTTTTTCATAAAAATAGAGCTTTCTTTTGATGGTATTTATTCACCGCTGGGCTTTTTATTTTGTGCGCTATAAATGAAAAAAGACCGCAAATTTAAAAAAAAAACGTTTTTTTTTTTAGTTTCTGTTATAAAATTTTGCAAATTAGTAATTTTTCTTCATAAATTTTGGCCAAAATGTATACTTCTACATATCTTTGGTAAAAATAACCCAAATAAGTGTACATTATTTGGTCTGCGTGAAAGTTAGAGAGTCTACAAGTTATGGTGCTAATCATTGAAAATTGATCACACCTAATGTACTGACAGCCTATCTCACTTCTTGAGACCCTAACAAGCCAGGAAAGTACAAATGACCCCCAAATGACCCCTTTTTGGAAAGTAGACATTCCACGGTATTTAATAAGAGGCATGGTGAGTTTTTTGAAGTTGTAATTTTTTCCCACAATTCTTTGCAAAATAAATTTTTTTTTTTTTTTTTACAAAATTGTCATATTCAACAGGTTATTTCTCTCACATGGCATATGAATACTTACAACTACACCCCAAAACACATTTTGCTACTCCTCCTGAGTATGGCGATACCACATGTGTGAGACTTTTTTACAGCCTGGCCACATACAGAGGTCCAACATTGAAGTAGCACCTCCAGGCGTTCTCGGAGCATAAAATACACTTTTCATTTCTCAACCACCTATTACACTTTTGAAGGCCCTGGAGCACCAGCACAATGAAAAAGCCCACTAAATGACCCCATTTTGGAAAGCAAACACCCCAACGTATATTCTATGAGGCATAATGAGTCTTTTGAACATGTCATTTTTTTCCAGAATCTTTCGGAAAATGTGGAAAAAAAATGAAAACGCATTTTTTTTACACAAAGTTGTCCATTTATAAGATATTTCCAACACATAGCATGTACATAGCAAAAATGACACCCCAAAATACATTCTGCTACTCCTCCTGAGTATGGCGATACCACATGTGTGAGACTTTTTTACAGCCTGGCCACATACAGAGGTCCAACATTGAAGTAGCACCTCCAGGCGTTCTCGGAGCATAAAATACACTTTTCATTTCTCAACCACCTATTACACTTTTGAAGGCCCTGGAGCACCAGCACAATGAAAAAGCCCACTAAATGACCCCATTTTGGAAAGCAAACACCCCAACGTATAATCTATGAGGCATAATGAGTCTTTTGAACATGTCATTTTTTTCCAGAATCTTTCGGAAAATGTGGAAAAAAAATGAAAACGCATTTTTTTTACACAAAGTTGTCCATTTATAAGATATTTCCAACACATAGCATGTACATAGCAAAAATGACACCCCAAAATACATTCTGCTACTCCTCCTGAGTATGGCGATACCACATGTGTGAGACTTTTTTACAGCCAGGCCACATACAGAAGTCCAACATTGAAGTAGCACCTCCAGGCGTTCTCGGAGCATAAAATACACTTTTCATTTCTCAACCACCTATTACACTTTTGAAGGACCTGGAGCACCAGCACAATGAAAAAGCCCACTAAATGACCCCATTTTGGAAAGCAAACACCCCAATGTATAATCTATGAGGCATAATGAGTCTTTTGAACATGTCATTTTTTTCCAGAATCTTTCGGAAAATGTGGAAAAAAAATGAAAACGCATTTTTTTTACACAAAGTTGTCCATTTATAAGATATTTCCAACACATAGCATGTACATAGCAAAAATGACACCCCAAAATACATTCAGCTACTCCTCCTGAGTATGGCGATACCACATGTGTGAGACTTTTTTACAGCCAGGCCACATACAGAAGTCCAACATTGAAGTAGCACCTCCAGGCGTTCTCGGAGCATAAAATACACTTTTCATTTCTCAACCACCTATTACACTTTTGAAGGCCCTGGAGCACCAGCACAATGAAAAAGCCCACTAAATGACCCCATTTTGGAAAGCAAACACCCCAACGTATAATCTATGAGGCATAATGAGTCTTTTGAACATGTCATTTTTTTCCAGAATCTTTCGGAAAATGTGGAAAAAAAATGAAAACGCATTTTTTTTACACAAAGTTGTGCATTTATAAGATATTTCCAACACATAGCATGTACATAGCAAAAATGACCCCCCAAAATACATTCTGCTACTCCTCCTGAGTATGGCGATACCACATGTGTGAGACTTTTTTACAGCCAGGCCACATACAGAGGTCCAACATTGAAGTAGCAACTCCAGGCGTTCTCGGAGCATAAAATACACTTTTCATTTCTCAACCACCTATTACACTTTTGAAGGCCCTGGAGCACCAGCACAATGAAAAAGCCCACTAAATGACCCCATTTTGGAAAGCAAACACCCCAACGTATATTCTATGAGGCATAATGAGTCTTTTGAACATGTCATTTTTTTCCAGAATCTTTCAGAAAATGTGGAAAAAAAATGAAAACGCATTTTTTTTACACAAAGTTGTCCATTTATAAGATATTTCCAACACATAGCATGTACATAGCAAAAATGACACCCCAAAATACATTCTGCTACTCCTCCTGAGTATGGCGATACCACATGTGTGAGACTTTTACGCAGTCAGGTCACAAACAGAGGCCCAACATGCAAAGACACATAGCATGCACATACCATGAATTACCATGAATTACACCCCACAATACATTCTGCTGAGCAAAGGGTAAACAAAAGCTTACCTGTAGTTTTAGAAGCGCAGTTGTCCACAGGAGTTGAGTCCAGGCAGCAGGCAGGGACTTGATCAGCAACAGTGCATGCAATTCTCCAGGCAAGGATACCAGTCCAGTATCAGTGCATGCGGTAGGCAGAGGCATGATGGCAGTAAGTCCTGCAGGCAGAAGTAGGGCCTCTGTCGGGATAGAATGGGGACAGGGGTAGAGGCTTCTCCCACCCAAATCGCTTTGAAGCCTCCGGGATCCAGACCCTAATCTGAGAAGAAGAAAAACAAAAAAAATTGTTTTCTTCATCCAGAAAAACATTTCTGGTCCCCTCACATATGCGAGACCCCTGTGGTATGAATCCCACTACTTCCAGAGGCAGGCAAAAATCGTGGTCAAACAGTCCAGGGTCAGTTCCAGAGCAGGCAGAGGTAGGTACAAAATCGGCAGGCAAAGGCGTGGTCAAATAACAGTCCAGGGTCAGTTCCAGATCAGGCAGAGGTATGAACAGAATCAGCAGGCAGAAGCATGGTCAAAAAACAGGCCAGGGTCAGTTCCGGAGCAGGCAGACATAGGTACAAAATCAGCAGGCAAAGGCGTCGTTGTATAACAGTCCAGGGTCATTTCAGGAGTATACAGTGGCATAAGGGGTGAAAGCGGAGGACTACGTTTACCATACTAATAATTTAGACAAGTATGGTAACGGCGGAAACAGTCGTCTACACAGAGGCCTGGTTGGGAAGGACACTGGGGACAGTAATAGCGGGTGTCTTTTCGAATTCCTGCCTTGGTACACACCCTACATTTTTTCTGCCGTTTTTGGTCTCTTTGTGTGGGAGGGATTTTACTTGGAAAATGGCGTTCAGACAGTCTGCTTATTACGTCAGATCTAATGTTTTCTGGTGGGCCGTTTGGAAATATGAGGGTTGTGAAGATTTCCTCCAGGTAATAAAGGAAGGGTTGGGGGCTTTCGGTGGATTTGCGGTATAAAATGTAGGAATTGTATATGGCCAAATGAAAAATATAAATTGCTACTTTTTTGTACCAATGATAGGTACGTCTTGTGGGTAGATAGGGTTCCATCATTTGGTCGTTGAAATCCCCCCCCCTCTATGAATAAGTTGTACTCATGTACACATGTTGGCTTTCGGACTGGGCCATTCCTTCGTCGGGATTCCACATAGTTGTCATTGTGGATCGAAGACAACATGTACACGTCTCTTCTGTCCCTCCACTTCACAGCCAGAACTTCCTCATTTCTCAGACTCGCCGTCTCCCCTCTTCTCAGCTTGGTGTTTACTAGCCTTTGAGGAAAGCCTTTCCGGTTTTTTCGGACCGTGCCACATGCAGGAGTCTTCTTTCTGTGAAGGTTTCGGAACAGGGGCAAACTGGTGTAGAAATTGTCTACGTACAGGTGGTAGCCTTTTTCAAGGAGGGGGTAAATGAGGTCCCAAACGACTTTCCCGCTTGATCCCATGTAGTCCGGACATTCAGGGGGATGCAGCTGGGTGTCCTTCCCTTCGTACACCCTGAAGGCATAGGTGTACCCTGTGGCTCGGTCACATAGTTTGTAAAGCTTCACCCCATAGCGGGCCCGTTTGCTGGGAATGAATTGTTTGATGCCCAGCCTGCCAGTAAATTTCACAAGGGACTCATCCACACATATATTTTGGTCTGGGGTAAATAATTGAGGGAATATTTCTGAAAAATAATTTAGAAGTGGCCGAATTTTGAACAGCTTGTCAAATGCTGGGGAATTTCGGGGAGGGCACTGGGTATTGTCGTTGAAATGTAGGAACCTCATGATCATCAGATACCTGGCCCTGGGCATTACTGCAGAGTAGATGGGCATATGGTAGATTGGTTTGGTTGACCAATATGCTTGCAGTTCTTTTTTTTATTGAGTCCCATGTTGAGGGTGAGGCCTAAAAATATCTTGAACTCCTCCACCGTTAGGTCTCTCCACTCAAAGGGACGGGAATAAAAAGATGTGGGGTTACTCTGGATAAATTGATGTGCATACAGGTTGCACTGGGCCACAATGGACGTCAGCAGGTCCTCCGTAAAAATTAAACGGAAGTAGTCAATTGGGGCAAAGTTCTCAGTGTTGACCTGGACTCCTGGCTGGGCAGTGAAAGGGGGGATGATGGCTTCTCCTGAGTTGGGAGGAAGCCACAGGGGGTTCAGAAGGGCATAGGGAAGGCTGGCGTTGGTCCTAACCCTTTGGGGGCGAGGTGACACCCCACTTGAGCTTGGCCTTTCTTGCCGAGGCACTGTGGTGCTGGTGGATGGCACTGCGGAGCTGGTGGATGGCACTGCGGAGCTGGTGGATGGCACTGCAAAGCTGGTGGATGGCACCGCGGAGCTGGTGGATGGCACTGCCTCCTCCTCACCAGAACGCCTTTGTTTGGCAGGCGGGCAGTATTCCTCCTCGTCGGAGTCGGTCTGCGTCCCGCTGCTAATGACCGGCTCGTAATTTACTTCGGAGTCAGACTCTGACTCCGAAGATTCCGAAGCAGAAAGCTCCCTGTCCATGTCCTCACTGATTATATTGAAGGCCTCCTCGGCTGAGAAAATTTTTTTTGCCATCGTTGGTGACACTGATGGGCACGGTGACACTGATGAGCACTGGGCGGCACTGATGGGCACACTGGTGGGCACTGGGCACACTTATGAGCACTGGGCGGCACTGATGAGCACTGGGCGGCACTGATGAGCACTGGACGGCACTGATGAGCACTGGGCGGCACTGATGAGCACTGGGCGGCACTGATGGGCACACTGGTGGGCACTGGGCGGCACTGATGAGCACTGGGCGGCACTGATGAGCACTGGACAGCACTGATGAGCACTGGGCGGCACTGATGAGCACTGGACGGCACTGATGAGCACTGGGCGGCACTGATGAGCACTGGGCGGCACTGATGAGCACTGGACGGCACTGATGAGCACTGGGCGGGCACTGATGAGCACTGGGCAGGCACTGATGGGCACTGGGCGGCACTGATGAGCACTGGGCGGCACTGATGGGCACACTGGTGGGCACTGGGCACACTTATGAGCACTGGGCGGCACTGATGAGCACTGGGCGGCACTGATGAGCACTGGACGGCACTGATAAGCACTGGGCGGCACTGATGAGCACTGGGCGGCACTGATGGGCACACTGGTGGGCACTAGGCACACTTATGAGCACTGGGCGGCACTGATGAGCACTGGGCGGCACTGATGAGCACTGGACGGCACTGATGAGCACTGGGCGGCACTGATGAGCACTGGGCGGGCACTGATGGGCACACTGGTGGGCACTGGGCGGCACTGATGAGCACTGGGCGGCAGTGATGAGCACTGGGCGGCACTGATGAGCACTGGGCAGGCACTGATGGGCACAGGTGGGCACACTGGTGGGCACTGGTGGGCACACTGGTGGGCACTGGTGGGCACACTGGTGGGCACTGATGAGACTGGGCACACTGATGGCACACTGATGGCACACTGGTGGGAACACTGGTGGGCACACTGGTGGGCAATGGTGGGCACTTTTTTTACCACTTACGATCTCTCCTCTCCTCACACTGCAGTCTGTGTGTGAGGAGGGAGAGCTGGCAATGAGTGATGATCTCAAATGTTTACATTTGAGATCATCTCTCATTGGATGCCTCGATCGTGACGAATGGCCGCTGTGATTGGCCATTCGTCACGATCTGTGATTGGCTGTGTCCAAGGGACACGGCCAACACAGATTATCCCCGGTGCGCGCTCGCGGGAGCGCGCGGGGAGTCTGTTACTACCGAGGCAATAACAGATGATCTCATATGTTTACATATGAGATCATCTCTCATTGGATGCCTCGATCGTGACGAATGGCCGCTGTGATTGGCCATTCGTCTCGATCTGTGATTGGCTGTGTCCAAGGGACACGGCCAACACAGCTTCTGCCCGATGCGCGCTCGCGGGAGCGCGCGGCGGGCGTGTTTATGGGAGGCCGTTTAAAAACGGCCTCCCGAAAATTCAAGTCCGCGCTGCAGCCGTATATAGGCTGTAGCGCGGATGTGAGCAGGTTAAAAATCACAAAACTATATCACACCTGTGATAAAGTACATAAAAATATTGTGAAACCATAAATACAATTCAAAAATCCATAAATGTGAATCATGAGTGCAAAATAAAATTCATGAAAAAAGTTGTGCAAAACAAACTGAGTGTAAAAATATTGTTCAAAGTTTTAATAGTAAATAATAAATGTACAAAAATCAAAAATAACCACAAAATCTATGTGCAACAGATATCTTCATTAAAAAAAAATATATGCATGTGAATCCACCTTAGTGACAAAAATAAGTTTTTAAATAAAGATACTAAATAAAAAAATAAATGTGATGAATAATAATAATATCCAAGCAAGAGCAAAATATCCTCCAGTGCAGATACACAGCAATCCGATATCCTCCACCACGTGCAATGGCTGCTCACCTTGATGGATAGAAGATGGATAAATGCATATATATATATATATATATATATATAAAAAAAAATTATTTTATTTATGGTATTAAAGTTTGAACATGCATTACAGACACAGATTTAGACCCCGTTCACACTGGGGCGATCCGACTTGCCGGGGGGACCTCACAGGTCGCGGTGCGCAGCTCGCACCGCGACCTCGGAGCGGCCGGCACGGACTTCATAACATTGAAGTCAATGCAGGTCGCTCCAGGTCGCCCCAAAGAAGCTCCGGACCCTTTTTCTAAGTCCGAGCGACTTGTGTCGCTCCTATTAGAATGGGTCCACAGCTTCTCTATGGCAGGCGACCTGTCAGGCGACCAGGTCGCCTGACAGGTCGCCCCAGTGTGAACGGGGTCTTAGCCGCTGTGATATTTTACGTCTTTATAAATAAAACCAAGTTTCATAAACAAACAAAAATATTGCTTTTTGACAAACAGAAGTGCTGTAATGCCATTGCACAGATTACCTGAATATATTACAAACATTAAATATTAGGAAAAAAATAAGAAAAGCCTTTTTCTTATTTTTTTTTTTTCAGCAGCTTAGTAGATGCCCCCTAGTAGATGGCCCCTACTTATTCTTATGTGGTATTGCAGTGTTAATTTTTTACATCAAATTTCAATTTAGTTTTGTTTTTTTGTCTTGTTTTTTTAATCTGAATTGTTTTAGTTTTAGTCATATTTTAGTAGACTAAAATAGTGTTAAAGGAGTTGTAAAGGCATACGTTTTTTTTAATCCTAATGCATTCTATGCATTAAGATAAAAATCCTTCTGTGTGCAGCAGCCCCCCTTAGCCCCCCTAATACGTTCCCTGAGCTCCCTCTAGCTCCAGCAATGTTGTAGGAATGTCTCGGCTGTCCGGCGCCGCACCATTGGCTCCTGCTGCTGTCAATCAAACTTAGTCAGCCAATGAGAATAGAAAGGGGGTGGGGCCAGGCTGCAGATCCTTGTCTGAATGGACACACGGAGCTGTGACTCGGCTCGGTTGCCCCCATAGCAAGCTGCTTGCTGTGGAGGCACTCAACAGGAGGGAGGGGCCAGGAAAGCCGAAGAGGGACCCGAGAAGAGGAGGATCCGGGCCACTCTGTGCAAATCCACTGCAACAGGGCAGGTAAGTATAACATGTTAGTTATTTTTAATTAAAAAAACGAGAGTTTAAAATCACTTTAATTCAGTCAACAAAATTAAATTGATTCTTGCTTGTGATGCAATACTGTAATATTTCTTAAAATATGATGCATTATCTAGTATATGGTAAAGTCATGTATGTTTTAAAAAAAAAATGAGTTTGCAATAGTTTAACCCTCTCATTAGCTCAGCTTTACTACCTGCTTTAACACCTGTATCATGTTCTGATAGTGACCCGCTTGTTGCGTTGTCCAGCTGTCTGCACTCTATTTCCTGCACTCACTGTGATTTCTGCTGTTTCTCTAATCTCATTTTTCTTTTACTTACCTTTTCTTACAGGGATCGATCAAAGACCAACTCAAAGCTTATGGTGCACTTACAGAAAATGTCACCCGGCGGTACACGCGGCAGATTCTGCAAGGAGTGTCATACTTACACGGCAATATGATTGTACACAGAGACATTAAAGGTAAGTAAGTGCAAGAAGATTGTTACACCATTTTCCTTTGAAGTCACTGGGACCAATACCACATTATGAAAGACAGCAACAGTGATGGGAAATGCTTTGCCCTGACTCTTGGGTCTGAGCAATTTCTTCCACTCTCTGTCAAAAAAATAAAGAAAATGTATGCTGTTTCTTGTTTATATTTTCTTTATCATAGTTAGAACTAAAATACAAATGAGAACGTTATTTTAGTCATGTAAATATAAAAATGATATTCAAACTTATATGTACTTGTTGCAGTCAGCAGAGGGAGCTTTATGCTCCTTTTTACTACACATTTTACTGACATTAAAGTATACAATAATTGCAATTTCGAGCCACTGCAATGCTATTTTGTTTACAGAGCTGATTAACCGACACTTAGGCTCAGTTCACACTGCTGTGGTGCGCATTACATCTATTTTTTTAGTGCGATTGCAGTACAAATAAACAGTGCGATTTTTGTGTGTTAGGTGCCATTTTAATGCAAATTTGTGAGGGGATTGGTCATAGCTGCCATTTTATGTCTTGCCAATAGAACCCCCAAAGAAAAGCTGGATTTGCAATAATGTGAACACAAGACTGCAATTTAAATCCACTCCCATTGAAGTCTATGAAGCTGAATTTGCATTGTGCCAGATCAAACTTGCACATGACCCTTGATGTAAACATTCTTCATTGAAAACAATGGGGTTGATTTACTATACAAAATCTGGTGTAGTGGTTCATAGTAGCCAATCAGCTTCTAACTTTAGCTTGTTCAATTAAGCTTTTATAATAAAAACTGGAAGCTGATTGGTTTCTATGCAGAGCTGCACCAAATTGCACTCTCCAGTTTTAGTAAATCGACCCCAATGTTATTTCAGATGACATGCAAATGTATGCATTTGGAACGGATCAAAATCACATTAGAATTCGCAGCAGTGGGAACTGGGCCTAAAAGTAGAATTCCAAACACATTCTAAGCCTAAATCTTCTCCCACACCCATTCTAAGACTATTCTATCTAGGTAAAAAAAAAGCCAAGGAATTTCCAGTCACTACTTACCAACCAGCCAGCGACCAACCTGTCTAATAGTATGTGTTAAAAACAGGGGTTTAGTTGCACACATTTCCAAATACATGTGTAAGCTGCAGGCCCCGGCAAGGCACCCTGATATCTGCAGACCCTAACTCTACCTTAAAAAGTCTCCAAAGTGAGAGCACATGTATTCTAATGGATAGATGGAGGACAGGTGACTGGAGGGAGTCTACCCCTCCTTAAAGGCGCAGGATCACACTGAACACCCAGCACATTGCACAATGGCAGCAAAGGTGTCAGTGCGTTGCCTGACCAATATAAACAACAATACAAAAAGTGCTACTGGTCTTCACAGTAAGGAGCACTGGAAGGGCAAACGCAGGTCAAAAAAGCCAAGACATGGATCAAAATATGTCTGGTCCCTGCTCAACCGGCCAAATTTAGATCCATGTATGGCTGGCTAAAAGTGGAATTCCAGTCACATTTTAACCAAGCCTGAATCTTCTCCCACCCCCATTCTAAGACTATTCTATCTACCCTGTAAAAGATGTGTATACTTACCTATTCTGAAGCCACTCCAGTCTGGTTACATGACCGGGTCCCAGCAGTGGCTTCTGTGTAAAGGAGAGGCAGCGACAATGGCTGCAGAGCCTTGGCGATGATATTACCCATAGGTGTACTATGGGGCATCCGTTTTCGGCTGTCCCTCCTCCACACTGAAGCCACCGATGGGACCCGATCATGTAACCAGATAGACATCTTTTAAAGGGTAGATAGAATAGTCTTAGAGTGGGGGTGGGAGAAGATTTAGGCTTGGTTAAAATGTGACAAGATTTCCACTTATAGCCAGTCATACATGCATCTAAATTTGGCTGGTTGAGCAGGGACCAGACGAATTTTGATCCATGTCTGGACAGGCTGGTTGTAAACAAGCCGATCTCTTGATCGACTTGTGTACAGTCAGCCTGTGGGGTTTTTCCTGAATGATTAGTGCTGCCGAATATAGCCAGCAACACAGATTCTAATGTCGGGGAAGGCTCTCTGGTGTCAGAATTCAATACCAGGATTCCCACATTGACTGTTTGGATGGGGGAATTTGGATTTTGTTCAACCCACTGGTTGAACAAAAAAAATGATCAATGTATGGGCTGCCTTAACTTATAGACATAGCTGAATGGGTCAGATGAGGGCTATACCATCTCTGTTCCTGCTCTGGTATGGCTCCATGTGGAGTTTTAGTCAGAGAGAAATAGGGAGACCTCTGCTTATTTCCTGTTATTTTGGTAAAACAGAAGGTAAGCAGAATTTCCCTGACAGGGACAGAGTGGAATAAAAGCCTCCCTTCTCTAATATTTAAAGTGCTTTTCCTGTTTTTAAAATATTCAGTCCGAATAACTTTAAGCCTTAGGCTGGGTACACACGGGCCAAAAGTTGGCTCAAAACAGTCGTTTGGGCAGGAACCGTCCGACTTTTGGCCCGTGTGTTTAGCTCCCTGTCCAAACCGGCTTTTTGTCGAGCAAGCATGCTGGAAAACTAATGGCTGTGAGTGCTGATCACTGTGTTCTGGCGGAGGGCAGTTCCCCTTTCAGGATACAGTGCGGGATATCCCTGCACTAACATTGCTTGTGTTAGTATGGCGTTCAGAATGTTTTTACCGTTTGTAGTGTGTACCCCAAGGATCCACACACTGTTGATTATATTTCTTAACTACCAAGGCTCCTGCTAAGGAATAGTAAAATTGCAGTGGCAAAGAAATCACTAGTGTAGCCCTGGCTTAACTCTGCAGTCTGTTTTATATTTACTCCTTTAGTTAGCTTTATGTACTCTGTCTTCAAACTGAACCAAAGTTCTCTAAAGGCCCTTATTGCAGAAGAGATATGCAATGTCACAGCAACCCCTGGTATGTGCAGCTTAGCATACAGTGGCTGGCCTGATCCCTGTGTGCTGCAATGACTAGCTCCTGCACATGCACAGGAGTGACTTCATCCCATGTCGGCCAATCAAGATGGCCGAAAACTGGCACACAGAAGAAGATGCTGGTGCCGGGGAGAGACAGGACCGTTGGAAGAAAGGTGAGTATTCCTCCATTTAGTTCTGCTTTCAGCTTTAGAATCAGAGATATATTCTGTTACTGCATGACCTCACACATTGGCTTCCAGCCCATGAGTGTACATAACAGTGTCAAGTAACGGAGCCCTGTCATTTTTTACAATCTTGTAACAAAAGGTTTCTCCTATTTACTAAAATGTACATTTAAAAGCTGATGGTGAAGTTGTATTTTGGAGATGGATGGAGGTGTGTCCATTATGGCTTAAGATTAGTTATTTTTTATTTTTTTATATATATATTTCCTTATATTTCTAATATTTCATATCTGTGCCTGTTTTTCCCTTAATACTAATAAAAAGAAATTAAGCTTTAACTCAAGTTCAGGATATCTTCACAAAACTTAACAACATCATTCCTTTGAGAAAACATTGCTAGTAAGGCTTTTAGCCAAGGTCTTCAACATGATGTACATCACCTTAGTGCTCTATAGTATTCCTTTAGTATTTTCAAAGGGGTTATAGTATTTGTACAGGAATGGCCATGACTCAGGAGAGGTGCACAGTGGAGTAATGACATTTCTGGATCAGTCTGAGAGGCAATGTTCAATAAATAGTATGTACTATTACCACAATACTAGATACCACAGCATACAAGCCAATGAGAGATGCCAAAGGAAGGCTGAGTAAGAGAGATAAATGTGCTATGGCACATTGCCTGACTGTTTCCTGGATTTACAAAGCCTGTACTCGTTTATAACAATGGCAAGGGAGACAGGATTCTCTTGTGAACACATGATATTACAGATGCTTTATCCATCATGTGCAGGTGCCAATATTTTAAGAGACTCAGCTGGGAATGTAAAACTTGGTGACTTTGGGGCCAGCAAACGCATCCAAACCATCTGTATGTCTGGGACCGGAATTAAATCGGTGACAGGGACCCCGTACTGGATGAGTCCAGAGGTGATCAGCGGAGAAGGATATGGGAGGAAAGCGGATGTGTGGTAGGTATTCCAGAATAATTCCTAGTGACAGATGAACTGAATCAATGTGAAAAGAACACTGCTGAATACATTTGAATACCTGTTACCAAGATTTAGGAATATCAATACAAAAATTCAACCTGAAAAAACAAATGAATGCATCCTTTCCTCAAATACTGAACCTTCCAAAAAAGTATTTATAAAGGAATAAAACCATGTTAACTGTGCCAATAAAGCTGCAGCCTGCTGTAGATGGGGTGTTAATGAAGCACATAAACCAGCCTGCATGAATTTAGTCGCATGTGCTAAGATCTGATTGGTTTAAACCTGAACTCCAAGCACGTAGGTAAAACATAGCTAAAGTGCATTAATATGAAAGTCCCTATCTAATTCTTTAGGTCAGTCTTGTGAATCAGGCACCCCTTCCAGACAGCACAAGCTGGCAGGTTGCCTCACTTTTTAGCTGCAGCAGATAAGAAATATGGGTTGATCATTAACCTGCCCCCTGCCTGCTGATTGGACAGTGATGAAGTCATCATTCTGCCAGTCTCTCTCCCATCCTGATAGCAAGCACCCAGTGTTAAGTTAGCTATTCTGATATAGATTTCTCCATCCATGCTAAACAGTGTGAATAGAGTAATCACCACATCCAGCTATTGTATTCAAAATTCTGTAATGGCTGCTTGAATACCCGAACATTGATTGCATCTAATTGGATGCAGTCACCCTTCAGAAGGCAATTATTTACTACCCAGCTTCTTTGATTTTTCAGTCCAAATTTTCAAGCCAGGTGGTGCCAACAGGGATTTTGGCTGATTCAGCAGGCAATTGCAGCCATACAATGGAGCCTCATTATTTCATAAAATTGCCCTTTCTTTACAGCGATTACTTGAAGGTAATATTAAAGGATACGTTTACTTAGAAAAATAATAAATGCATGGAAAGCATCACACCAGTGATCAGCAGACTGCAGGTGCCATATAGGACTCCTATATGCAGTGGGGGCCCGTCCATTGGGGGGCGCAGGGGCGCCGCCCCCCTTTCCATGCATCCGGCCCCCAATCTACATGCACGGCCCCGGACGCATGGATTCCAATGGGGTTTTTTAGGCTCTAATTGGCTTCAAAAAAGGGTGGGCTCGGGGCGCAGAACACTGTGCCCTGAGCCCACCCAGTTGTGTGACAATATTGAATGAATATTCGCTATTGTCACACGGATCCTCCTCCTGGCCAATCAGAAATCCAGATTGGCCAAAAGGAGAAGCCATGCCATTGGCCAAGGAGGAGGAGGAGGGAGGAGACGCAGGAGACTGAAGACTGAGGGGGAAGCCGCCGCTGCCTGCCCTCCACATGTCGCGGGTGAGTGAGCAAGCGACCGGGGGGGGGGTATGGTGTGCGGGCTGGTGTGGTCCGTCCCGTCTGCACCCCCCCCCCCGGCCCATGGAGCACCAACCGCCACTGCCTATATGCTACCAGTGTAAGCTGTCTGCCCGTACATCATATGGGCAGGCAGTTTCACAAAGACAGGAAGACTTGATGAACTACAGCACCGTGGTAGTTCATTGAGACCTAAACGGCGACAGCTAGATAGGATAAAATATATGCTTTGTAGAAGAAGCTTCTCAAGGTTCCATTGTTGACTAAATCGGCTTTATGGCATAGATATTGTCGAGTACAGAATATTGTTTGTTTCCTTTGTATTGTGTTGCATTACACCATTAAACACTCAAACTATAAAAGACTATTTTTCGAAGTGTAACCCTGTTCTTTTCTTCTGTTTGTCCTAAAGGAGTGTTGCATGCACGGTTGTGGAAATGCTGACAGAGAAACCACCATGGGCGGAATTTGAAGCCATGGCTGCCATTTTCAAAATAGCTACCCAGCCAACAAAGCCCAGACTGCCGGACAATGTTTCAGATTCCTGTAGAGATTTCATGAAAGTAATATTTGTGGAAGAAAAAAGGAGGCCCACAGCAGAGGAACTTTTAAGGCATCCTTTCGTTAGTCATAGTATTTAATTTTTTTGTCAGTGTAGACAATGTAAACAATGAAGGATTATACAGTGCAAAAAATGGAAACATAAAGACGTGCGTCTTCCTGCTGCTTGTGTTCATCAAGAGGCCACAGAGTCTTTAGACATCTCTGGGATTTAATAGACACTGCTGGAAGGACACATACCATCAACACACTGCCACAAGTCATACAAATGTATCAAGCAATATAGTACGGAAGGACGGTCGGAAGTCAAAGAATGTATTTTTCCCATAACATTTTTATTGGGAATTATATTGGGCCTTTTATTTAATGAAACGCTAAACTCAAGGCAGATATTAAAGTGGTTGTAAACCTCAGATATAAAATATGAAGAAACCATATCCTTCTATAGTGTGTCTCAATCCAGAGCACTAACTGTCATTTCTGTCTGCTGCCTTGTTGCTTTGCTATCAGCATGAATCACTTCTGACAAGTTTTCTTGACACCAAGAGAAAAATGGTGACTGGGGAGGGAGCTCCAGCTGATTGACAGCCTCAGCTCTGTTCCTGTGTGCTGTGTGAAGGGGGTGTATCCCGTCCCTCCAATCATCTCTCAGAGCTCTCCTCACTGAGTGTAACTTGAGCTCTCAGCCCCCTGCTTTTCAGAACTTAGAGATTCTATGTAATTTCTGCACTTTGAATAGCTGTAGAGGAGAGAAGACTGCAGATAAACAGATACAACTTACGTAGGGAGGATTTGTTTAATCTCTGGGTATTATCTGAGGCCAGACTCTTCACTTCATTGTGGGGGTTTACAACCACTTTAAAAAAACACCTATGAATGAAAAAATGTGGTCATTAAAAAAATCTTTACATGCATTTTAAATTATTTTAATATAATTCCCTAAACGTCAGCCTCCTGTAATCCCCTGCACAGCAGCTCTGCTGACAGTGAACATTCTGATAGAGAAGTAAACTTATCATTGTTCTTCTGCATATTTGTCCAGTGAGTAAGTTGGAGAAGTGTAGTTCACCTAGTGTTTTAATCCAAGCTGTGCTGCTGCTGTATGCTGATCAGGGATCTAGCTTTGCTGTCTGGCAGGGGTACCTGGAGAACCAATCACAGAATTACAAATCATTTGGTAGGCAAACAGTCCTCATATGGCACTTCTCCACTGCAAGTACTAGCTCGGCTCCACTCGGCACTGCTTGGCCCTGCTCGGCTCAGTTTGCTTTTCCACTGCGTGGTACGAGTCGACGCGTTTTAGCACTGTAAATGCTCTACTCGGCTCAGTTTTCTTTTCCACTAAAGTAGTAAGTTGGTGGGATTACAACGATTCTCTGACCAATCAGTGGCTAGTAGTGACAAACAATCAGGGCTCCATGCAAAGGATTGTGGGATATGGTATAGGTACGGCCAGCTTGGAACCTCAACCGAGGTGGTACTGTTTACGCGAGCCGTACCGAGCCGTACCATGTAGTGGAAAAGCGCCACTGTACCACACCGTACCGAACCGTTCTAACACGTACCATGCAGTGGAAAAGCGCCAAAACGAGCCAAACCGAGCCTTACCATGCAGTGGAAAAGCACCAATATATGTATTTTGCTTAATATTTATAGTTGTTTCCTGCCTGAAGTTCATCTTTAAGCCTCACTATTCTCTTTAAATGAGTGATGAGTAACAAATATTTTGAAAACTCTGTTTTTGGCCTTTGGCTTTCAGGAAAGTTGCTGCTTTTAAGTTGGTAAATCACAGAGGGTAGTAAGAAAAGACTTTGTGTAATTGTCTTACACTTTCAGTCTACATAGGGAATAAATACCATCATGAATGATAAGTTTGATTGGACAAGGTTGTCCTGTTTTCTGCAGGGGCCAGTACCTTCTATCACTGGGAAGGGTTCACATGCCCCCCCCAGTGTTTGTCTTGGTGGGATCTACACTTGCACATGCTGGGGCAGTACCTTCTATCACTGGGAAGGGTTCACATGCCCCCCCCCCCAGTGTTTGTCTTGGTGGGATCTACACTTGCACATGCTCGGGCAGTACCTTCTATCACTGGGAAGGGTTCACATGCCCCCCCAGTGTTTGTCTTGGTTGGATCTACACTTGCACATGACATCACACATCTGAGAAGAAGGGGATGGGGCTTCCTTGCCTAGCAGGTTGTTGAAGCGGACAACATTTCATGTTTGCAGAAGTGTGCTAATCTACTACATACACATAAAGGATATATCTAACAACACTTCATGTCAGAAATGGCTTCCAATGAAAGACTGGGCACCTTCATAGATGGGCCCATTGGTGATCCAGAGGGTACCACTTTCCACTACTAGGGTCAACAGGCTTGCAGTTAAGTTTAGGAAAGAGGCAGAATCATTCATAAACAGTCATATTGTGTATTGACAGCTTTAAACAGTCATAAAGATTTTAAGGTGTATTATTCTGGGGAATACTATATCATATAGATTGTCTGAAATAAATCACCAGTGTTATTAATTGTAAATCGGGCACAGCTGCTATAATAGTCTAAAATACTCGGATGCTCCTAAATAAAAGTACTTTATTTGTTACATGGTGCTTTAATGAAGGCTCCATAGCCAAAACGCACCAGCATATAGCCTGTACATTTGTACCCATGTAACAAATTAAGTATTTTTATTTAAGAGCATCGCAGTTGCCAGCCTTCCTGATTCAAGAATTTTATCTATGGGACCTGAATGCCAGAATACAGTTCATGGACTTCTACGTTAGCAGTAGAGCTGGGGTAACAATTTGTTTTCTCTCAATAATCTAAAATACTGTGTTCTTGTTGTTAGCACACTTTTCAAAATAGTAGATGATACACACAAGGTGTACTAAGCTGCGCTCACCTTAAAATGCAATTGTGGTAAAAAATACCTTTAAAATTACCATATAAAGTGCATAATGACAAAATTATCAAATATTATAAAAACATAGATACTGAAAAGAGTGCAATTAGAAGTGCATCAAAAGTTCATAATGATAAGTCCCAATAGGCGAATAGATGGATAAAGGTACACTCTCCGAGGAATAAAAACTCTTTTCACATAACAAATCTTCAATCCCTTCACCATATAGGCACCCAATGTGTGAGTGTGCTTACCAGAAAGCACAGACCCCTTAATTACAGGGGGTCAGTGCAAGCAGGATAAATCATTACGACCAGTATCCAAGCGTACAAGAACAAGCCCTCTAGAGTAGTCCAACCGCCTGTAAACCACAGAATTCCACACTCCTCCTCCTCCTTACACTCCTCAGCTATATGTAAACAAAGGAATGGCCAGGATAGTGAAGTACGTATAAACGGTTTATTTTAAAATAAGGTGGACACACTTACATCAAGGACATGGAAACAGGCATAAAGACTCAAGTTCCGTTCACTGGTCCTATCCAGACGGTCTCAAGGATGGCAATGATAGCAGGGTGATTGTATTCCAATATTCCCGACCGGTTTCGTCGGCACATAGGGCCGTCGTTTTCAAGGGTCAACACTTTTCAAAAGCCCCATTCTTCATAACTGTAAGACTCTAAGGG
This sequence comes from Pelophylax lessonae, assembly GCF_965119305.1. NCBI lineage: Eukaryota > Metazoa > Chordata > Amphibia > Anura > Ranidae > Pelophylax > Pelophylax lessonae. The sequence continues at coordinate 118,733,738 of NC_138772.1, forward strand.
GGAGATTTACTAAAACTGGAGCACTCAGAATGTGGTTCAGTTGTGTATAGTAACCCAGCAGCTTCCAACTTTAGTTTGTTCAGTTAAGCTATGACAATAAAACCTGGAAGCTGATTGGTTTCTATGCAGAGTTGCACCAGATTTTACACTCTCCCGTTTTAGTAAATAACCTCCTAACTATATCTGCTGTTTAGTTTTTTCACACATTTCCCTTTTATGGACCAATACCATTATACCAGCACAGTGCCTTCAAGTGGAAAATGTCATTTTTTATAGTGAATCAACAGCAAAAATGCATTTCCTAAAAAGTGTAAATTAAGAAAAAATACACATATTGTATTTTAAACAAAAAAGGAATAGGGAGCAGTAAAGAAAAAACAGCATTCAGTATATATTATTAGGCCACTGCCAAAGACCAAAAGTAATTTCTATTAATACAACATAAAGGAGGAAATAAAAAAAATCTATTTCCTTATATTAATATCTAAAATACGCTAAAGGAGGGTGAACCATATTCTACCCGGGACCACTGACCATGCAGAAGATTAGTGCCCTTTTATTATATCGTGCTCCACCTTGCCCTGCAGGTTAGATATGTGTATTGCTATGTGCATCATATTGTAGTAGGAACTTTTCCCTATAATTATCTGTTCATTTTCTCTAATCAATTTACCTTTTTTGGAGCTCACATATTGGCTTGTTATTGGAAAGTAAGATGTTGTGGGCAACATAATGGCAGCGCCAAGCCTCAACATGTACAAACTGTGATCATTTGTTTCTATTTTGTCCACTACAGAACATCTTTGGCTAAATGCAGCAATAAAACTGTAAAGCAAGGAGGAGTAAAGTTGATGTTCAGGGGAGTCACAAGACTAACTATAGTTCAAAAACAATGAAGCCATCTCTCCCTTGCTTTGTTTGTTGCTCTGTATAGTTAAACGTTTGCTGGGAATATAAAGAAGACAGCACAACCCAACAGCAGTGGGACATGAACCGAGGCATGGATCTTGTTCACAATAGTATCTTCATTCAGGTGTGGTGAGGGCAGCATTGTATGCGGGTTGCGGTCATGGCAAGATTTTGCAGCACTTTTAAACTTGAACTTCCAGTTTAGTTTGTGCCTTTTGTGAAATGTAATATTGAATACAGGACACATCTTTATTTCTGCAAAAAATAAATGAAATATACCTCTAAACAGATGCCTTTGGAAGCTGATAGGAAGTGATGAGGGACTTGGACGTGCTTATAGAAAGGAATAAGCTCCTGGTGAGTGTAAGCAGTGTGGTGATTTACAGAATTACATACATTAAAAAGTCTCATTCATGCCAAGCAAGAGCACAGCACAGCAGGGGTTGCGAATACTTTTCAAATATTTTGGCAGGTATACAGGCCTTATATACAGTTTATAGATCAGCTATGAGTAAACCTTATGGCTGGTTCCTCCCTTAAAATGAAAGTTTATGGAAGCTTCAAGAAAACTGTATTGTTGATGTCATTGGGGTTGCTGTGGACAATGTCACATTTTTTATTAATAATTATTTTCATAAATGACCCAAATACATTCTGTATATGTTCTTTTGGATTGAGAGTGGGGTCAATGAACTCAGACTGGGATTAATATTTGAGTGAGTCCCTGAATATGAAAGACAATTTTGTATACATCACTGACCAAACTGACTTGTATTTCACTGTTGTCTCTTTTGATAATAAAAATAGGAGTAATGTATTATGTGATAATGCTTTTGGTTGCTTGTACTTTATGGTTGTACTTCCCCTCTTTGTAGGAAGACTACAATGAGAGGGAGAAAAAAGCTTAATTCTAACCAGCTGCTGTGAATTTCATTATTTTCACATAATGTTTGATGTGTATTGTTAAATAAAATAAGTAAAAAAAATGGAAATAACGATATCAGGGAGAGTTGGTGAGTAGCTTGCTTGAATTACCATTGTCAATGGCCTAAATGAGCTCTGTATATTCTGACAGTCCACTAGAGGGCGAGTCATGCAGCAATTGTTTCCTATTCACATATGAGCGTGTGAATTGGAATAGAAGTGCTGTATGAGTCGCCCTCTAGTGGATTGTCTGATTATATTGCACTAACTAAGGCACTCATACAAGAAAGACACACACCTTTCTCTCTCGCACAATGCTATTTCCATAATCTTTTTAATTTGTTTCAACCACATCAAAAGAGTGAATAGGAAGAGGAATTCACTCAGGTTCATGACAGCAACAGCTTTGCTGAAGAGGCCTCAACTGTAGCCTATCACTATTGCTCCAGGATGGGGAGATCTCCCCACCAGGGTCCTGAAAAGTCATAGGCACAGGGGGTAGTAGATCCATTTGATTTAGGTGGAGTTCTTTAATAATCACTTTTAGCAAAATGCTATTAAATGACTTACAATAAGATTGATGCCTATATGTTATAACTACAGCTATGACATCCTCTATACAAAAGTGTTATCCAAAGAGTTGCAAAATGTGTAACGACAAGTGGAAAATTGCTGCTTTTCTGTAAAAATTATGTGTATACATTGACTCTGTTATAGGAAAATTGAGCAAAGAAATTGGAGTTCTGGGGAAACTGGCTGCCCTGGGGAAAGCCCTATTTTCTGTTTGCTTTTAGTTTTAGACAATTGTGCTACAGTTGTCATTAATGCGCTTACTCTCCCAAATCTGCAGAGCCCTGGATAGGCACCTTAAGGAGCCAGGTGGCATTTTTATGCATGCTGCTTTCCAGGTCACTGTGCTGCGGGTGCCTGCAAAGGTTCCTATGCAAATATTGACTTTCAGGAAGTTAATATTTGCATAAAGTTAGGCATGCCCCGCTTCACTCCTGACAGCCTGATACAGCATCCAGGCTCTGTTTAGCTACCTGGAACCTTATAATGCAGTATAATTCTGCCTTAGTAACCGAGTCTCAAATTGGAACTAGCATGCAGAAAGTTAAGTCGGATTTTAATCAAAATACCTGATCTGAAAACTTGTTTCAGAGAGAAGTCAGAGGCAGCAATCTACATGGCCCAATAATGCATTTTGTGTTAAGGCCCTGCCTCTAATGTGCATTGTGTCACTTTTTAATGTGCACAGTGTTAAGCAGGCCATAGATCATGCCATTTTTATTTTACTGCAGGCAGTGCCAGGACAAGGTCATCAAGCGAATGCTGTTTATGGTGATAGCTGCGCTAGTAAATAACTAAGACACTAATACATAAACCTAAAATATATACAAAAAGTCTATTTGTGCAACATAAAAGTGTCTGTGATGACTCCTCTGTGATTTTGAATTCCAGTTCAGTGCTGTGTACAACTAATCCAAACCCCTGTGACAAAATCCACCACCGACAAATCTACTCACTCACCAGAGCTCCTCCAATATGAAGCATAATTATCCACTCCACTATGATACTCAATGTATCCTTGACCTCTTTAAACCATCCAGGAAAAATATATACAGTAAAACCTTGGATTGCGAGCATAATTCATTCCCCGAAACATGCTGGTAATCCAAAGCACTCGTATATCAAAGCAAATTTACCCATTAGAAATCATGGAAACTCAGATGATTCCTTCCACAACCATTTATTCATAAGTCCTTCAGTTTATAGTCCATATAAAAAGATTATAGTAATGTGATAGGTTGTGTAACCATAAAATGTCCATCCACAAATGGCGCCTCCACAAGGGGATGAGAAGCAACATCCAGCAGGAGCTACAGAGTATAAAATAGAAGAGAGGCGCCTCTAAGTGTAGTATTATGGTTACATTTAATGAAGGAACAACATTTAGCAACCCACATAGTTGATGATTAAAACAGACACATCTAAGAATGTAGGCATCTGGGCTAAAGCTGTCCACATAGACCGTCCTCCTCACCGCCAGCAGTCTGCAGTTGTGACCGGAAAGACTACCCTGCAGTAGAGCGATCTGAAAGTGAGGCGTGGAGCGCAGTGTGGAAGAGATGACGTCGATGGCGGAGTAGAGGACGGTTTATGTGGACAGCTTTACCCCTGGTGCCTGCAGACTTAGATTTGCCTGCTTAAATCATCAACTATATGTGCGTTGCTAAATGTTGTACCTTCATTAAATGTAACCATATTGCTACACTTAGAGACTCCTCTCTTCTCTTTTATACCCAGTTGTGACATCAGTGTTAATTTTGGCAGCAAATTTCAATTTAGTTTTAGTCTTAGGACTAAAATGGCATTTTAGTTTTAGTCCCATTTTAGTCTTCTGCAAGTGTTTTAGTTTTAGTCGTATTTAGTAGACTAAAACTCCAGTACATTTTAGTCGACTAAAACGTCCTACATTTTAGTCGACTAAAACATCCTACATTTTAGTCGACTAAAACGTCCTACATTTTAATCGACTATAACTCATTTTAGTCATCTATAATCAAATTGGTGTAGTTCAATTGTAATTTGTAATGCATTATTTAAGCATTTCTCTACAATTTCCAAACTCATTATATACTACTGCTGGTCCTGGAGTGAAAAATCTAATATGTTATTATTTATGGTATTAAGCTTTGAGCATGCACCAGCGTTAATTTTGGCAGCAAATTTCGATTTAGTTTTAGTTATAGTCTTTTGACTAAAATGCCATTTTAGTTTTAGTTGTATTTTAGTCTCAAGACTAAAATGCCATTTTAGTTTTAGTTGTATTTTAGTCTCAAGACTAAAATGCCATTTTAGTTTTAGTTGTATTTTAGTCATCTGAATTGTTTTAGTTTTAGTCGTACTTTAGTCGACTAAAATTGTGTTAATTTAGTCGACGAAAACTTTTTAGTCGGTTTTAGTCAACGAAATTAACACTGTGTGACATGACGCTACTTGTATATCAAGACATTGCTTGTTTATCAAGTCAAAGTTCTCACTCTCAAACCAAGTTACTCTCAATCCAAGGTTTTACTGTATGATATTGCTCTCCACTCCCTTGCTACCATTGCGCAACATGTTTTTTCAATAAAAGATTTACAGTATAAAAAGTATATAAAATGCCAACTCACATTTACTAGTGCCCTCCGACCGCCACTAAGTCCATCCAAACCAAATCTAAAAATGATCCCACCGATCCGTGTATTGAAGCCGGCTTGCGTTCCAAATCTCAGCTGTGCTGTTCACCAAAGGCAGGAAGTTATGTATTAATTGTGTCACTTTATATTGGAGCTCTGGTGAGTGAATAGATTTGTTGGTGGTGGATTTTGTCACAGAGATTTGGATTAGTTGTACACAGCACTGAACTGGAATTTGAAATCACAGAGGATTCCTCACAGACACTTTTATGTTGCACAAATGGACCTTTTGTATATATTTTAAGTTTATGTATTAGTGTATTAGGCATTTACTAGTGCAGCTATCACCATAAACAGCATTTGTAAATTATTTGTCACATTGTAGTGAGAATATTATAGCTGCAGCTGACAATTTATGTTAGATACTATTTTTGCGCCGGTGACACAAATATAATGTGATCAGGCACCCATGGCAAAGATGAAAAACTGCGCCCCCCCCCCCCCCCATTCATGATGTGCAAGCTTAGGGGGTCCTACACCCAGCAGTCACTCACTTGTCAAAATCACTGCCGCTGTAACTACTCCTGTCAGCCTTATAACAAATGGAAGGCGCCCCCCCCCCCCCATCCCTTCACACTAAACCATTGCGTCCAGGGCAGCTGCTCCTCCCACCCACCCCTTGTCAAGGCCCTGTTGCAAATCGCTAGATTCCCCCATCAGCACTGACTGTGAATCCTTCCCGCAGAATCATTGTGTTCTCCCAGCGGGGGGGGGGGGGGGGGGGGCACAGGGAGCCGTCCTGTCCTGGAGAACACAGTGATTACTACTAGCGGTTAAAGCTGCTGGCAATAATCGCATGCTAAAAATCCGACATATTAGTTGTGCCCAAGTCGATTGATGGATTGACCTGGGTACAATCAGCCTGCCCATAGATGGATTGAATCTTGGCCAGTCCCTGCTGAACTAGCCAGGATTCAATTCATCCATCTTCAGGGCATTCATTTTGAATGGGTTGCCAACATACAAGAATGGACGAAAAAAAGACATTTTCTGGTAGTAAATTAATATCTGTTGGGGTGCATTGCAATGTCTGCACATCTGAGCTGCAGTGACATGACGTGCCATTCAAAATAAATAGCACCCTAACACATATTACCACACACAAAAGTGTGATTTGGCTTTACTTACCTTAATAATGAATCTATTTTTCATTGTGGGGTCTAAAATGACCTGATCAGAGCACCCACAGGTTTAAGGCCTTCCAGATAGTAGTAGATCCTAAACCTGTATTTTGTTTTTGCCATATAATTTATTTAATTAGGAGTAATTGTTACCAAAAAATTCTTGGTGGGCTGATTGTAGCTCATGGAATTCTGGAACAGCTGTGATGATACATGGAAAAAACAAATATAGAACACCCATCACATCCCTTCGTGTTTAGATACAGAAACTTGGGATCTCTTTGATGTGGTCTTATGCAGGCCATACATGGGTCGAATTCGAAACAATTTGTCAATCAAAAATTGTGCATCTTGTAATCCGATGGTGCCACCATTGATTTTTGAAATTTGACCAACCAAGCCTTCAATTTCACCTCATGTTGTTATGTAAAAGAAAATTAATGGGCGGGAATCTTCTTTCCTTTCCAGGTCACAGCTTATGCGCATTTCTCACACAATTCTCCCATCTGTTCATTTTTCAAAAAATTTCCAACATGCCCGATCACTCAAATCTGTTGGCCACACGAAAATTGGCTGTGGCTTCAGCCCCACTAATGGTCAAAAATTGAACAATTATTTAAAGGTGCAATTTTTGAACAAAAAGTCGCTCAGAATTTGACACGTGTATAACCAGCATTTGGTCAAGCAGATTTATTTTTGTGATCCTTCATTTCATATGGCTTTCGATCACAGCAGCTTGATAGGAGTAACAGCAAAGCAATGGAAGGACAGAAAATAACTTGCTACAGACCAAAGACGAATTGCCTTGTATATAGCTGAGCTGTAGACACATATGCCTGTACAAACAGAAGCTTGTTCCTAATATTAGGACAAGTCATAAATATTCTATTGTAAATCCAGAGATCACAATTTAGCATTTTTAAATGTCAATTATTGTTTATATATTTTTATCCTTTGTAATCAAGATTTTTTTTAAATAAATTTCAATTTGAGAAAACTAAAACAAGTATATTTTCTGTGTGATGTGTTGGGTTATGGTATTGTAAAACTGCCATATACTTTTTATCATTTTGCTTTTATATTTCTAGTAAAGATCTGAATTTCTACTGGTACTATAGGTAATGTGTCGATACAGGTGTATCGCAAAAAATGATAATATCAACAAGTTAATTTATTTCAGTAATTCAATTCAAAAAGTGAAACTCATACATTTTTTTATAGATTCGTTACACACAGAGTGATATATCTCAGAAAATTAGAATATTACTTAAGATCAATAAAAAAATTGATGTGTAATACAGAAATGTTGGCTTACTGAAAAGTATGTGCATGTACAGTATAGTATACACTATACCAATACTTGGTCGGGGCTCCTTTTGCATGAATTACTGCATCAATACGGCATGACATGGAGGCGATCAGTCTGTGGCACTGCTGAGGTGTTATGGAAGCCCAGTTTGCTTTGATAGCGGCCTTCAGCTCATCTGCATTGTTGGGTCTGGTGTCTCTCATCTTCCTCTTGACAATACCTCACAGATTCTCTATGGCAGGGGTGTCAAACTCAATTTCATCGAGGGCCACGTCAGCATTATGGTTGCCCTCAAAGGGCCAGTTGTATCTATAAGACTATATAAATTTACCCAGGGATTTTTTTCTGAGAGAATTGGTGCAGGAACTCAACCACGCCCTCCCCCGATGAATGACATTGAGCGGTGGGTGTGGCCAAATTGCAGTGGGAGGATGTTAAATAGCCAATAAATACTAGGAGAGCATTATGAGTGGAGTTCGAGGGTGCCCTATGTATAGAGTGTAGAGTTCAGGGGTGCGCTATGTACAGAGTGCAGGATTGAGCAGTGCGCTACATATAGAGTGCAGGGTTTAGGGATGTGCTATGCACAATATGCAGGGTTCAGCGCTCTCGGCTGTCCACATCTCTCTTCCACCCCTTCTCGCCTCTGACCTCTACACCATTCTCCCCCCATCCCCCACCTTTGCACTCTCTCCCCCCCCCCCCCCCATCGCCCAAAACAATTCCTGGCATCTCATCTACCGAGCTCGGCTCTAGCACCTCCTGGCAGTGTAGGTGCTCCGCCCCTCTCTCTCACTTGCAGGTAGATCATTGGTTGGAATCTGTGCAACCAGGCAGATTTAGGGATCACAATGCAGCTTACCACTTGATGCTCCATCCCACACCACCTGCCATCCGAATCTTCCTTGTCCATGTGAACATAAGTGCAGGGTAGGCAGTGATCTGTGAGAGTTAAAAAAAGTTTCAGCTGAAAACAAGCCCTGGGTGTGAGGGCCACATAAAGTGGTCTGGAGTGCTGCGTATTTGACACGTGTGCTCTATGGGGTTTAGGTCAGGTGAGTTTGCTGGCCAATCAAGCTCAGTGATACCATGATCATTAAAACAGATATTGGTACATTAAGCAGTGTGGGCAGGTGCCAAGACCTACTGGAAAACGAAATCAGCATCTCCATAAAGCTGGTCAGCAGATGGAAGCATGGAGTGCTCTAAAATTTCCTGGTAGAGGGCTGCGCTGACTTTAGACTTGATAAACACAGTGGACCAACCCCAACAGATGACATGGCTCCCCAAACCATTACTGACTGTGGAAACTTTACACTTGACCTCATGCAACTTGGATTCTGTGTCTCTCCACTCTTCCTCCACCTTAATTCTCAAATAAACGCAATATTTCTCTATCGTTCATTGACGGACGCAGTCTCTGATGCATATCAGTAGGTTATACTGCCCCCTACAGGAGTAGGACCCTAGACAGAAAAAAAAGTTCTAGCTACGCCTATGGGCAGTCCCAGAGGGTACACCCTCTCTCTTCCTGCATAGGATGTCAGTTTTAATCTGTCTAGTCAGGAGTAAGGACCTAGTTCCCTGCTGGGATCTCTGGTCCTGGCAAAGTTTTTTATAGACAATTATTTTTTGGTTAGCTTTTCTCCGGATTTTTTCCTGTGAGATCTACAAGCAACTATGCCGGATCTGGGCGACGGGCTGGATGTATAGATCCAGTGGTCACCCCAGTCGGCCAACGAGCGCGTGTAGACCTTAGCTCTGCGCTGGGTCGGCTATGACATAGTCCCACTCAACGGGGACTGGCCCCGTGAGTTAAACGTCTCGCCAGGTTGCACATGACCGGGTCTAGGCCCGAGTCGCAGCATTTCTATTTGGCCGACAGCTCCCCCACTTCGGTGGAGAGGGGTTTTGGGGTATGGTGAGTAAATGTTCCCCTCTCTTCCCCTGGCGGATTTTGGGGTAGACGCAAGCCCTTCCCTGGGACGGTCGGACCCTCACAATTCCAGGTTCCCCTCTGTCCTTTCACGCACCCCCCACCTACCTGCCCCCCTCCTACTGGGCCTACTCCCAGGGGCTGGGACCACACGGCAGGCCGCTTGTGGGGGCGGGGGGAGGGGAGCCGCAGGCGACGGATGAACGATCGTGCAGGGGGGTCTATACTTGTCACTTTAGGACCCACCTTCCAATCTATCCTGTTTTGGAGTCTGGGGGGGGGGAGTCCCCACGACGGTCCTCAGTTGCTCTGCAGGCCAAGAGGGGCCGCCATTTTCTTGTAGCCTCATGTGCTGAGGAGATCAGCGGCCATCTTGGTACACCCGACACGACCATTTTGGGGTGGCTTTCTCTAATAAGAATCAGGATGGGAGTTCCTGGAGGTGTATTTTGTGGGTGGAGCCCCTCCCTTTACCCTGTGCTGGTCTGCAGATCCTCCCCTTTTGGATCGAGATGGCTGCTGACACGTGCTGTGCACCCTTTTTGGGCCTCCTGTTGCATCTGGGTACAGTGAGTATGGGGGCCTCTCTCTCTCTGCTGGGAGTCTTCAGTGCACTTTGCCTGACCTCCGGGGGTCACTGTGGTATGGTGGAAGGCTTTTTTAAAAAAAAAAAAAAAAAATTTTGTGTCACTTTTTTCAACTTTGGCTGACAAGTTCCCCTGGTGCATCATGGACTCTAAAGTTCAAGTGTCCCCATCTGACCCCCTCAAGGAGGCCGCAGGGCCTTCAGGACCCCAGCTGTCTACAGATGCCATTTCAGCGGTCCTGAAATCGTTTGCGTCCTGGGTGGAGGTGGCCTTTAACACGGATGGTCCAAAGAAAGGGCTGCCAGCATCTGCTGCGACTATTTCCAGATGGATCACACAGATAGTTCTGCCGGCTTCTTCAATTGAGGGTCAGGTTCCTCCTTTCCCTGTTAAGGCGCATTCTACTCGGGCACTTAGTGCTTCTTGGGCTTTTTGCCATCAGCCATCTGTGGTTCAGGTTTGCAAGGCGGCTACCTGGTCGTCTGTTCACACCTTTACCAAATTTTATAAGGTGGATGTGTTGGCATCTGCTGATGCCTCTTTTGGCCGCAAAGATTTGCAGGCTGCTGTTTAGGGGGCTTTTTGGCCTTCCTTGAGGGTGTTTACTGTTTGTTTCAGGTGGGCCTCATCTTGTTTTTCCTATGTTGCCTGGTTGGCTATGTTTAGTCTTGGGGACTTGTTTTTCCTGCTGTTCCCACCCCTCATTTTTTGGCACTGCTTTGGGACGTCCCTACTGATATGCATCAGGGGACTGCGTCCATCAATGAACGATAGAGAAAACTGGATTTTCGACTTACCGTAAAATCCTTTTCTCTTAAGTTCATTGACGGACGCAGTACCCGCCCCTCTATTTTGAGTTGGGTTGGTATTACTTCTCTGACACTGCTTTGATACAAAACTGACATCCTATGCAGGAAGAGAGAGGGTGTACCCTCTGGGACTGCCCATAGGCGTAGTCAGAACTTTTTTTCTGTCTAGTGTCCTACTCCTGTAGGGGGCAGTATAAGCTACTGAAATGCATCAGAGACTGCGTCCATCAATGAACTTAAGAGAAAAGGATTTTACGGTAAGTCAAAAATCCAGTTTTTCAACAGTCCATGATGATTTGGGGAGCCATGTCATCTGCTGGTGTTGGCCCCACTGTGTTTTCTCAGGTTTAAAGTCAGTGCAGCCCTCTACCAGGAAATTCTAGAGCACTTCATGCTTCCCTTTGCTGACCAGCCGTACCTAGTATAAAAACGACACTTCCGGGTCTGGGGCGCGCATGTGCGCCACTTGTGGCCTGCTCCTGCTGTGATTATACACAGCGGGAGCTGATCGGCGGGTACTGCTGACTCGAAGTCCACCAGCACCCACTGATCCTTCGGGTACAGTGGCAGAACTGCGGTCTGCTTATGTAAACAAGGCAGAATGCTGTTCTATTAGTAGGGAAGGCATTGATTCTGTGTTCCTGCAAAACAGGGACATGGATCTATTCCTTCCCCTAGTACAAACACCTCCCCCACAGTAAGAAAACAGAGGCTAGGCACACAGTTAACCCCTTGATCGCCCCTGATATTAACCACTTAAGCCCCGGAAGATTTTACCCCCTTCCTGACCAGGGCCTATTTTGCGATTCGGCACTGCGTGACTTTAATGGACAATTGCGCGGTCATGCGACACTGTACCTAAACGAATTTGACGTCCATTTTTTCCCACAAACAGAGCTTTCTTTCGGTGGTATTTGATCACCTGTGCGATTTTTTGATCATGCGCTATAAACAAAAAAAGAGCGTAAATTTTGCAAAAATAGCAATATTTTTCACATTTTTTAATATGAAATTCCCCCCAAAAAAATTTAAAAATCAAACATTTTTAACATTTTCGGCCAATTTGTTTTATGCTACATATGTTTGGTAAAAAAAAATCGCAAAAAGCGTATTTTGATTGGTTTGCGCAAAAGTTATCGCGTTTACTAACAAAGGGAAAGATTTTTGTAATTTTTGTTGTTTTTTTTTAACGCGTAATGGTGGCGATCTGCGATTTTTTTTGCGGTACTGCGACATTGTGGCGGACAGATAGGACCCTTGACTGACATTTTTGACACTTTTGGGGTTACCAGTGACATTACTGCAGTAATCAGTGCTATACATATGCACTGTTACTGCAAAATGACACTGGTAGTGAAGGGGTTAACTTTATTTGAGAGGGAGGGACTGTGTGTGTCCCTAGGGGCGTGATTCTAACTGTGATTGGCTGTGGCTTGAGCTGTAGAAACAGTGATCAACGGTCCTACATAGTAGAACCGTGTGATCACTGTTTATACACAGGGGAGAATGACAGGCGGCTTGTTTACACTAGCCGCCTGACTTTCTCCCTCTGCAGCGACGATCGCAGAGTGACCGGCGGACATCGGGTCCGCCGGTCACACGCGCGGGGGGGTCCGTGACCACGCGGGAGCGGGAGCGCGCCTCCGGGGGCGCGTGCTCGCTCCCTAGACCCTCACAGGCTAGCGACGTAGATCTACGTCACTCTGCCTGTGAGGGGCTGACTGCCGCAGTAAATATACTGTGAGCAGTCGGCAAGTGGTTAACTCCCTCCCAGTCATTGTCAATAGTATAGTGACAGTTCATATTTTTTAGCATTGATCACTGTATTAGCGTCACTAGTTTCCAAAAAGTGTCAGTGGTTTGTCTGCCGTAATATTGCAGTCCCACTATAAGTCGCTGATTGCTGCTATTACTTTTTATATATATTTATTTAAAATATGTAGCAGAATACATATTGGCCCAAATTAATAAGGAAATTTGATTTTCTTAATTTTTATATTGGATAGGTTTTTTAGCAGAAAGTAAAAAATATTTTTTTTGTCTTTTAAATTGTCGTTCTTTTTTTGTTTATAGCGCATGTTATGTGGGTACAGTGTTGCACAACCCATGCAATTTTCAGTTAAAGTAATGCAGTGCGATATCGCAAAAAATGGCCTGGTCTTGAAGGGGGGTAAATCTTCAGGACAGCAAGTGGTTAATTGTAGCTAAAGTCCAACCCCGCTCACTATACCCAGGATTAAAGAAGTCAAACTTTCCTTTTCCTGAAAAGCAACCTCTCCTCATCATGCAGTCTTTTCTAGGTTTACATGCCAGGATTAGTACAGCTCCTGCTGTATTTCCATGCCGCTTGAATGTAAGAGCTGCAGCTCTCATAGACCACAGTGCTGCGGCCGTGTCTCTGCCTCCCACTCCTCCTCGGCATTCAAAGAACACACAACCCCAGACCTAGTTTTGTGAATGGCCATAAGAGGAAAGTTGAGATATGACCGCCATACTGGGGTCTTCTGTATGAGACTTGCAGCTCTCTATAACCAAGCAGCCAGAAGTACAGAGGAAGCCAATCCCAGCATGTAAACAGGCAGATTAGCCAGATGTTGAATAAAGTCTGCATTACAAAGGGCTACTTTTGTGTAAAAGGGCTGTTTTATTGCTTTAAAGTGGTTCTAAAGTCTTAAGGTTTTTCAACTAATTGTATTCTAAGCATTAAGATGAAAAGCCTTCTGTGCTGCAAAATCCCCCCCCCCCCCCGCCTCTAGCCCCCCTTATACTTACCTGAGCCGGATCTGATCCAGCGATGTGCACGAGAGCCTCCCTCCTCACTGGGCAGATTTATAACTGTGGCTCCCACTGCTGTCAATCAAATGCTGTGCTGAGTGAGTGGGGGCAGGGCTGAGATGCCCGCTCTGTCAATAGACGCAGACAACGCAGCTCGGTGAGCGAGCACACACGGGTGCCCCCATGGAAAGCGGCTACTCACAGTATATTTCTGTCTGCATTTTACATAAGACTGTGTATGTGCTCTATTTGGACTGCTGCTGCCATGGCCCCCCAAATCATCACAAGGAGTCTCCATCCCCACCCTTCTCTCTAAGCTCCTTATGCAGCTAAGAACAGTGGTCACATGATTACTTCACTTTAAAAAAAAAAAAAGATATGCGCAAACACACCACAAAAACAAGCAGACAAGCAGCCAGCCCTTGAAGTGTTTCATAAACTCAAACTTGTGTAAAACAAAATGTCATTCACAAAATGTGCATCAACAAGCTTCATAAACAAACGTTAACTAAGTAAATGTGTATCAAACAATCTTTTATATTATTATGCGCAAAATAAAACATTATCATTTAGGAGCCATTAAAGGCAACTGGAAAGTGCAAAGTGTTCTAAATAAAATAAAAAAGTGACAAGTCCACAGATGATATTCCTAATACAAACCTTTCCAGTGCTACCAATAGTGCTCCCTTCACCACCTTGTGAAAGCCGTGTTGTGTGATAATATTCATGGAGTATTTATATAGACATTGTATACAGTGTATCTGGGACATTGTTCTCTTATTATTATACATTTTATACATCACTAAATAAAAAGTCAGAGAGTAGCAGCCTAACAAGAGAATATATTTTTTAACAATAATAATTTTTATTATTAAGATTGCTTTAGAGGTGTGGGTGTATTTATGATGATGGATTACCTGCCTCTTGAACCTGCAGGAATTGTTAGGAGTTTAACCCGATGAGAATTAGTCTCCTTTTAAACCTTAATAAATGTGTGTGTACATATATATATATATATATATATATATACACACAGTATCTCACAAAAGTGAGTACACCCCTCACATTCTTGTAAATATTTTATTATATCTTTTCATGTGACAACACTGAAGAATTTACACTTTGCTACAATGTAAAGTAGTGAGTGTACAGCTTGTATAACAGTGTAAATTTGCTGTCCCCTCAAAATAACTCAACACACAGCCATTAATGTCTAAATCACTGGCAACAAAAATAAGTACACCCCTAAGTGAAAATTTCCAAATTGGGCCCAATTAGCCATTTTCCCTCCCCGGTGTCATGTGACTTGTTAGTGTTACAAGGTCTCAGGTGTGAATGGGGAGCAGGTGTGTTAAATTTGGTGTTATCGCTCTCACTCTCTCATACTGGTTAGTGGAAGTTCAACATGGCACTTCATGGCAAAGAACTCTCTGAGGATCTGAAAAAAATAATTGTTGCTCTACATAAAGATGGCCTAGGCTATAAGAAGATTGCCAAGACCCTGAAACTGAGCTGCAGCATGGTGGCCAAGACCATACAGCGATTTAACAGGACAGGGTACATTCAGAACAGGCCTCCCCATGGCCGACCAACGAAGTTGAGTACACGTGCTCAGCGTCATATCCAGAGACAGTCTTTGGAAAATAGACGTATGAGTGCTGCCCGCGTTGCTGCAAAGGTTGGAGGGGTGGGGGGGGGGGTCAGCCTGTCAGTACTCAAACCATACACTGCATCAAATTGGTCTGCATATCTGTCATTCCAAAAGGAAGCCTCTTCTAAAGATGATGCACAAAAAAGCCTGCAAACAGTTTTCTGAAGACAGGCAGACCAAGAATATGGATTGCTGAAGACAGGCAGACCAAGAATATGGATTACTGGAACCATGTCCTGTGGTCTGATGAGACCAAGATAAACTTTTTTGGTTCAGATGGTGTCAAGCGTGTGTGGTGGCAACCAGGTGAGGAGTACAAAGAAAAGTTTGTCTTGCCTACAGTCAAGCATGGGGGTAGGAGTGTCATGGTCTGGGGCTGCATGAGTGGTGCCAGCACTGGGGAGCTACAGTTCATTGAGGGAACCATGAATGCCAACATGTACTGTGATATACTGAAGCAGAGCATGATCCCGTCCCTTCGTAGACTGGGCCGCAGGGCAGTATTCCAACATAATAACGACCCCAAACACACCTCCAAGACACCCAATGCCTTGCTAAAGAAGCTGAGGGTAAAGGTGGTGGACTGGTCAAGCATGTCTCCAGACCTTAACCCTATTGAGCATCTGTGGGGCATCCTCAAATGGAAGGTGGAGGAGTGCAAGGTCGCTAACATCCACCAACTCTGTGATGTCATCATGGAGGAGTGGAAGCGGACACCAGTGGCAACCTGTGAAGCTCTGGTGAACTCAATGCCAAACGGTGTTAAGGCAGTGCTGGAAAATAATGGTGGCCACACAAAATATTGAGACTTTGGGCCCAATGTGGACATTTCCACTTAGGGGTGTACTCACTTTTGATGCCAGCAGTTTAGACATTAATGGCTGTAAAAATGTGAGGGGGTGTACTCACTTATGTGAGATACGGTATATATATATATATATATATATATATATACACATAGTATATGTTTTTTTTTGGGGGGGGGGGGGTTGGTGGTTTATAGAAAAATCTTTTACTTGTTGGTAGTGGTGACCTGTATGCTAGAGGCACATACAGCCTCAGTAATACTGTAGGTACACTATAGAAAGAACACCAGTATGGTGGGTTATGCATTTAGCAGAACTTCATATTTCTCATCATAGGATCCTCGCCCTCTAATAATTAGTCTCTGTGGCTTCTCTCCCAGCATGCCGTGCACCGTCACCTCTGTCCCATAGTCAATGTTTGTCCTGAAGAACATAAGGCACAACAGAATTACAATGGAAATATCCTTATGTTTTTTTTAAAATTAAAACAATTCCATGTATTTGTCATATAAAAAGCATCACAGATATACACAGGTATAAGCCTAATATAATAAAAATCCAATTTGTGATTTGTTTTACAATCTGGAAACTGCACAAATGTTTTATGAGTTTCTATTTAGTGTAACCATATTATTTTAGGAAAAGCCAGGGTTTGAAGACCAAACTATTTGTGAGAATCTAGAGCTTATCTAAAGCATTGCAATGTCTTGTATCTGAAGCGAGCAGAAATCTGTGTATGGCAGTGTATAATATAGGACTGTTCTGCCTTTGGCAGCTTGTAGTTGCTGGTGGTACACATCACACCATTATGTTTTCCTACCTTGCTGTGAATGTGACTATTAACATCTCTTTACTAGCCGATGTGTGGCTGACATGAGCCTCCAGCACCCCACTGCTGGGAGAGATGGAAAATACCTCTGCGTCGCTGTGCCTTTCTTGCTTGTCTAAAATAGACCGATAAGCACATTGTTAGCTATTATTACATTACATTATATTATACAGTATTAGCAGCTTCCCATCAACAAATTCAGCATCTCATAAGTCTTCATACCACACAACACACTTTCTTCTCCCCTGACATCGAGCTGTCCTGTCATGTACAATGGATGGATGGATGGATGAACACTAGGTGCATTGACAAGCATTTTGCTGTATGTTCCAGTGAATGAAAAACACACCCAAACACAAGTGGAGTCCACAAATAGGGTAGAACATAGAAGGGCTTTATTCCAAAAAGCACATATAAATGTACATGTCTTGATGCGTTTCGTGCTGCTGTTCTTAATTATAACTTGTTCCCGCCAGCCATCTACATATATGCAGCCGCTGAGTGTATGGGCTTTGACAGCAAATGGCCACATTTATGTGTCCATCGGGAATGGCTTTTCTGTGCTAAGATCGTGCTCACTGCATGCTCCCAGCACAATAACTAAGATGTCATGGCAGCTCCCAATCGGAAGCTCCTGATCATGTGACCACTGTGACAACCAATCACAGCGGTCACAAGATCTGGAAGTCCGCCTCCGCCTCCTGGCATTTAGATCCTCTTAAAGGGTCAGGGATGGCAGCATCAAGGGGTTAAGTTAAATCTTTCTGTTGTTATGACATATTGACTTATTTTAGTTCCAGTGACTTCATCACTGGGTTTTTATGCTTCTCCATGTAATGCAGACAGATCATGGCTGGTGGGAGGAGCTGGCAGGGTGCTGTACATAGCTTCCTGGAAACCTCACAGCACCCTCAGTACTCCTCTCACTATTGATGACGCCTTGTGGGAGGGCGAAACGCGTCTAGTGTGATACCAAGCGTATGACGTCATTTCCGGCCGATGGAACGCATGCCGAGACACATCGGAACCACCAAGCCGCACACAGGAGAACAGTTTTTTATTTATATGTAAGTGGATATTTTTTCAATAAATCTTTAAAATGTACTTTCACTATGGAAAATCCTCTCTTTATTTTGGTCACAAGGAATACTTGGCAAGCTCTTCCAGGATGTAATACCGCCCATATCCTTGCAAGCCCAGACGAGATTAGGAGCAACAAATAACTACACAGTCTTCATTATAAGTCTTTCCGGTGAGTGGGGACACCACAGGGGAGCACATCCCAAGCACGTTTGAAGCACCTTAAGGACTGGATTTATTTAGCACTAAATGGACTTTATTGATATGTGCAATTACATTTGAGATATATGAGTATTGTTTACAGACACCATTGCACTGAGTCACTTCATTGCACGTTATTTGCACACTAGCACTTAATTGAAGAAAAAGTATTTATTATATTTGGGTATTTACAGCAACGCTGACACTTTTTGTTTTATCATTTAAAGGCACAGTCACCTTTTTGTTAGCAGCAGCTCACAGGTTTAAACACTTTGAATATATATATTTTTCATCCATTAGCGCGAGGCCTTTTGTTGAACTCCTCTTAACTGCCCATAACCCAGGTGCAAGCTGTGGGTTGGTTCTTGAGAATAGTTATGAAAATATCAAAATGTCTTGCTGGACAGATGTCAGTCTGGAGGAATGGACATTGTTAGACAGAACATTTGCGTGCAGACTGTCCTAGGGTAACACCCATTTTTGATGCTAATCAGACAAAAGAACTAAAATCCAATAAATGAAAGGGACAGTCAGGGTGGGGAGGAAAGAGCCAGACAATGCTGGATGTCCTCCAGCCTGAAAAAGAGGCGGGCTCTATATGACAGAAGGTAAGACTGGAGTTCAGCTTAAAGTGCAATAGCAAGAAACACGTCATTTATTATCTGTATGTGCTTTTTGGCATAAAGCCTCCCGGCGTTCTACCTCATTTGAGGGCTGCAATTGTGTTTGTGCATGAAGCTCACAACCTGGTGAATCTGGAGAGTCGATCTATAAGCCCTTGTTCAAACAAGCGTACTAAAGCATACACCCGGGTGAGGGCCGTGTTTGCCTACACAGGAGGCACAGGCAGTCCCATTCATATCTATCTGACATCTTTGCAGGTGTATTTCCCCAAACTCTGAGTCAGTATTCATGGACATACACCCACACAAATGTCAAATTGGAAGCAGCGGTTGTGTCTGTGCATGGGTGTAAGCATAAGTACGCCTGTGTGAACCAGGTCTTAGATGTATTGGGATTGCATGCCAGTCCTCAAACAGTAGCTGCTGTTAATGCTGAATTAAGGAGCTCAGGAAAAATTAGTGTTTGCTGCATTTTTTTACTTTTTTCATTTGAGCCAATTAAATGCACAACGCCTGCTAAACCCCATGTGTTTGGTATGAATGAGCCCCGTTACACTTCTGTGTGCCAAAAACATCATGGAAAGACCTTAAGTGTGCTTTGTATGCCCAGTATTTTGCAGGGATTTCCTCTCAATTCCTGTTTGGCTATGGGACAGAAAAAAAAGGTAAATCTCCCCAATGGGACACAGATGGCAAAAAAACTGACAGGGGTTATAACCGACCCTTACACTATCCAAAATGAAAAAAAAAAAATGTTTTGCCTCTAGTTCTACTTTAAAACCCTCGGGAGCAATATGAAATTTTCCAACCCCAACACATATACTATTTCTGGGGCAGCAAAGCTGAATCTGCTTCGATTCCTTGTGAGTGATGATCTGTAACCACCTTGGAATCCAGAAGGCAGAAACTGGCAGTTTCCCTCTAAAGCTTCCCAAACTTTTTTTGTAAAGCATCCATTTACAAAAATAATTATTCAAAGGTAAAAATCACTTGTAACCAGCATCTAATTAATTTGGATTAGCATTATTTCCTGATATATATATATATATAATTTACCCAGCAGAGCCATCCAGTAGCTCTTTGATCCACTTTTATTGAGGAGGAAAACCTCTCGTGTCCTTGTCTGTCCAACAAAGCAGGTACCGAAATCCACCGTGTCACCTGAAAGCTGAAGCACTGGCACTGTGATATACGCATTCAGTGCCACTTGCTGTAGAGATAAACACATAGCAGGGTCATAGGATGAACTGTTGTACTTCCAGCTAGAACCAATTAATGTTTTTACTATTCTGCCGAGTTTCTCTCCCAGGAAGGGTAGTACTCACCTGTGTGCTCTTGTTACTATACTCTATTAGTAACTGCTGGGAAAAGTGAAGCCTCCTCTCTCCGTTCTCTGACTGCAGCAATGCCACTCCTGGTAACATCTGATCCTCTGGAAAATGTTGGTAGGTCAGCAGTTCCAGTGTGGTGCAGAAGGACACTTTCACCTGCACAGCAGGGCCCAGAAAATAAGAGCAATTTCAGGCAACAAGTATGCCAATCAGTGATTTACTAATACTGCCTAACAAACACTGCAACTGCGCTAAAGTTTGAATGTTCACTCTATTTACCTAAAATTGTATTTCAACTTTTGCAGCCAAACTGGAATAACGCATACTTAATATTTGGTACATGTTTTTATACATATAGCATAACTTAAAAAAAAATAAAGATTGCTTCTTACCGCTTTACTTGTTAGTTGTTTAAAGTGTTATCAAACATACAATGTTTAATTGTCAGTATCTTTTCTATTCATGCAAAAAGATCATGCCACTGTATTTCATTTAATATAAAAGTATCTGAGTACCTTATTTAATCATTGCTGTTCAGTGGTCACATGATTCACAGGTCTTCCCTGTCCTCGGGGAAAGATCCGAGGGATGTGTTTCTAGTACTCTGCTGATGTATGCTTTATAGCAGCAGAGGATGTCTGGACTATGAATCTATGTCTGCACAGCACTGATTGTCACATGACATAAAAAAACTGCTTTCAGAATAGCAAATCAAATTAAATAATTATTAGCAACATAATGTTTTAAAGCTTATTGCCTATAATCTATATTTTAACAACTTGCCTACTGGGCACTTTTACCCCCTTCCCACCCAGGTCAATTTTCAGCGCTATTGCACTTTAAATGACAATTGCGCAGTTATGCAACACTGTATCCGTATGAAATTTTTATCATATTTTTCTTTTCACACAAATAGAACTTTCTTTTGGTGGTATTTAATCACCACTGGGTTTTTTATTTTTTCGCTAAACAAATGAAAAAAGACCGACATTTTTTTTTGCAAATAAGTAATTTTTTTATTTTTTACTGATATGCACTGATGAGGCTGCACTGATGGGCACTGAAAGGCTGCACTGATAGGCAGCACTGATAGACGCCACTGATGGGCACTGACAGGCTGCACTGATGGGTACTGATGGGGTGGCACTGATGAGGAGGCACTGATAGACTCCACTGATGGGCACTGACAGGCTGCACTGATTGATACTGTGGGGTGGCACTGATGATCAGTGCCCTGATTATCAGTGTGAATAATGTCCTGTCAGCCTTGCCGGTTAACCGCTCCCCTTTCCTCCCACAGATACAGTGTGGAAGGAAAGGACTGCCAATGACCAGCAGGTCTGTTTACATCTGATCAGCTGTGACTGGACACAGCCGATCGCCTGGTAAATGGCCACTGTGATTGGCCCTTTACACCAATATGTGATCAGCTGTGCCTGAAAGAGGTGCACAGGGGGCAGGGTTCTGGGAGAATGTCTATTGATGCCTTCCCAGAACTGGATGACCATGCTGTAGCTGTCATTCAGCTATAGCGTGGCCGGCAAGTGGTTAAGGCAAATTGATTTTTTGTAATAACATGGTGTAGGTAGAGTTTAGGTTAATTTCCAAAAGCTTTCACTTTTTTCACAGTGTAAAGATATCTGGAGGAGGTTCTGACAAATAACAGGCTGTGTCATGCCCCTCCAGCTTGTGTCTATGGTGTGAATGTGCTGGGACTAAAAGGGAGATGAAACCTCCACCAATCAACATCCTATATCCTGCCTCCACAGTGTTTAGCAATACGAGGACATAGAGGAGGAGGAGGAGGGAGGGAGGAGGGAGGGAGAGAGGGGACTGTCATTTATTACTGTCTATCAGGCCACATGTGTGACTCTATAATCACAGAGCTGGAGCATGCTTAGTAGATGTGGCAATGGCTGCTCTATGCAATCTCAGGCTGCAGCAGGGACACAGACAATGAGGGAGGGACAGTATACAGCAGAATCAACTAGTTTTTTTTTTTTCAATCTACAGAAAATAAATGTTTTAGTGGCAAAGTGAGTATGCACACAATGTAATAAAGCATGTATTTCATGATATATAGCAAGTTTAAAATGATTTGGATTTAATGGCACTTTAAAAATACTACCTAGCTCTCCCCTTTCTTGAAATGTTAACCACTTCAACCTCGGAAGGTTTAAACCCCTTATTGACCAGGCCATTTTTTCCAATACAGCACTGCGTTAGTTTAACTGACGATTGCGCTGACATGTGACACTGTACCTAAATAAAATGTATGTCCTTTTTTTCCTACGAATAGAGCTTTCTTTTGGTGGTATTTGATCACATCTGGGGTTTTTATTTTTTGCACTATAAACAATATTTTTAACTTTCTGCCATAAAACATACCCAACCATACCCTACCTGGTGTAGATCGTGCACCCGAATGTTAGGCTTGCAACTTTGTAAACTGCAAAACTTTAATAAAAAGAATTTATAAAAAAATGTATAGCTTTAAAAGTATTTCCTTTACCAATGTATTTTGTTGTGGGTGGAGCACCATCTGCCCTCCCCACTCTTCGCGGTCACTCTGGGATGTCCGGACGATTTTGTTTGGATCAATGGCAGAAACAGAGAAAGGTTTGGACAGCAGTAGCCGAAAGTATAGAGGAGTCTCTGTGCAGTTTATCAGTTTCAGGCTCCGAGTGGTTTCAATGTCAGTTAAAATCTAAGGAGGAAATATAACAACGAGAGAATTAATGTCATCTGATGGCTTCCTGCTCAGGACCTATGTGTCATTGGAGAATCATTGCAACACTGAATTCAAAAACTTCAGCAAAGCTGCTTGAAACTTGCCACAAACTTTAGAAATGTTTAGGAAAAGCTTACTATACACACTGCTCTGATTCAAGCCAAGAGTTGGGGAGGGGGCCTTAAACTACGGCTCAACCAGCTTTTTTTTAACACTGACTGCAAGTGTAAATCAGGCCTAAGTGTCTATGGTTGCATGTCACTTAACATTTATCAAAGACATCAGTTTTGATACTAACGGGAGAGGTTTTTCTGTCTGGTATAAGGTCACTTGCTACAGAATAAAACACCAGCCCTTCCTCATCATCGTCTTCCACTTCTACGGTGAGCCTGCAAAGGAAAAAAAAGACTCACAACATCAACAATATCAATCTGGCAGTTAGGTGTTGGTTCTAAGAAAAACTAACCCACTATCTAATGATTTAGTTCATACCTATATTTCAAAGTGGAGAAGGGATTTAAATAAATCCAAATCTGAGGAAGACTGGCAACAAATTTGATCCATGTTCACTACCAGAACCATTAATATTGCTTCTCTGAAGTCCTTACCCATTGGTACATCATGGTACCCTCCATCTTAGCACATCTCCATCCTTTGAACATTGATAAATCCCCTCCCCCCTCTCTTTTCTTATTTACCTTAGTTCCTTTATTGTAATATTTTTATTCCACTTGCCGCTTAAGGTACTCAGTGGAATTTCATTTCAAGCGCAGCACTTTACACTTCACCACCAGGACGTACCATATCTCCCTTATTCTTGGCTTTCAATATTTCTTGCTTCATAAGATGGAATTTTTTTAGCATTCACTTTACCCAACGTATATTTTGGACAAAATGTGATAAATGTGACCTTTGTCAACCAGGGCTGTATCTAGCCTGTCTGATCTGGGGGTGCAAAGCATCAACACATTTGCATTTTATCCTTGTGTCTATGTACACTGCGGTAGTTGGGCTGCACTTCAGTGGGGGATGGAGAGGGGGGCAAGGCCAAAATTTGGTGGGGCACAACCTACCTCAGCAAGCCTCCTAGATCCAGTCCTGTTGTCAACAATGTATTAAAATATAACTAACGGCAAAACTTTTTTTTCAGTTTTGGACAGAAATTAGATGGATTAGAACAAGGCTCAAAATTTAATGTGTGGGTAAGATATACTCTTGGCGTACGCCAAAGGAATCCACGTCATCTGGTAAGTGAGCTACCTTACCAATATCACTTTGCGGTGGAGTGGAGGGGCGCAGACATCACCTACCAACATTATTTTGCACCTATAAGACTCTAGCACTACTTGCACTTTTTTCCAGCACTATTACGGACTTTTTATTGCATTTTTATATATATATATTATTTATTCTATATTGCAATATTTATTTTCACCAATTTATATTGCACATGTTATATAGCACGCTTTACTGGTATTTGTTTCTTGTAATATTGCACATTGATACATTGTAATGTCAGTGTATGATATCAAGGTTTGATGTATGTGAGTAATTGCAGCACTTACAAGCACTAGAGCACTTTAAATTGCACATTTATTATATTTATTTATTATGCACAATTTTTTGGATTAAGGTATGTGAGCAATCACAGTATTTATAATCACTGTTGCATAAATAAGAGTATTTTTGGTTAGCGCAGTATATCTTACCCACATATTACTTAGTCAACTATATCATATAGTTGACTTGAATAACTGCTGCTCTCCTTATCCTAAATTTCCTGTCCTAGGCGTGAGTAGATTATTGACCCATTCAAAATTTAATGTCCTGAGCTACTAGCCAGGCCTTAAGGGTTACTCGCCACCAGTTGCCCCACCTATAGGAGAGCCCCCCCCCCATCATGTGACCATAAATAAGACATGCTGTGCCTTGTAGTCCTATATGAGGCCCCCCCCATCATGTGACCATAAATAAGACATGCTGTGCCTTGCAGTCCTATATGAGACCCCCCCCCCCCCTTAGCCATGTGACTAGAAATATGGAATGTTGAGCCTTCTAGTCCTATAGGAGACGCCCCCCCATCATGTGACCATAAATAAGACATGCTGTGCCTTGTAGTCCTATATGAGACCCCCCCCCCCCTTAGGCATGTGAATAGAAATATGGAATGCTGAGCCTTGTATCCTATAGGAGACGCCCCCCCAACCATGTGACCATAAATAAGATATTGTGTGTAGTGAGTCCTGCGCTGTCTGGGGAAGATACTGCTCAAAAACTAAAAGGGCTTATCCCAGATGCTGCCAGTACCGAGACTGGTAACCATGCAGTGTCAGACTAAAATCAAGGGTAGGGGATACTGCGCTTCTGGGATGTTACTAATGAATCTACTATAAATAAACTCAAGTTAGCGGCTAGCACACATAGAGGGGTTTAGGAGAAGCACCCCACCACCTTAAGCACGGTGTTAGGTGAAGGAGTATCACCTTTGAAATTTTCCCACCTGGATACACAATTCTTGGACTTTTTACTCAAATCTCCTTAATTGTTTGGAGCACAGAGGACACTTTAGTTTATTCAGTATATTTATTTACGCACCAGTGTATGCACTCAGCACTTTACCTGTCACCGATTGAATCTTAGGCACTTTAAGCGGTGTTGCATATCTGTATTTATTTATATAGATTTCTCCACCTTTAATGTAGATTTTTTAGAGTCTTTGTATTTTTAGCACTTTGATTGATTTATTGATGTGATATATTGTTTGCACATATGTGATTTTTACACCCTGTACACTTTATTTATTATTCAACCGCTTGAACACGTATTTATCTTTGTCCTAAGCACAGTTTTATACACTTTAACTTGAGTTTATTTATAGTAGATTTATTAGTAACATCCCAGAAGCGCAGTATCCCCTACCCTTGATTTTCATAAATAAGATATGCTGAGCCTTGTAATCCTATATTAGACCCCCCCAACCATGTGACAATAAATATGGATTGCAGCCTCACCTGTGCAGGAAAAGAGAGAGGAAGAGGAAAGGCAGCTGGATAATCAGAGTGGGGATCGCTGCACTGTAACATCTTTCATTTGAATTGCCGGGTGCTCAGCTTCACACGTAGTCCCGCCTCCTGGCTCGGCTCCTATGATAGACCAGACACGTACTGGCGGTGTTCTGTCTATCAAAGGAGCCGAGCCAGGAGGTGGGACTACGTGTGAAGCTGAGCGCCCGGCAATTCAAATGAAAGATGTTACAGTGCAGCGATCCCCGCTCTGATTATCCGCCCGCCTTTCCTCTTCCTCTCCTCTCTCGTCCTCGCCCACAATCATTTTCCACTCGCAAAATACGAGCAGGCGAGTCGAAAATTTAAGGGCTGGATTAGAACATCTGTCAGTTTGAATTACTGTCTGTGCCCCCATTAAGGAAGTTCGCCCTCTCCATTAGTCCTGTTTACAATTATTATTAAAATTGAAAGTAAAAGAAAATCCAAAATTTTAGGTTGTCCCCAGAAAAGTAACAGAAATCTTCCAATGGAGACCTGGGGTTCCCCAGGAAATTCCCTTAATTTGCAGGGATTTCCTCTGACTTCCTGTTTGGCTATGGGACAGGAAGTGAAGGGACTCTAAGCTTATATGCTGTGTCTCTGTAAAAACATAACAAAACCATTAAAATTAAAAAAAGGAAATGCACATATAAAAAGGACAACCATACTGATGAAACAATGGCAACATTTGTGTTTGTTTGTTTGTTTGTGTGATATTAAAATCCAAATCCAGCCAGCCACTGTCAGATTTTATTGCTATTTTTGTCCCTGTTGGGAAGATTTCTCTTCACTTCCTGTTCTGGTGAGAGTTGGATCGAAGGCTAGGAATATATGAGAAAACACTCCAGTGGAGACAGTAATGACTATTCACTCTCTTGCTACAAATAAATGGGTTACCTTAAAGAAGAAGCTTGTTTGGCTGTACTTTGCCTGTTGATCACAGGAGTGCAGTTTGTTCTACACTCCTGTGACCTGTTTTAAGCAGACAGCGGGCTGAAGTCCACAGAAGTCACAGAGCCGGTCCAGACTCAGACAAGATCACGACACTGGGGTCGGGATCCACCCACATGCCTGGACCAGCACCTGGCTCAGCCCCTCAGCAAGCCTGAGCCAGCTACTCTTGCCCCCTCCACAGCCCATCGCTCCAGTGAGCGAGGAGGGAGAAGAGCAGAGAGCTGTGACTGAGAGTCACCAGCTCTCTGCTCGAGGAGCTATGAGAACCCAGAGATCACCAGTGTAAGATCACTCAGTTCTCAGTGTTAGAGGCGGCAGGGGACAGATGCAGCATTGGACCGAGGTAAGTATAAATCTGCAAAAAGCCAATAACAATGCAGGTTATTTGTGACACAACATGCATTAACACATGTGCGTTTAAAGCGGCCCTTCAGTCATTTTTTCATCTTTACATCTATTAAATCTTTCCAATAATTAAATTGTGCTCCAAGGTGCATCACTGCTAGCAGTCTTCTGTTCTCCATGTTCCTCTGTGCATGTCCTGGCTTGGCTGATGACTTTCCTGGCTCTCGATCCCGCATCAGCTTACGTCCCTGCATTGGCTGACTACCTGCATCTTGACTCGACACTGGCTTGGATGTCTACCCACTTCTGGACTCGATCCCGGCTTGGATGACTACCCACTTCTGGACTTTACCCTGGCTGTTCCTAATTTCGCTCCTCTCCGCTGTGCAATTGTTGTTGCTATAATAAACTGCTTTATTTTACTTGCATCTTCGTGTGGTCTGGTTTCCTGGAACCCTGACAGTACACAAGGACCATTAATCCTGCTGATGCAGGTGCTCCTACGCTCTCCCTGCTGGTTACCAGGCTCCATCAACAAGATCACCTTTTGGGTCACTTCGCTCAGGCGTTGCAGACGTTGATTAACACACAGCACACCTTGCTCCTGGTGCTACTAGGCCAGTGGTTCCTCCTGCTACTGCTCCTGTTGCCGCTCCTGCCCCTGCAGCTGGACTCGCTGTTACCAGAGGAATGACTGGTTCAGCCCCCTCCCACAGAGCTATGGGGGTGAACCCAGTCAGTGTCGTGGCTTCCTAAACCAAGTGGGCATTTATTTTCAAATGGTTCCTCAGGTGTTTCCCTTTGACAGGTCCAAGGTGAGCTTCCTAATCTTGTTTCTCTCAGACAAGGCTTCAGCCTGGGTGAATCCCTTACGGGAGAACAATAATCCTGTGATACTCGATTTCCCGAGTTTTGTTGCCTCCTTTCGTAGGGTCTTTGTTGTGTCTGCTCGTTCTGCCTCTGCTGCTAAGCTTCTCCTGTCCATTCAACAGGGTTGCTGAGTATGCCATCGAATGTCGTACCCTGGCAGCAGAGGTGGGCTAAAATAATTAGGCTGTGGTGGCTGTCTTCTCTCATAGTCTCTCCGATGCATTGAAGAAAGAGATTGCAGCCAAGGATCCCCCTGATGCGCTCGAGGCTCTCATATCTTTCCTGGTTTTGATTGATACGAGACTCAGGGAGAGACCATCGTTTAAGGAGCGCCTGCGGAGGCCTCCTACCAGATTGGCTCCTACAATTTCTCCCAACCCATCCCTCACCTCCCACGCCTCCTGGGGATGGCTGTGAACCCATGCAGCTGGGGTTTGCTCACCTTTCTGAGGCTGAGCTGGCCTTTAGGAGGAGGGTTGGCCGGTGCCTGTATTGTGGCCTTGGTGGACATTTCCTGAAATCTTGTCTGGCAAACGCTCGCACCTAAGGTCCAGTCAGGGGCAGATCTTAGGTGGAATTTCCTCATCCCCGGTTTCCTTTAAAGATAAACTGCTAATCACAGTTGTCCTCTTTTGGGCAGCAGGTTCGGTGGTTACTCAGGCGTTGGTAGACTCCAGTGCTGGCGGTTACTATATTGACAGTACGTTTGCTGCTGTGAATTCCATACCCTTGCAGCCCCATATTTCTCCACTAGTCATCGAGGCGATTGATGGCAGACTCCTGCAATCAGCACAGGTTACCCACGAGACTGTTCCGGTAGACATGGCGATAGGGGCTGTTTACAGGGAGTCAACTTGTTTCCAGGTTATATAGTCCCCACACTACTCTGTTGTTTTGGGGTACCCTTGGCTTCAGAAACACAATCCGAACTTTGATTGGCAGTCAGTCGATATCCTCTCTTGTTCTCCACAGTGTGGCGCTGTTTGTATCCATGGGCGTGTTAAGGTACTTTGTACCTCCTCAGATTCAGTGTTGCCTACTGAATATCATGAGCATCAAAATGTATTTGACAAGGAGCCGCTGGTACTCTTCCTCCTCATC
Source organism: Pelophylax lessonae (assembly GCF_965119305.1). Taxonomy (NCBI): domain Eukaryota; kingdom Metazoa; phylum Chordata; class Amphibia; order Anura; family Ranidae; genus Pelophylax; species Pelophylax lessonae. The sequence continues at coordinate 118,762,916 of NC_138772.1, forward strand.
GTCCCTACGATTGTGCCATAGACTTGTAACCTGGTGCCATTCCCCCTCGTGGCAGTGTTTATCCTCACTCGTTTGCGGAGAATAAGGCCATGGAGGAGTACGTGGTAGATGCATTGGTTATAGGGGTTAATCACATCACGGTCAAGAATGCATACCCAATTCCATTGAGGGCTGCGTATAACCTCATAAAGATCAAGGTGGGCGATGAATGGAGGACCACATTTAATACCAGAACTGGTCATTACGAATATCTAGTGATGCCCTTTGGCTTGTGCTGTCTTCCAGAAGATTATCAATGAGGTCTTTCGTGATATGTTGCAACAATGCGTGGTAGTCTATTTGGACGACATCTTGATTTTCTCGGACTCCATTGAATCACACTACCTGGATGTCAGACGAGTGCTGCAACGGTTGCGTGAGAATGGGCTTTTCTGTAAGCTTGAGAAATGTGAATTCCACCTGTCTCAGGTTGCCTTCTTGGGCTACATCATTTCTGCTGAAGGGTTCTCCATGGACCCTTAGGTTTCAGGTGCTTTACAATGGCCTTGCCCCCTAGTGGTCTCTTCCATTCAGTGCTTCCTTGGGTTTGCCAACTACTATAGGAAATTTATCAGGAACTTTTCCTCTGTGGCCAAACCTATCTCAGATCTGACTAAGAAGGGCAGCAATCCCCACAATTGGATGCCTGCTGTCATCAATGCTTTTGAGGCCCTCAAGACTACGTTCACTTCGGCTCCCATTCTGTTTCATCCCAATCCTGGTTTGGCTTTTGTCCTAGAATTGGATGCGTTTGAGACGGGAGCATGCGCTTTCCTGTCTCAGCGTCGGACACCTGATGGAGCCTTACTTCCTTGTGGTTTCTACTCCAAAAAGCTGTCTCTTGGCCATTATCCTGGCTCTCAAGGAGAGCAGACACTTGCTTGAGGATTCTATGAGTCCAGTTCTCATTCTCACCAATCTTAAGAATCTGATGTATCTCTCGAAGGCCAACAGGCTCACACCCCCATCAGGCCATTATTATTATTTTCCATCTTAATCACATCTTTGATAGTGCAGGAGTTATATATTTTTTATTCTTGTCTCGTTTTAACTATGTATGTGGTCTCCTATTTGCCTGACTCCATGAATGTTAAAGCTGATGCCTTGTCTCACCAGTATTCTCAGTTGTCCAGGTCATACCTTTGGATCACATCCTGCCTGCCATCCGCACCAACTTAACCTCTCCTCTTGGGGAACAGATCTTGGCTGCCCAACCTGATGCTCCCACAGAGAGCCCTGCTGGCAAATGTTTTCTACCCGAGGGGTTGTGAATCAGACTGTTACGCATGTACCACAATTCCAAGACTGCCGGTCATCCTGGAAAGAACCAGTTGTCCTGGGCTATTTCCGCTTACATGGGTTGCCTAAGGAGATTGTCTCAGACTGTGGGAGCCAGTTTGTCTCCATGTTCTGGGGAGCCATTTGCTCCCAGTTGGTTATTCAACTCTCTTTCTCCTCTGCCTACCATCGGCAGTCCAATGGTGCCAATGAGCGTTCCAACCATGCTCTGGAGCATATTTCTCCGCTGCTATGTCTCTGACCATCAGGAAAATTGGGTTGATCTGCTACCCTGGGGAGAGTTTGCCAGGAACTCTGTCATCAACTCGTCTTCCGGAATGTCTCCATTTATGGCCAATTATGGGTTCCAACCCATTGTGTTGCCTGAGGCTGAGGACATCCCGGCTGTGGAGGATCTCTGAGCAGTGTCAGAAGCTCCAGGCAGACCAGAAACTTTTATCTGCTGCTTTGTACCACGTCGGAGAGAGAGTGTTGTTTTTGACCCGTAATCTCAACCTCAGGGTGCCCACTCCTAAACTGGCACCCCATTTTGTTGGGCCTTTTCGCATCCTCCGTAAGGTGAACCCCGTGGCCTATGCCCTTGATCTTCCTCCTGGCATGCGTAGCTCCAATGACTTTCAGGTTTCACTTTTGAAGCCACTGGATTGCAATCGCTATACTTCTTCACTTCCTCGCCCTCGTCCCATTCCTGTGGGCAATCATGAGGAGTACAGTATGAGGTTAGCTGCATCTTGGATTCTCATCTGTTTCCAAGGTCAGGTTCAATACCTGGTGCAATGGAAGGGTTATGGTTCTGAGGAGTGGTCCTGGGTTCCCTCCACTAATGTTCATGCTCCCGCCCTCCTCAGCGCTTTACTAACTAAGCTCTGTCACACACCTAATCTACAGAAAGAAGAAGGTTAAATTGCAAAAAGAACATAAACGAAGGGTTTTATGTGTCAAATTATAATGCCCTAAATAGACTACAGAGTCTCCCAGGAGTCTAGTAAAAAAATTCTGTACTCACAATGCTGGCTTCACAAATGCCTGAAGCTCCATTTTGATTGGCTCTACCCCATATCCATGCTGTCTTTTTACTCTCCCAGGGACCAGTTTTGCTGACTGAAAGTCAGAGAGAAGAATGTACATGCATAGTTAGATGTATCCTAAAATCATGAAGAGAAACACAATCAAACCATACTTAACTGATATCAGAATTATGAAAATACATTTACCTTGTCATCCAAGCTGAGAAATCCCAGGGCATATCCACTGCATTCTACCTTCTTGGTGACCCCCGAGAGCATAAGAGGAGTGAAAGACACGTGTATACTACTGTAACCCCCAGCGGGAACAATCTGCAATATAACACACAAAGTCTAGATCTGCCACTGTAAGGTGTAACATGAAATAAAAACTAGTGATAAACAACAGCAACCATAACATCTCTTAAGGCTCGGTTCACACTGCTGCGACCTGAAAGTCGTGCGACTTACAGTAAGACTTTGCCAGGAGACTTCCTGGTGACTTGAGTACTACTTTAAGGCACAAGTCTGATAGAAGTCACCTTGAAGTAGTACAGGAACCTCTTTATAAAGTCAGAGCGACTTGAGTAGTGCTCATTAACCAACATTGTTGGATCCCAAGTCGCGGCACTGTGAAGTGAGCCTGAAAAAAGGGTGAGGATGTTTCAACTATGAATTTAAGTGTATCTAAACCTAGGAACAAAACAGTAATATATTGCAGCTTACTACTTCTTAAATGTTGTGACTGCATTAATTTCATTTGGTAGGCTTTTTTCCTTTATTTTCACCAGCTGATCCTGCGAGAAACATACTTGTCCTAGGATGACAGCACTCAGTCATCATACTGTATTTAGGAAAAACATTGTTATCACCCTCCGAAGGAAGTGTGTTAGGACTACAGAATGCCTCTCTATCTCCTAATTTCCATATTTTAGAGAAGGGAACTTTCATGTAGTTCACAGACATGGACCATCTGAGCTTCCAGTTCAACACTGTCCCTACAGGAAGTTAGGAGTTTGTTGGGTTTCTGGTAGGATCAACAGGTATTTTCTGCACTTGAATTTAACAGATATAACAAACAATTTCAATAGTAGGTTCCACAGACCAAAAGCAAGCAAAGTTTGGAGGGTTAATTTGTTAAGGTTGAACCCTTTCGCTGCCACTAACGTATGTCATACCTTAGTAGCACCAGAGGGTTTAACACACACTCCCAACTGTCAGATGGAAGCATTCGGGTGGCTCTAAAGCTGCCTGATTTCTTCCACACATCCCTGAAAGATTCACCCCCACCCTGCGCACCCATGCCATTGTTTCTGTGCGCTCCATGCTTACATCAGCTGACCCGGGTGCCGCAGATTAGAGGAAAGGGTGACCAGTGAACATCCGTTCACTGATCTCGCTTACCTAATAATAACCCGTAATCAACAAATTTCTGCTGTCAATTTACCTGGCTGCTGTGGCGGGTCACATATCAGGGGTATAAAATAAAGTTATACCCAAGCACTTAACCCCCCCTAAAGAAATTTTAGGTAAAGAATCTTTGAGTCCACCCCACATTCAAGTGTAAACACAGGCATCGGCGGCACCTATGCACACAAACGCTGATTGCGCTAAACATGTTACACATCGCCTTGCAGGCTGGAGTGAGAGCAATAATTCTAGGCCCAGTATTCATGGTTAACACTAGACTGATGACCTGTAGCGGCTTTAAAAATGCAGTCTATGGAAAATTTTGGGTATCGAATATTCATTGCTGTTTCAGGAGTGCAAGCAATTTTAAAGCTTGCCATGTTGGCTATCTATTTACTCACCTCACCTGCATAACCTCATCTTTTATAGTTTACCAAAAAATTGGTAATATATTGCATTTATGTGCCCTAAAATGAACATTAGTTTACTGACATTTTGTGCTTGATAAACCACTAGGCTTATATCGCATGACATAAAATATGAGAACTACTACCATTTTATTCTCCAAGGTTTCTACTTTTGGGCATAAAACATTTTTTAACCAATTGACCTCCAGAAGGTTTTATCCCCTCCATGACCAGGGCATTTTTTGCTATTCAGCACTGCTTTACTTTAACTGGCAATTGGTCATGCAAAACTGTACGCAAATTAAATGCAGCACTGCCCCCTTGAGGACTGCTGGATAACACACTCTTGGGTCCCCCCTGGGTTACCATTAGCAACACTGGCATTCACGGCATTAACACTTTACTTCTTGGCTCAGTCAATGATCAGTCCAGGGGTGTGTGGTTGTTTTTGGTGTTTTATTTTAAATAGGGATGGGAGAAGGGAAGAGTGGGATACTCCAGATCAAACTATTCACAACGGATGAGGACTCCTGTCTGAAGATGCAGCCAGGCTGCAGATTCACCTTGCCACTAGATGAATTTGGGTTAAGTTTCTGTATAAATGACTTGGAGCACAGTAGAGGACACAGGCCTTCACAGACCCTAAGTTAAAGGCTATTATGTTTAGGTGACTAGACATTGGCATAGCTTTTGAGGACATATTCCCTAGGTGCCTCCCATATAACCTTACCCCACTCCGTGAGTCCTCATTTATGTACCAAGGAATGCAGAGTAACCCAGAATTACTGGGTTAACTCCAAGATGTGCAGTTTACAGGTAAATCGATCTTAATCTATCTTAATCATAGAGTACAGGACACAAGCTGAGTACTCCCAGGCAATGAATGAGAAGGGTGGGCAACAAGCAAACAGAACTGTAAAACCAGACCCAACAACAAAGGTTAATAGGTTAACAGACCCAACTTCAGAATGCTGCTGCAAGAACCTTGCAAGAACCTTTGAAAAGTTATGAACAGAGGATTGGGTGGCGACCTTACAAAACTGGGCTACAGAGGCTAGGTGCTGGAATGGCCAGGAAAAACAAACAAACCTGGTGGACTGAGTGCTTAAAAGGACTGGAGGAGTTTTGTCCTTTAGAGAGTGAGTTCTAGTGATGTCTAGAGTTGTATTATCCATCGAGCAATGGAAGGGCGAATGGGCAGTTTGTCTTCCTGATTAAAGTTGTAGCTTTGGGGCATGCTGTGATGATTCTGACTACATGCAGGCAATGAAGGGCAATTTCCTTTGGGTGCTTTGGAGCAGGGCACAAAGATGGAAGGAGTATATCTTCATTGAGATGGAAGACTGATACTGCCTTAGGAAGAAAATATGGTTTTCGGTGTAAGACTACCTTGTCTTTGTGAAGAACGAGAAATGATACCTTATAAGAGAGAGCCACCAGTTCAGACATATCTGACAGATGTGGCAGCAACTAAAAAGGCTACTTTGCAGGAGAGGTCATCTAAGGTGATATCCGTGATAGGTTCAAAGGGAGGTATCTGCAGGACAGAGAGAACCAAGTCGAGGTCCCAAGGAAACATAGAGTAATGTGAGGAAAGCCTGAGCTGACATACACCTTGAATAAAGGCTTTGATTAGTTACAGTGAGGCCAGAGATTTGTTTAAAAAGAATGGGCAAAGCTAAAGCCTGTTCTTTTAAAATGCTTTAGTCAAGTTCTGGTCAAGTCCTGATTGTAGGAAGGCCAGAATGTGAGACAGAGTGTTATCTCTGGGATGTCTGTGTTCACACCAGGCAAAATCCAAATATCCAGGCAAAGAAGGATTTTTAGGTTCAATAATAGATTTTGAAGTGGCTTTTCTTGCTTTTAGCAAGGTGGGAATGACAGACTCAGAGACGCTTATGACCTGTGCTTTAACAGCCATGCCACATGTCTGGTCTGTAGGAGAAAGCAGTAGTACTTTTGGCTCTGAGGAAGAGGGTTCTCCCTCGAAACACGTCAGCCAGACATATACGGATGCCATCACGTCTCCCAGCATCATCGGTGTATCCCAGCAGTCCTTGAGGCGATTTGTTCGACTTCTTTTACATGCGTGCAATTATCATGCGTTTGTGAGTACAATGTATGCTGCTTTTTTTTATTTTAAATAAACGTTTTTAGCGGAAATGCACAAGGTTGGCGCGCCCTTCTTTTGTTGTTGTTTTGCAGTATATTTGGATACCCTTGGTCCCGAGGGGGCAGCAAGAACTTAAGCCTTAATAACGAAGATCACATAAGACCACTTACCTTCCCGCATACCACTTGAGCGTAGGAGAGATACTGTAGGAGAAAGGCCAGGGGTCCTCTCCTAGTAATCTTAGTATGTCAGTGTACCAGGTTTATCTAGGCCAGCTTGATGCAATGAAAATCACTTCCTTTGCTCTGCTATTTGCAGCAGACAAAGTAGAGCTGGATGGAAGAAACAGATTAGCCTGAACTGAGACCAGAGGATAATCAAGGCATCTGGTGCAATTTCTAGATGATCCTTGGTCCTGGCTAGAAACAGAGGTAGCTTGTTGTTGAATTTGGAGGCCACATCTGGGGTCCCCTCTCTCTCACATATTAGACTGAAGATGCCAGGGTGAAGGGCCCATTCCCCTTGGGTCAGGCTGTGACAGTGGAGGTGATCCACCTTCCAGTTGTCTACTCCTGGTATGTGGACAGCAGAGATCATTGACTGTTGAGTCTCCATCCATAGGATGATCTGGCTTGCTTCCTTCAATGCTACATGACTCCTGGTATCCCCTTGATGGTTAATGTAGGCCACAGCCATGGTGTTGACTGATTGTACCCTGATGGGGTGTCCTTGCAGAAGGGGAGTCTAGTGCTGCAGAGCCATCTTCATTGCTCTGAGCTCAAGGATGCTGTTCGGGAGCTTGACCTCCACTGATGAATATGTTCCCTGGATTGTGAGGGACTGGAACACTCCTTGTCAGCCTGAAGGACCATCATCTGTTGTTCTCACTTTCCGGAGATAAAGAAAGAAAGACTTTCTCATTGTCAAGGCTGGGCTGAAGATCCACCAGGCTAAGAAATTCCTTGCTTGGTTGGACAGGCGCATTGGTAGGTTGAAAGAAGGGTCATTTTTGTACCATGTCAGTAAGATGTTGTTTTGGAAAGGTTCCAATTGATAATAGGGGAATTGAATAGCCTAGAAGAAGGCTACTGTGAGGCCTGTGGGGAATCTCACTAAGGGATGTCTCTTTAACTTCAATTCCCAGGCATGAGCTCAGAGAGAAAACATTTTCTTCTCTGGAAGGAAAAACTTGCTTGGGATGTGTCCAAAGTCACACCAGAGTATTTCAGGTGAGGAAACGGCTGGAGAACAGATTTTTGGAAGTTGATCACTCAACCGAAAGCTTGGAGTATTTTAATTGTCATGTGGAGGTTTGCATACAGTAAGGAAGATAAGTCCTTCAGGAGAATGCCCCCAGTTCTTTAGAAGGGATAAAAAAAAAAAGAAAAATCTAGGACCTTTGTGAATACTCTGGGAGCAGAGAATATGTTAAAAGACAACAAACTTGAAGTGATTGTCTCCTACTGCAAAGTGCAGAAAAAAATGGATAAATGGGAATACGTGTCATGGTTTAGCCTGAAGCTTCCTTCCTATGTAATTCTTACCTCCTTGCTGCAGTGGTTTTGCTAGACCTGTGATTCTATTCACTTAAGTTTTTTGGCTTCTATGCTCACCTATGGGCTTTGCCCGGCAAACTGTGGGTTTATATTTCCTTCTCACTTTCTGGCCAACATCCTAATTTACTTCCCTATATGACATGCTCATTGCAGCCCCTCTCCAAGCTCCGGTTTTCCCAGTGTTTTGTGTATTCAGTGTCTGACTTCCTTTGTACTGACCCTGACTTTGTCTTCCGCTTGTACTTGTCTGCCACTTGCCCTGACCGCAGCTCATTTTCCTGGATCCTCCTCTGTCTCCTGCCATCTGTACTCTTCATACACAAATGGTGGATGCAAAGTACATGACAAAGCCTGGGTAGAATGATGAGCTGCTCTGCGTTTGAAAGAGGCATTGGCTCCTGGGGGGGGGTTTGGAATTAGCTGTGTAAAAACGACCTTCGTCCTGTGACATGTTTGATGAATTAGTCAAGTTCATCACAATCCTTCAAAGGGCATACATGTGAGGTGTCTTTTACAGGCAGCTTTAGCTGACCAGGCTTTGAGCCACACGATTCTGTACATGTATATACAGTAGAGATAATGTGTCTTATTACTTGTCCTAGGGCATCCTCTGCAAACAGCATAGCAGGTGGTAATTAACAGTATTTGCTCAGTTAACCACTTGCCGACCGCCGCACGACTATTTACGGCGGCGGTCAGCCCCTCACAGGCAAAGCTACGTAGGTCTATGTTGCTAGCCTGTGAGGCTCTAGGGAGCGAGCGCGCGCTGCCGGAGGCGCGCTCCGCTCGGTCACTGACCCCCCCGCATGTGTGCCGGCGGACCCGATGTCCGCTGGGCACTCGCAATCGTCCGTTACACCGGCGTAAACAAAGCCGCCTGTCATTCTTCCCTGTGTAAGAATGGAGATCATACGGTTCTGCTATGTAGGACTGTTGATCTCTGTTCTTACACATCAAGCCACATCCAATCACAGTAAGAAACACGCCCCTAGGGACACACTTAACCCCTCCCTCTCAAAAAAGTTAACCCCTGATTACTGTAGTAATGTCACTGGTAACCCCAAAAGTGTCAAAAATGTCAGTCAAGGGTCCAATCTGTCCGCCGCAATGTCGCAGTTCCGCAAAAAAAATCGCAGATCGCCGCCATTACTCGTTAAAAAAAAAAAACAACAAAAATGACAAAAATCTTTCCCTTAGTTAGTAAACGCAATAACTTTTGCGCAAACCAATCAAAATACGCTTTTTGTGATTTTTTTTACCAAACATATGTAGCATAAAACAAATTGGCCTAAAATGTTAAAAAATTTTGATTTTTACATTTTTTTTTGGGAATTTCATATAAAAAAAATTGAAAAATATTGTTATTTTTGCAAAATTGACTCACTTTTTTTGTTTTTAGCGCATGATCAAAAAATCACACAGGTTATCAAATACCACCAAAAGAAAGCTCTGTTTGTGGGAAAAAAGGACGTCAAATTAGTTTAGGTACAGCGTTTTACGACCGCGCAGGTGTCCGTTAAAGTCACGCAATGCCGAATCGCAGAATAGGCCCTGGTCAGGAAGGGGGTAAAATCTTCCGGGGCTTAAGTGGTTAAAGTGATCCTAAATGCTATTTATTTTTTATTTTTTGCTTTTAAATTAAAAAAGATGTTAGACTTACCTGTACTGTTCAATAATATTGCACACATAAAATGGGCAGAATGACATGACTGTCAGTTTGCCTGAACAGGCCCAGCAGTGCTGGAGAGAGGAAGAAGCTGGGGAAGAGGATAGGTAAAGCTTGGGAATTTTTTTTTTTTAATACAGGAGGGAACACAAAATATAGTATTAGGTGACACACAAATGTAGACCAACGCCTGCACCATGAGTTTACCGCATGGTGCTGTGTTTGCCAATTTACTCATAGTATAGGATTAATAATAAATTTAAACAAGAAAACCTTTGGCTTACTGTCTGTCTTGGAGTGATGGAATAAGGGTAATCAGAAGCCACTCCTTCGTGAGGTCTCAGAATGACCGAAATGATCTTATGTTCTGGAGAGAACTCTCTTTCTTGGTCATCGTAATTGTCACTCAGTTCTTCAGCCTCCATGATCTGTTCCATACCGACTGTTTGCTGAAGGAAGAACATTTACATTATAATCCACATCTTAACAAAAACATACATTTATAATAATCATTAGAAGTAATACCTAATAATATTGCTTGTCATTTTCTGAAGTTGGAAGGACTGCTTTATTTTGGTGAAAAACAAATTTATTTTACCAAAACACATGGCGTGCTCTCCCTGCTTTAGGATCATTGTGGGTTAGTAGCCTCATGCTGTGTATGAGTTCATCTCCACTACTGGATCTTTTCCAAGTGATGCATGAAGAACAAAAAGTAAAGGTCCTGATCAACCCTGGGAGCAGAGATTTATCTTTTCTTTGAATTTGAACCTACTCCGTCAGGACATGCTAAAGAGGAGCAGGAATAGCCTCTTATAGGCCAGATTTTTTTTTTAATTCTAGCATGTGTATGACTATTAAAACCCATAGGTGTTATTCTGTCACAGAATAGGTTGCTGTGTTTCTAAAATTGCATTGTGGTTAGGTTATGTGGTCTGTGAAAATATTTTTTTTATAATAATATTATTGTTATTATTACGGGTATTATCATAATAATAATAATAAGAGCCCATTCAGACTAGCGCGACACCACTTTGGGGGGCGACCTGTGAAGTCAAGTGTACCGCTGTGCACCGCGACTTGCAGAGACTTCACATAATGGAAGTCTATGCAAGTCGCCTCCAGGTCGCCCCAAAGTAGTACAGGACCCTTTTTCTAAGTCGGAGCGACTTGTGTCGCTCCTATTAGAACGGGTCCTGTGCTAATCAATGGGCCGCGACCGAGCGCGACTTGTCAGGCTGACAAGTCGCCTGACAAGTCGCGCTAATGTGAATGGGCTCTAATAATAATAACAATAATAAAAAGCTCACAGAATCCACCAATGTCAGCAAGCTGCTTGAATTACACAGCAGTATCTTCTGTTTCTCAGGGTTTGTCATGTCATCACTGGTTATGAATTATGGTTTTGCCCACCCACAACAAACATTACAAGGAGGTGTCGATCTTATGTTAATTCTCATGTATTTTATATTCTATATGCAAAGTGGACCTTTATCTGAACATCAAAAGTTCCTCTTATACTCTTCCTCCCCCTAGTCTATTAAGAAATGGAAGTTTGTTTTTCAGGAGTGAAAACCTTTTTTGGTGGTACCAATTCCCACTTCCTCGACGAGGACATCACCTTGGTCCGCAATACCCAGCCCATCCTCCTTTACCTGCCTGCAGTCTCCTGGGATCATTTCACACATCCCAAGAGGCTACAGGACCGGTCCCACAGCAGGCCATCAATCTTGCATGTGCTGTGAGTCACCAGGAAGTGACTGCTGGCTCCCCAGTCAAGACCATGTAGATCTGAAGCCCTGAGAATGTATGGAGAATGTATGGAAAATAGTGATAAAGACAACTTTATTTGGGAATTCCCAAGATATATAAAATTCTATGGTTTGGTTGACCAGAAACATTGATAATTGTAACAATAATTTTGGGCAGAATGATCTTTTATTTCAATACTTACACTGGGGCTTCTTAGAGAAACTGATGACGATGACTCAGATGTACTGGGAATTTTATCCCAGTCTTGAGATGAGCTGCCACTTTCTGGGGTATCCAGACTGGAATCCATAATTTCGTTCCCATCTATGTCCTTTAGAGGGAAAGGGTCTCCATACAACAGTACAAGGTCTACAAATTTGGAGCTATCCTCTTCTCGATTGTATGTCTCCCAATCTAGGCGGATGTCTGAAAGTTATGAAATGACAGAAGTGATTTCTACACATTTATTATCAATAAATCATCAATTCCAAACTTCAATGGCCTATGGAAAGATTTAGACAGATGACTGAATAACTTAGTTGAAAACATTTGAAGACATTTGAAAGTCTCAGGTGCTGCTGAGGAATATCGGTCCTTTTTTGGGGTGTAGACCCCTAACCAGGAACAATATATATATATATATATATATATATATATATATATATATATATAAAATATATACAGTAAAACCTTGGATTGAGAGTAACTTGGTCTGAGAGTGTTTTGCAGGACAAGCAAAATTTATTTTACAAATTTTGACTTGATAAACGAGCGATGTCTTGATATACAAGTAGCGTCATGTCACAGCTGAGCATGAAAGAGAAGAGAGGTGCCTCTAAGTGTAGCACTATGGTTACATTTAATGAAGGTACAACATTTAGGAGCTCACATGGTTGATGATTAAAACAGGCACATCTAAGTATGCAGGCATCTGGGGTAAAGCTGCCGACAGAGACATCCACCACACCGCCATCGATGTCATCCCTTCCACAATGTGCTCCACGAGCGATTCAAGCCTAGTTTTCAGATCACTCTACTGCAGGGTAGTCTTCCTGGTCACAATTGCAGACTGACATTGTTGAGAGCCGGCGGTGCGGAGGATGGTCTATGTGGACAGCTTTACCCCAGATTCCTGCATACTTAGATGTGCCTCATTTATTCATCAACCATGTGTAACCATATTACTACACTTAGAGGCGCCTCTTTTCTCTTTTATACTCCAGCTTCTCCTGGATTTTTCTTCTAAACCCCTTGTGGAGGCTGCCATTTGTGGATGGACATTTTATGGTTACACAACCTATCACAGTGCTATAATCTTTTTATATGGACTATAACCTGAAGGACTTATGAATAAATGGTTGTGGAACGAATCATCTGAGTTTCCATTATTTCTTATGGGGAAATTCGCTTTGATATAGGAGTTCTCTTCCGGAACAAAGTATGCTTGCAATCAAAGGTTTTACTGTAAAACATTTTTTTTTTTTTTTTTTTTGCCACGCACTATTCTGCTTCGACTATTTACTGGTTACAGCTCACCTCTCTTCCTACTACTTCTTTCCTCCCCATACTTCTGCATATTTCCTCATTTTTACTGTAATACATTTCTGATACTCTTGACCTGCAGATTTTCTTCTTATATAAACCTTGCCTTTGCTATCCCTGAATATCAGCCATTCTACTGTATATATATCAAATAAATTGAAAATCTGCCTGTATCTATGGTGTTCATTAGTAGGAACTATTAACTAACCTTAACAAGACTGACCTGGATTTACCCAGCAATAAAGCTGAGGTCTTTTTCAGGAGCTAAAGAGAACCTGCATAGTAAGAGGGTCCCCTGTGGGGAGCAAAATGTGGAGGGAAAAGAAGAGGAATAGGGAGAAGAATAATGAAAATAAAAAGAAAAAAGAGGGGGTGGGTAGTGGACAAAGGTGGTGGGGGAAAGGGGGGTGGTGTGTGTGAGATTCAGGTTAGGTGGGGGAAAACTGGTGTCATTGACTTTATATACATTTCACCTATGAGGTTGATTTACTAAAGACCAATAGGCTTTTTATTTTGCAGCCGAAGTTTCCCATTCTCTGATCTTTCTTCTGACTTCCAATCCCCGAGGATGGCAATTTTGGGGAAATGTGTCGGGAGGAGTCTGAGTGTGACGTACCATACTGCTTGTTTTTACCTGCCTAATTGTATGTGCAATACTTCATTTAAATTAAAGTTGGTTTAAATATACTGCATTATCACGCTTCACTATGAGGTTTGTGCTTCATTTATGCAATCGTGGTGAGCATGCATACAAGCAAGTGGGGGCCATACAAACTACTGAGTACCATTTTAAGTTGCTGCAATAAATGGACTAGCCAGCCATTTTTTAACTTTGCTTTTCAGGGTGTCTTTGAATTCAGCCCTCTGTAGGTTGATCATTTTCATGTCCATCAAATGATGTGGCATCCTTTTATTCCTAACACATTACCCAGTCTATATCAATATTATACAGCATAATATTATTCCCCATTGAGATCTGATGTGTTTTTAAAGTGTTTCTTAAATTTAAATTTTTAAGCTAGCTATTTATATTTTTTACTATGGCCGATTCTCTTTCAGATAAAAGTGGTCCCGCAGGCAAGTTCACCGCAGGATCACTTTTTGAAGCAGCAAGAAGGGTGCCCCCACCTCTCCCATTGCTTCCTGGTTGTTCCCAGGCCTACTTGACCAATCGGTGAAGCCTGGGAGCAATCCAATCCTGGCGGTAGCTGGGTATGGAGAAGAGGGAGGCCAAGATGACTGCCACTTGTCTCTATGCCCTTGGAGGACCGGAGCCATGTCTGATGTCACTTTCGGTTCCTGGGCCATAGTCAATTTTTTCTTTTTTTATGCAAAAATATAAAAAAATATATTTTTTTGATCTTTTGCTTTTAAAGGTAAATGAGAGATCTGGGGTCTTTTTGACACCAGATCTCTCAATAAAGAGGGCCTGTCATCATTATTTCTTTTACAAGGGATGTTTACATTCCTTGTAATAGGAATACAAGTGATGAAAAAAATAAATAAATAAAAGGGACAGTGTAAAAAAAAAAAAAGTAAAATAAATAGGAAAGCGCCCCATCTCTTCATGCAGGAGTGAACGCAAGTCGTGCAAGCATACGTAAATGGTGTTCAAACCATATATGTGAGATGTCGCCGCAAATGTTAGGAGTGAGAGCAATAATTCTAGACAAGATCTCCTCTTGAAGTGCTAAAATGGCAGGGCAATACAAAACCCCTCCCCAAATTACCCCTTTTTTGAAAGTAGACACCCCCAAGGAATTTGCTGAGAGGCATGTTGAGCCCATTAAATATTACTTTTTTTTGTCACAGGTGTTTGAAATATGACAAAAAAAATATATATGTATATGTGGAATTACACCCTAAATTCTTATATTAAGTTCTAGATCTCTCCTCTGCCCTTAAAGCATCTGACCACACCAAGATTGGTGTGATAAGATGCTTTCCCAATTTCCCAATGGCGCCTTTTTATATTTGGCGAAACAAAGTCATGAAATGTTTATAGCTTCTGCTATCTTAGGCTATAGATATGATTGGAACCATTCTGATCTCGGATCAGCTCTTTGGTCAGCTGAGGGAACCACTGGCTGCAGTCTCGGGTTACCTGGTGGGATAGGAGAGCCCAAGAAAACCGTGGAAGGTGGCGGGAGGAGGGGGGTCTCCTTCCACTACTTGTAAAAGCAGTCTAGCAGCTAATTAAATTAGCCTCTAGGATTGCTTTTACATGAAAGCCAAACACTGGCTGTATATAACAATACCAAGATTATGCCTACACCTGCAAGCATCATCCCAGTATGACCACTCAAAGTCCAGCGACGTACCAGTACATTGCTGGTTCTTGTTGGGCATCTATTGTAGGGTTCTTTTTTTATTTCATGCAGCCTGTGGGTTGAACAAAAAAAAGAGAACCTAATAGATTCTTCCATTCACATCGATCGATGTGGATGAATACATCTCTGCCAGAAAGTGTGCGGCATGCCCACCATTAGACCTCCCAGCATCCACCCACTTCTAATGATGGGCATACATGCAATGTTCTTTTTTTTTCGTTCGGCCAATGGGCTGAAAAAAAAAAAGAACATAACAGATTCCTCCATTCACATCGATCGATGTGGATGAATAAATCTCTGCCAAGAAAAGTGTTAAAAACTATATGGCGAAGCATAGGGGAAATCAGCCCTCTGTGTCCACCTCATCCCCTATGCTTCGCCATATATGCTCTTTTTTTTAACTGCGGTGGTGAAATCACCTCCTCCAGCGCTGCAATCATTGATTTACGTATATGCTGAGAGCAAACGCTGTCAGGATAAACAAATTAATGCTGCAGCTGATGGGCGTACCTGCAAAGCAAACGATGGTTAACAATAGAACACAGTAACAATAAAACATTACAATATAATGGTATACAGTAAACAGTAGAATGGTGGTATCTGCAAAGAAAACTATGGTTAACAATGAAAAACAGTAACAATAAAACATTACAGTTTAGCAGTATATTATAAAGTATACAGTAAAACAGTAAGAACAGAAAATAAATCAATAAAACGACATGGCATTTTTATTTTCTTTTAATTACTTTTATTTATTTAAACTTTTTTTTTACACTTTTTTTGTAACTGTAAAAAAAAATGTTTAAATGTTCCAGGCTAGGGTCTCTCAAAATGCAATAGCCATCTAACATCTTTCGAGACCCTGTGTGAAAGCGTGCCCTAGACTGTGCTGTGCTGTACCCTATACTAATACTCCACTAGAGTGTGGTAGCAACAGAAACAGTCCCCGGTGCAGAGACCAGGTTGGCCAGGACAGGAGGGACAAAAATAGCGGGTGTCACGCCTATATCCACGTTTTCTACAGACACAACATCTTTTTTTGGGGTGCTCTTTGGGTATAGGTACCAGGGAGGACATCCAGAAAATGCCTCTCATGCAGCCGGCTCACTGCATCTGTATTGTGAATTTGGGCCGCAGCACCTTCTGGATACAGAAGATCTATGATGATCTCTTCCTGGAATTTTAGGAAAGATCCGCTTCTTCCTGATGTTTTGTATAGCACATAAGCATTCAACAGAGCCAATTGGAATAAATATACAGACACTTTTTTGTACCAACGTCTGGCCTTACGGGCAATTAAGTACAGAGACATCATCTGGTCATTGAAATCTATCCCTCCTATGTTAAGGTTGTATTCCTGGACACAGAAGAGCTTCTCAACAACACCATTGTAATGTGGACAGTCGTACCTACGTAAATGGAAGACAGAACGAAAACATTCCGTGTGTCCCTCCACTTCAATGCAAGCAATTTATTACACTTCAAGCAGGCTCTCTACCCCCATCTAAGTCAGGAATCCATAAGCTGCTGGGGGAAGCCCCGGCAATAAAGTCGCACGGTGCCACATGCGCCGATTCCAGAATCAAAAAGGTGACTAAAAAGTGGCACGTGTAATTGTCCATGTATAAATGGTACCCTTTTCCCAATAAGGGTGACACCAAGTCCCAAACAATCTTGCCACTGCTCCCTAGGTAGTCTGGGCAGTCTGGGGGCTCCATACTGCTATCTTTTCTCTCATAAATCCAGAATCTACATCTATAGCCTGTCACAGAGCTTTTACATCTTGACTCCATATCTGGCACACTAGCTGGGAAGAAACTGTTTGAAAACAAGGCGGACAGAAAATTTTGTCAATGCAGACAGCTTGTTGGGGCGTATACAAGGCTGCAAATTTTTGGTTGAAGTTATTTACAAGGGGCTGAATTTTGTGGAGCCGGTCATATCCAGGGTCACCCCGAGGACGATAGAGTTCATTGTCATGGAAATGAATGAATCGCAAGATTTGCTTGTATCTAGTCCTGGCCATGGCAGCAGAAAACATGGGCATATGATGAATTGGTTCAGTGGACCAATATGACCGCAACTCACTCTTTTTAGTAATGCCCATGATGATGGATAGGCCCAGAAAGGTTTTAAATTAGGAAACAGTGTTACGTTTCCATGCAATTTCTCTGGCAAGGGTCGAAGTTGGGTTTGCAGCGATAAATTGATCAGCATATAAATTGCTTCAGTCCACAATAGATCTGTACAGATCTTCCGTAAAAAACAGCTCATAAAAACCAAGGGGAGTATAATCGGCTGTTTCCACCTGAATTCCGAGTTGGCCAGTGAATGGGGGATTCAGGATTCAGGATTTGCAAGTGCATCAGGAAGGACACTATGGACTCTACAGGCCTGTCTTCGAATTATTGGTGGCTGTGGGACACTACTTGTGCTAGCCACTGCACCAGCTTGAACTGCACTTAAGGGACTCGCCACATCATCAAGTGTTACTGCAGTGCTGGTTTGACTACAACCAGGATGGTGCTTGCCAGTTCACCAGAAGGTTGAGCGGCACTAGTACTGACACTCTGCTGCATAAGAAAAACATGCGATTGTTGCACCTCAGGAACAGAAGAATGGGGTCGGGTACGCCTGACCTTAGCAGGGACCACTACTCTGTTGTCAGAGCTATCTGTCAGGGTGCCACTGCTTTCTACAGGTTCGAACACTGAGCCTGATTCTGACAGTGAAGTTTCCCCATCGTTCTCATCGGTCATGCTCAGAATCATGTAAGCCTCTTTACTAGTGTACCTCAGTTTGGACATTCTGGCCAATAAATTTATAGGTACCAGGCCTGACTCTGCTAATGCTATGGTTTTGTGTGCTGCGTATCGGAGGTGACAGTGATCTGCTGATACTGCACTTCTTGGGGGCTGGGCGGAGGGGCTAAACGCAGGTGCTGGCAGGTGTCGGGGCTGATCCTGCTAACGCTGCATTTTGGGAACACTATACTATACTATTGGGGACGCTAGTATAGTTCTGATCAAAGATATTTATCCGTTCAGGCACTATACTAGTAATGGAGGTATTTAGTGTGTATGTGTGTGTGTATTACTGGCAATCAAAGGGTTAAAATGTATTACTAAATATGTGGTGAGCAATCTGACGCTATCCTGGGATGATGCTAACTAACGTTAACGCTAACTGACGTCACCTGTGACACTAATACAGTGATCAGAAAAAAGATCTGTACACTATAATAGTGACACTGTGACGGGGCAGTGAAGGGGTTAACTGGGGGTGATCAGGGGGTTAAATGTTTATTAGGGGATATATGGAGGGTATCCTAAACCTATCTGGGACAGACACTAACTACCACTAACTGCCGCTCACACTAACTGGAGTCACCAGTCACTCTAATACAGTGATCAGTAAATTATCTGTACACTGTATATAGTGACACTGTGACAGGGAGTGAAAGGGTTAACTGGGTGGTGATCAGGGGGAGACAAATGTGCCTATGTGTACTGGTGTCAGTGTAGCGCTTGTGTACTCACGGTAGATGCTCTCTCCTCTCACGCTGGAACTGAAAAGGGCTCCAGGAGAGGAAATTGCATCATTTCCTGTGCCTGTGTTTACATTACTCAGGCACAGAACATTCTGTGATTCACCAGAACCGATCAGCAGGTCCAGGTCATAAATCAGTGTGATCAGAATGATCGGTTCTGGAGCTAATCCGATCACCGCTGGGTCGGCAGGCGTGCACGTTCTCCCTACCTCCGTGCGTGACCAACGTACAGGTACGTTGATTCGCGCAGCCGAGCCACCTTGCTGCAGTAAAACTGCGGCGGGTGGTAGGCAACTGGTTAAAGTGTATTTTTCCCCAAAAAATTGCATTTGAAAAAGCGCTGCACAAATACTGTGTGACATAAAATATTGCAAAGATCGCCATTTAATTCTCTAGGGTCTTTGCTAATATATATATATATATATATATATATATATATATACATAAATAAAATGTTTGGAGGTTCTAAGTAATTTTCTAGCAAACATACTGATTTAAACTTTTAAACAAAAAGATCCAGAAAAGGCCTGGTTTCAAGTGGTTAAATTAAACCATATTTGTCTAGCCCATATTCTGCTAAACTTTATGCTAAGTGATGGAGAACTAGAATTGTTTGTCCTGTCACATGTTGTGCAGTGGGACATGATGGCTTGGATGCCAAATCTTGAAAAATGTGATCTACGTCATAACATTTGATTAATAGCTGTAGATAGTAGCAGTGTCTGTTAACCCACATCAGTATATAATGCTCATTCATAGGGGAAAAAAATGCTCACCAAAAGGACTTGGATTGTTAATACGCATGCAGCGAGAAATGGTGTCTCCACCAGACACATGTGTACCGAACCTTAAAAAGATAAACACATTATCATATATTACTGTCATATATATATATATATTTTTTTTTTCTTTTTTTTTTTTTAACCATTAATATACTGTCTAGCAGTAAATTGGGTATTCTAGTATCATGTATACCAGTAATCATTCTAATTTACTAAAGTGTCAAGAGAGATGATGTGAGTCTGTGTGTCACGCTACCAAGTGCAGGGCAATTAAAAAAAAAAAAAAAAAAAAAGAACTGCAGTTTTTTTTACAGTGGTTTTAAATATACATGTAAAAGAGTTCAGCTTAATAAAAAAAAACAATGCCACCAGTGTTTGCTAAAATTTTATAGCCAGAGACCATGTGATTTTTGCCTAGGTTTTTGGTCACATGAGGGAGCTCAGCAGCAAAAAAATTTAAATTCATGGCAAGAAACCAATACCCTTCTATTAAAATAATGTAATTTTCTATGCTGGCGTGCTCCGTTGGTTCATGTGAAGTGTGATTGTTAATGACATATACACTGTAACTTGATTGGAAGTTAAAAACAAACACAAGTTTACATAACATGACTTCACACCATAGTAAATCAAGCCAAATATGTGGTATTACTTTCCAGGAAGATATGTTCTAAAGCTATACCTACCAGATAAATGCATTTCAGAGGAATTGTCCAAAATTCTTACAGTGGGTGTCCTGCCAAGTCAGCAAAAGCAGAGTGAAAGTTGTCAAAGAATCTGGGTCCAAAATTGTTGGCCAAAGAGCGGCTGCAGCCAATCAGCTGCAGGCAATTTTAGGGTATTCTAACAGCCAGTGCTCTCAGCTCTCAGAATACAATAGCCCATTATGAGGGATTTCTCTAGTCATTGCACTGAAGGTAAAAACTGTTTGATTTCTTTTGTTCGGCCAATATAATTTTGATAATAAGAAAAAAAATGATGGAGACATTGTTGGACGCAAAGAATACATTACATAAAAAGTATACCAAATTTCTGCCATTTGTATTTGTACAGAAAACTCAAGAAAGTAAAAATATGTATGTAAGTACAGAAGGTATGCTATTCATCAATATGATATATTGTGTATTTATGGATAACAGATTTGTATCTTTCAGTTTTAACTTACATGCAAATATACAGTACAGTAAAACCTTGGATTGCGAGCATAATTCGTTCGGGAACCATGCTTGTAATCCAAAGCACTCTTATATCAAAGCGAATTTCCCCATAGGAAATAATGGAAACTCGGATGATTCGTTCCACAACCATTTATTCATAAATACTTCAATTTATAGTCCATATAAAAAGATTATAGCATTACGATAGGTTGTGTAACCAAAAAATGTCCATTCACAAATAGCGCCTCCACAAGGGGATTGGAAGCAAAATGCAGCAGGAGCTACAGGGTATCAAAGAGAAGAGAGGCGCCTCTAAGTGTAGCAATATGGTTCCATTTAATGAAGGTACAACATTTAGCAACTCACATGGTTGATGTATAAAACAGGCACATCTAAGTATGCCGGCATCCGGGGTAAAGCTGTCCACATAGACTATCTTCTACACCGCCTGCTGCCAGTCTGTAATCCTGACCGGGAAGACCACCCTGCAGTAAAGCGATCTGAAAGCGAGGGGCAGCATGGAAGGGGTGACGTAGATGTCGGTGCGGAGGATGGTCTATGTGGACAGCTTTACCCCGGATGCCTGCATACTTAGATGTGCCCCTTTTAATCATCAACCATGTGAGTTGCTAAATGTTGTACCTTCATTAAATGTAACCATATTGCTACACTTATAGGCGCCTCTCTTCTCTTTTATACTCAACTGTGACTTGAGGCTACTTGTATATCAAGACATCGCTTGTATATCAAGTCAAAATTTATTTGAAAATTTTGCTTGTCTTGCAAAGCGCTCTTAAACCAAGTTACTCTCAAACCAAGGTTTTACTGTAATTCCGGCCTTTAAGATGTACTAAACATTATTAAATATAATATTTTCTTCCAAACAGTGCATCTAAATACAACACACACATGTAGGTGGACATAAGGCTCCTATAAACCTATGAGAGAAGCTGGATGAGACATGTCACACAATATGTGTCATGTTGCTATGGAGGGACAGAAAAAGAGCAGCTCTGGCAAACTCTGCTGTTATTGCTTATTGGGGGGGGGGGGGGGCAATAGATATTATACCAGATTTGGTAAACCTTTTAATCAATTGTTCCCCCCAAGAGTGGACTTGCAACGGGCAGGCAAGGAAACTACATACATGAGATTATTGCTGAATCCAGCCAAAAACAGTAAGGTCAGGCAACTGTTATCTCATATACCAAGAAAAAATATTGCGCTGTCAATAAAAGTGCTTAAAGCTTAAAATGTTATACATAAAATACTGAAATTGAGTGTTATCAGACTCTCAATAACTATAAAGTGCAAATAAGTAATTATAGAAAAATTCATACGAAACAATCCATCACATTTATAAACCACAGAAATTGATTAAATTATATTTCTTGCATGATAGCGCAAATTTTATGATTTTTTTTCTTTTAAGTATTTATTTTTAATTCAATGAATTTCAGTGGTTTATATAAGTGATGGATTGTTTTGAAGGAATTTTCCTTTAAGCACTTATATGCACTTTATAGTTATTGGGGTTGTGATAACACTTAATTTCAAATTTTTTTTGGATGACATTTAGGCACCTTTATTGACAGTGGAAATTTTTTCTTGGTATATGTGTTTTGGTATTGATACATGCAATACAGTGAGTGCAGCTATTGCTAACATCAAATATTTCAGGAGGTACACTTAGCGCATGTAGTATTTGTTTAACTGTTATCTCATGTTTTTGGGAAACTTTAGCTTTTTGCCTAAAGCCTGGTACCCACTACACCCCGCGGGGTTGCATGAAAAAAAACTGACAGCTCCAGTCGTGAGCTGTTGTACTAACCATGCAAGGCTAGTCCAGCGATCTCCATCACAGAGCTGTTGTGTTCTGACAGGGGGACGACCCCCCCGCCAGAACACTCTGATTAGCGCTCTCTGCCTTTGGCTGAAAATGCTGATCGGGAGTTAGTCGGCTGCTGGTTTTCCAGCATGCATGTCCGAAAGAAGTCATACACACAGGCAGAATGTCAGCCGGTATTTTTTGTACCGGCAAATGTCTCCCGACATTTGTATAGGGCTTTACTCGCAGTCCTGCTACAAGTTATTAATTGGGCTTGAACGGTAAATACCTTAATGCAGGACCTTCTGTCTGGTGATTAGGTCTTGGCCCTGCCATTTGAAAGTAGAGGGGACATCCCTTTACATTAATTTTCATAGGAATCTCCTTAGGGATTAGATCTCCAACCTAAAGACAAAAATGTACAGAGTTGATTTACATCATTATAAAAACATTGAAATGCAAAGACCAAAATGCAAATCCTGATATTCATTATTCTATATATTCCCTGCTATTTCTCTTTCTGTTATATTCATAAAAGAAACACTTAGGCCTTTGGTACACATATAGTAACACATACCATACATACAAGTTGATCTGAGTACTCTCCCCACATATTGTTATAAGCAGTCACATTAATCGACATCTGCTGGAATGGTCCAAGTATTCCTGAGCTTGGCTGAGCAATAAAAGCAGCTCCTTTCCCATCTGATAATATTACTGATCTTGTATCTAAAAGCACACAACAGACCTACATTATTTTTTTATTTTTTCCAATATGTCACAATGTCTAAAATTCCCTAAATATATTATGTCTTACACTGCATTTAAGAGAAATATATAGTATTTTGTTTTCCATTTCCACTTCCAAAGGGAAGCTGCCATTCAAACAACTGTCATTGCATGGAAGAATCGCATTAGGAGACCTTTTTGTATGGATACCTGTGATAACAAATTTGTTTGTCTATGCAGTAAAATGGGCTGGTAATATGATAACGGTAATCTATTTAAATTTATAATATTTCCTGACCTCTTATTTGTGGCCATTCCCCTTCACTAAAAAAACCTTGCATTTATAAACAACATAAGGTAAAAATGAAATGAAACTTTGCTGTACTGGTTGATATATCTTTTGTACACTCTTTTCCTACTCCCTCCCTCACCCCTACCATCTTCCTATGCACCCCATACACCCCCCAACCCTCCTGCACACACACTTTTTTGCATTATTCCTTCAATGCCTTCTCTCTCTCTCTTTTTTATTTTTTGGAAGCTGGCTTCCCTTTGGCTTGTCTGGTATAAAAGCTAAAGTCTGAGGTCCTTCCACACAACAGATAAATGTTGGGCGATAATATTCTGTGTTAATATGCCCCATATGTTGCAATGGTTGATGATTTACATTGCCCCCTCACTAGCCTATCATTGGTTATTTTTCTGTACTTTTATTTTGTTATTTGTATTGTGCTGATCACCTTTTGGATTTGGGATGTATGAGACCGTTGATTATCATTGACATTACTCTGTATTGTTTGGCTTTATGGTTGGATTCAAGCAAAGTCTACATAAAAAAAAAAATTAAAATTAAACTATGCTGACTGTGTAGGCTGAAAAGCAGGCATTAGTACCCAAATAGTGAGGTGCGTAATGCAAGAAGGGTTCAGCCCAGAGCGCCAACTTTAGAGGTGAAGTCAATGACTCTATTTTTGGCTATAAGGGTTTTTAACAATCTTGACACACTCATGTCAGTTTTACATTATTTTTGATTTTGGGAATTTTGACTTTTTTTATTCTTATATGTTGACACTACACTCCTAAAATGTATCCGTACAGCAAAACAAACAATTGCTCAATATCTGACCATGTGTTATATTATATGTCACACTGAAATATAATGATGCCATTCAATGTTAGATGTCTCAGTGAAATAAATGGAGATCACAAACCAGCTTCTGCTCGTTTGACTGCTTGCTCTGCAAACCTGGCCATCTTTTGCATGATAGACATCGTAGAACTGGAAAAAAAACCCAATAATTTAGGATTATAAAATGTAAGGAGAACAATCAACCAAAGTTTACAGAAAAGTAATGAATTAGCAATCTCACAGTCCACTGCAAAGAACCACTAGGACAACTGTAGAAGGGATGAAAGTTTCTAAACCTAATACTTTATTCCTGCCTCTAAGTTCCTTAATGTAACCACTTGAAGTAAATGATGTAACTAAAATGAGAGTAGGCCATCTTTCTGGTAAAATCCTATCTTCTGGCAGATTTTGGCTGTTTTATACCTAGTTTGTCATTAACTAACCTTGGTATAGAAGGGGAAACATTAGTCTTACCTGAATGGCCTTTTGTCATCTCAAAAATGGTCATATAGTAGAATCTGTGAAACAATGGCCACAACTACAAACATAGAGCTTTGTGTGGGTGCTAGTTATCCTTTTCTCAGCATGGGCAGCTGTAATGGCCAAATGACCTGACTATTTAAAAACATATGTGAGCCCTCACCTTGTTAAACAACCCATTCAGTTTAAAAGAGAAATTCAAGGCAAAACGTCTGAATATAGATAGGTGCTGGGAAAAAGCATTATTATGCTCCATCTGCTTATCAGGGGAGCCTGATCTGTTAGTTATGCCCGTTGCATGTGTCCAAGTGTGAGTCATATGGTCTGAGGGAGTGTCCCCACTGTATCCAATAGGGGAGTCTGTTGGACAGTGGAGGAAACCTGGCCAGTGGCAAACGGGCTTTTGTGGCAGTTCCAGAGGGAGGGCACTACCACAGTGCATCCTGGGATTGACCTTAAAAGCCAAGGGCACATGTGACAGGGCGTCTTTGGCGGGAAGCAGAGTCCCAGGAAGAGGGTGATGGCTGTCTCTCCTCCTGCTGTGAGAAAGGTGGTCACAAGCAGTCGGCCTAGTGAGCCAGGTGAGGAGCTGAGCCTGAAGGATCCTGGAAAGCTGACGGTGAAGCTGCTGGCAGAGTCATCTGGGAAAAACAGTGTCCGTGAATACCAGAGGGCTTGCCAGGGGGTCCCCCCAGGAAGGGGGACTACTCCAGAGAAGTCAGAGGATAGAAGGTCAGCTCACACAGTATACAAGAGTAAAGGGGGTGCCAAGTAGAACCCTGAAGAGAAGAGTAGGGGTAAAGGGGGTGTCAAGCGGGGCCCTGAAGAGCAATTCACTATACAGTACGCTTATCAAATATTTCACTACAGTGGCAAGGTGAAGCAGAAGCCTTTCCGCACTCAACATAGTTAGCAGCCCTAAAATTGTGCATAGTTCATCCAGTTGGAGTATTCCACTCATCCCTTCTCCTATCCAAGTTCTAAAATAAAACCAACAAAAAACTCTGACTGAGCCACTCAGTACTTTGAATTGCTGAATTGCTAAGTTGCTGCTATTGGCAACGCAGGGGAACCCGCTTTAAGCAGCTCCCCAGGGAGTAGTGCTATATATATATATATATATATATACACACTTTTTTTATTGCAGGGGGTATGTCAGCAGAAGACAAAGAAAGAGCAATACATTGATTCCAGTGAAGAGCTGTGAGTGTGTGTGGGGGGGGGGGGGGGGGGAGGCCAGGGGGCACTATCAGCACAAGTCTTGGCCATTGGAGTACAAGCAGGCTGTGCTCCCAGCACAGCCAGAAAACTGAACATTCTGGGAAGGATGTGCTTCTATGTTTAGCAGAGTCATTTCGAAATAAGAAAGCAGGGGGACTGGCAGGATCACCCAGGATCACCAGATATTTCACACAAAGAAAGAAATACAAAGAGCACAGGATACTTTTTTTAACACAAGTACATGGTACAGTAGACACATATCAGGAATATGAAATGTTAAACAGAAAATCGACTTCTGTGCAATCTCCCTATCAATAAAAGCCACTCAATCAGTGGTTGCAGCACTGATCGGTTTGTTCTAACAACAACAAGGAGACTTGCTCTGCAAACCACCCAGCGTGCATGACCCAGGGCAGCACTACGCTCTGCTCTTACTCAGCTTCTTTGAATGTATGAGTAGAGAAAAGGATGGAGGTCACATCAGCATCTATCTATCTATCTATCTATCTATCTATCTATCTATCTATCTATCTATCTATCTATCTATCTATCTATCTATCTATCTATCTATCCTCATACTGCTGTTATTAAATAGAGGAACTAACACACACAGTCTCTCAAACCTTGGGGGGATAATTTGTTTTTATGGTCACATACAACATTATTTGTACAAACAGTAAAAAGATAGCTGTATTAAGGAAGCAAAGAGTGCACCATGTTTAACACCTAATCTTTGCAACTTTTACGGTTCAAGGGGGATCCATGACTTATTCATTTGTTTCATAGAACCTGCATCTTGACAAGTTGAAGAGTAAAAGAAAATTAA
Organism: Pelophylax lessonae; assembly: GCF_965119305.1. Classification (NCBI taxonomy): domain Eukaryota; kingdom Metazoa; phylum Chordata; class Amphibia; order Anura; family Ranidae; genus Pelophylax; species Pelophylax lessonae. The sequence goes on from NC_138772.1 coordinate 118,789,736, forward strand.
TGAAGAAGGAGATCGGACTGAGGTCAGAAAGAGAAATAAAGGTGAGAGGAAAGAAGGGGAAAGGGTGTATCTTAATTATACATGATGAAGGAATTAAAGGAGAAATAAAAAGAGAGAATATACAGTATAACAATCAGGTGATTGTAGCAACATATAATGCCACGATAAAGGAAAAGAAGATGAGTCTGCAATCCCATTATGCATTGTTTGGGGGTGAATCACTGGAAGTTACTCTATTTGGTACTGCTATTTCATCATTTAAAGACTTGTTTTAATATCAAGGGGGGAGGGGAAGGGGGGAAGGTAATGATGGATAGTATCAGGTAGCAAAAGCAATCGGCATATTGGGTAAAACACAGTAGTGGATAATGTATGGTAAGACATAAGATCCGTAGACTATATTTGAATATAAAGCCGATTCGCCTGAGGTTACTGACAATTAAAATAGGTAAGAGGGGAAACAATTGGGACTTTAGATGAGGTGCATGAGAACGGTTGGCAGATAAAAGGTACAATCACAGATATAAGACATATGAAAAGATTTAATGGACAAATCTCATCACAGTACATGAATAAGGATAGATGCATGATATAGACATGTGATACATAATAAAGGAAATAGAAACAATGTTGGACACTCCATACAAGCTATAGGATGCACATTCGGAAGGGGATGGACAATAATGGTAGTTGCTGTGTATGGAATCCAAATCAATGGAAGATAGGAAGGATGCACGTAAGGAAGCTCAGCGCGTTTCGTGGATTTTCCCACTCGTCAGGAGCAAGGGCATCACCAAACCCACTTTGACAGTGGAACCATGTAGGTAAATTAAAAACGTTTGGTAAAGTAGTTTGATAAGGAAATTGGTAAAAGTGTTGTGGGCGATTGTCCAGAAGGGCCAGGGGTCCTGCACGGGAGCTGTGGTGGCCCCGAATGCAGCCAGAGGGCATCCCCCATGGGCATCCCTGGAAAAAGAAGGCAACAAGGCCCAGGTTGAGTGTGGTGATGGATATCAACATAGGATCCCCATGGATAACTGTGTAGATAAAGTAAAAGGTAGTGATTATTCAAATGTTGGGATAATAGGAGTGATAAAGTGAGAGTAGACACCCAAGGTGAGGAAGGAATTAGACCCAAAATCACCTAAAATGAAAGAGTGACGGAAAATGGTAGTGCTAATGCATAGGTAGTGAATGAAGGGTGAAGGAGAGAAAAAAAGGAAAGAGAAAACGACAACATTGTCGTGAGTGAAAATCCAGTGAAATAGGGCAGTAATAGCCACAGAGGTGAATGCTCTCACTTTATCACTCCTATTATCCCAACATTTGAATAATCACTACCTTTTACTTTATCTACACAGTTATCCATGGGGATCCTATGTTGATATCCATCACCACACTCAACCTGGGCCTTGTTGCCTTCTTTTTCCAGGGATGCCCATGGGGGATGCCCTCTGGCTGCAGTCGAGGCCGCCACAGCTCCCGTGCAGGACCCCTGGCCCTTCTGGACAATCGCCCACAACACTTTTACCAATTTCCTTATCAAACTACTTTACCAAACGTTTTTAATTTACCTACATGGTTCCACTGTCAAAGTGGGTTTGGTGATGCCCTTGCTCCTGACGAGTGGGAAAATCCACGAAACGCGTTGAGCTTCCTTACGTGCATCCTTCCTATCGTCCATTGATTTGGATTCCATACACAGCAACTACCATTATTGTCCATCCCCTTCCGAATGTGCATCCTATAGCTTGTATGGAATGTCCAACATTGTTTCTATTTCCTTTATTATGTATCACATGTCTATATCATGCATCTATCCTTATTCATGTACTGTGATGAGATTTGTCCATTAAATCTTTTCATATGTCTTATATCTGTGATTGTACCTTTTATCTGCCAACCGTTCTCATGCACCTCATCTAAAGTCCCAATTGTTTCCCCTCTTACCTATTTTAATTGTCAGTAACCTCAGGCGAATCGGCTTTATATTCAAATATAGTCTACGGATCTTATGTCTTACCATACATTATCCACTACTTTGTTTTACCCAATATGCCGATTGCCTTTGCTACCTGATACTATCCATCATTACCTTCCCCCCTTCCCCTCCCCCCTTGATATTTATACATTAGGGATGGAGACTTATACCAATGGTATAATGCCTCATCTAAAGTCCCAACTTTTGTTTTTTGTTTTTCAGTTTTTTAAAGACTTGTTTTGTTAAGGTGAATAAAAAGATCTATTTCCTGGTAGGGCTTAGGCACCATGTAAGAAAAAGTATGGAAAGAGAAAACTTACTTTTCGCTTACTGACACCTTTGGAAGGGGACATCCAGTGAAGTAAGCTGCTTGAACAGAGAATGGAGCAGATATACCAGTGTGATTGGTGAGGATTAATGTCCGTTGCACTGTGCTCTGCAGAATCACCTCTGATCCAAAATCTAACAGCAGTTCTTGTGGAGATGAGGAAGCTGCAGCTTTAAAACTAATGAAATGTATGTTAATTCTTTAAATAGATTTTCCATAATGAAAAGATGAAAAAGAATTGTTTACACTATAGTTATAGAAAGGTAAAAGTCTATTTGATAAGTACATCCTCCATAACATGCAGGAACCAAGACTGATATTTTGTGACACATTTTCCACTTAAGACTACAAAGGTTGAAATTTCTATCAAATTTCATATTCTACATAATGTTTACTAATTTGTTGTATTTATACATGTCAATATATTAGCATTGTTCTGCATTTGCTTCATATCATCCCCTTGCCCAGAGGATATTATAACAACCCATTTTAGACAGCTGCCGGGTACAATTTAAACGCTAGTGAAAGGCATGCAAATTCAGAACATAAAAACTCCATACACATGGGGGTTTGGAATCTCAGTGCTAACTTTTATTTATCATTAGAGTCCAGATAAAATGGAACTTGCCAGATTACCTATGAAAATTCCACAGCTGGTGATAAAGAGTCTCCTGCTAGGCTACCCCTAGACCTACTTTGTCATGGACAAAATAGACAGTGGACCTTCTGTGCTTTTTGCACATTTGGAAAGGATGTGAACCTTAATGCCCCATACACACGTGCAGATTATCTGCAGACTTTTGTCTGCAGACTTACCTTTTCTATGTAGTGCAAGGGCCTGCCGGATTGCATACAAATTGAAAGTGTTTAGGTTTGACCTCATATTATATGGTTTTGGTAAGTCTGCAGACAAAAGTCTGCAGATAATCTGCACGTGTGTACGGGGCACAAAAGTCTGCAGATAATCTGCACGTGTGTACGGGGCACAAAAGTCTGCAGATAATCTGCACGTGTGTACGGGGCATAACAAAGACCAAGGAAACTGAGTACATGCCATCATATCTTCACCAAAGATTTGTATTTATTTTCTGCAAAATAGCCTAGTTACTGTACTATGTGCAATGGAAAATCTTAACTAGGTGAAGAGAGTTTTGTGTGCTTTAAAGAATACATGATTCATCAGGAGACAGGCAGAGCCAAGTCCTCACCTCTCTTGTTCAACAGGAAGGGAATAGGTGACATGCAATCCTTGGGCTTTAGCTTTTATGTTCAGAACCAGAGGATCCTTCATATCTTCTACATGGCAGCACAAAGGTATCTCATTCAGTTCATCCTAAACAGCAGAACAACTACAACTGGTTAGGGGGTCTGATAATCAGGGATCATTATTATCCAACATTACTGTTTTGTAATCATGAAAATAAAGTCATTTTAGTTTTTAATAAATTTGGGTAGCCACACAAAATGAACACTGACCGTTTGATGCAACAAACAAGAAACAGGCAGTATAGGCTGATAGCAACAATTTCAAACCACTTAAGCAGTTGGTACTGCCTGCAGCCATTTCAGACTTTCTACAGAACCTCTGTGCACTGGGCTTTTCCTTCTTTTTGGGGAACGCATCTTTTTTTTCTCATTGGTATAATAATAATTGAACAAATAGTGACCTTTAGAAAGTTGCTTTTTGCATATTAACCCTGAGGATGTCCTAGATGTAACTAAAGGAATAAATGCTATATAAATGTATAGCATATAAATGACAGTGTATGCAGGTAGCTGTATGGTCCTGTTATCGGTTTTCTAATCCCAAGTGCCAACACACCCACCCATCTTCACACGGGTTCTCTTTTTAACAAAGGCAGTCACAAACAAAAAATAATTCATGGTGTCTAGTACAGGATATTATTGGCAATCCTCCTAGCTTCAGAAACTGGGATCCTGGTTTATTAAGTAAAATTACTGCTATTAAATGCATTAGAGTTTTTTTTATTATTAGGCATACAATGAATTACCAAACAATTGAATCTTAAAGCGAGTCAATAGCAACAGCTTACATTTCAGTTAAATTACAACCCTTTAGTGCTTTAAGTACAGAGGACAAAAGATTAATTTTAGGGATTGTAGTACATTTTGAGAATGGTGGCTTACCAATGTATTAAGTGTCAGAGTCACACACATCTCAGCCTCTTCGTTAGGTCCTAACAGACCACTTGATGGAGTTACAGTGGCTTCATATATTGTGGGATGATTACTAGTCAGCTGCAGACAAAATATATTATTTTATAAGTGTGTGAGAAAATAGAAGACCGTCAAAGAAATCTATGTATTTCATATCCTTTCATGTAAAGTTCTTTGAAACATGCAATTCAACTTGTATTTTATTATATTTTTAAACTCAAAATTATTATCACTCCTATTGCTTCATGCAGCAAATCTATGCATTAAAGGTTGGTCAAGCCAAGACTTACATTTTCATTTATACTTCAACTATTAGCAGATGCTGAATAGTTAATTCACTGATTTTCTATGTTTTTGAGGGTGAGATCTTAACACTTGGGTGTCCAGCATACCTGCTGTGACATCACAAAAACTGAATTTTTTGCTTACCTAAAAAATCCCTTTCTTGGAGTACATCACAGGACACAGGAGAGTTCATTCTTAAATCACTGGAATATTCTCCATCTCCAGGTGATTGAACACTTGGTGATTGGCAAAAAGCAAAGCTTGACTCAGCCCTGCATTCACACTCTCAGCTCCGAAATATCCCGAATAGGTTCAAATAGTGGCCTCTGAAGGACTAACAGCACCAAGCTGAGATCCAATGGAGTCATCGGAGAGCATACACAACCCTTTTACAAAGGCTCTGATCAAGGAAGCTATCAGTCTTGAAAAAAGCATTACTAAGGTAGAAACCTGACCCTTAATATTCCACAGGGCCAAGGACTTCTCCAGTCCTGACTGAAGAAAGGATAGAATGAAGCTTTCCCTTTTTACACTAAGCAAGGTGTGCTTTCAACATGCAATGGTACGAGATGATTCTGAAAGACTCTATCCTTTAGGATTTGGACTTCAACAGCCAAGTCCTCAAAGCCAGGGACTGGGAGGTCTATGTTTGGTAGTCTTTACCGGAGACAGAGAGAGTGAAAAACCTCTCAGTGGAGGGACCAATTCAGAACTTCAACCTTTTGCTGCTCAAGAAGTCTGCTTGTCAATGCTCTACACCTGGATTGTGCAACACTGACAAAACTAAAAGCTCCACCCAAGTCAGCATAAACTCTGCTTCTCAAAGAGCAACTGGTTCCTGGTTCTGCCTTATAGATTCATGTATGACACAGCTGTGGTTTTGTTGGATTGTACCCTGACCAGCAGTCCCCAGAGTGGAGGGGGAGGGGGGGGTAAAAAGTTGGATAGCAAGCCATATCGCTCAGAATTCAAGGGCATTGATCGACACTTGAACTTCCTCTGATGACTACATCCCTTGAATTGATAGGGAATCCAGAACTCCTCACCAGCCTGACAGGTTGGTGTCCATTGTCAGTACCTTCAACACCACAGGAAGAGAGACCTTTTCTTGACTCCAGCGCCAGGCTTGAAATCCACCAGTCGAAGGCTAACTTGATTTTGGGTTCTCAGACATCTTGGGTGATCCAAGGACAGAGTTTGTTAGTCCCATGCTGTCAGGATGTAGAGTTGGAGGAACAGTCTTGAATAAAACTGAGCATACAAAACTGCCTCAAAAGACTGTCAAACCCCAGCACCCTCGTCTATAGATGGATAAAGGGGCGTTCCAGGGAATGTAGCGTCTATACCTTGGACTGAAGGTTTTTTCTGGTGAAGGAACACTTGTGCTCTGCAGGACAAGGTATGGGTACTCCGGGCTAAATGATGGTTCTAGGGTTATCTTTTTGAGATTAAGGATCCAGCCAAAGTCCTGCAGGACTTGCACCATCTGTTGCACACTGGCCTTTAAGCGGAACCTAAGTGTCCATTAAAAAGCTGTGCAATACAAAAAATCTACCTGCCTGCTTGCAATCTACATTAGAATGTCTACTGAGCTGCACATGCACAGCTCAGGTTATGTTCCAGCACAGATCCCGTGTGCCAGGATGACTGAATTCCTGTGCATGCACAGGACTGACATAGTTACATAGTTACATAGTTACATAGTTAGTGAGGCTGAAAAAAGACACAAGTCCATCCAGTTCAACCTATGTGTGTGTGTTTGCTTTTAACCGTACATTGTATACCCCTGTATGTTGTGGTCTTTAAGGTGTCCATCCAATAGTTTTTTGAAACTATCAATGCTCCCCGCTGATACGACTGCTTGCGGAAGAGAATTCCACATCCTTACCGCTCTTACAGTGAAGAACCCCTTACGCACTTTAAGGTTAAACCGCCTTTCCTCTAGTTTTAGTGAGTGGCCACGTGTCTTATTGTATTCCCTTACTCTAAATAGTTTGTTCCTTATGCTAGGGTCGCCAGTACAGTATTTGTACATTGATATCATATCCCCCCTCAAGCGTCTCTTCTCCAGAGAGAACAAGTTCAGTGCATGTAGTCTTTCCTCATAGCCGATGTCCTCCATTCCCCTAATTATTTTTGTTGCCCTTCTCTGGACTTTCTCCAGTTCCAGCACATCCTTCCTGAGGACCGGTGCCCAGAACTGGACAGCATACTCCAGATGTGGCCGGACCAGAGTCTTGTAGAGTGGAAGAATAATCTCTTTATTTCTGGAGTGAATCCCCTTTTTTATACAACCCAGTATTCTGTTGGCTTTGCTTGCAGCGGCTTGGCATTGCATGCCACTTCCAAGCCTGTTGTCTACCAGTACCCCCAGGTCCCTTTCCGTCCTAGACTCACCCAGAGGTTCCCCCCCTAGTGAGTAGCTTGCTTTCTGGTTTCTGGCCCCCAAGTGCATTACTTTACATTTTTCTACATTAAATCTCATCTGCCATGTAGTTGCCCACCCCGTTATTTTGTTCAGGTCTGCTTGCAAGATTTCCACATCCTGCATAGAAGATATTGGCATGCCTAATTTAGTATCATCTGCAAATACTGAGATTGTACTAGATATCCCCTCCTCTAGATCATTTATGAATAAATTAAACAGGATTGGTCCCAGGACAGAACCCTGGGGGACCCCACTTTCCACACCCGCCCAATCCGAGTACTCCCCATTAATCACCACCCTCTGTACTCTCCCCTGGAGCCAGTTCTCTATCCAGGTACTCACCTTATGGTCCATACCTACCTTCCTTAGTTTGTACAGTAAGCGTTTGTGGGGAACGGTGTCAAAGGCCTTTGCAAAGTCCAGATACACCACATCCACAGGCTTACCTTTATCTTCATCATCACGTGTCAGTCAATAAAGATAGAAGATACTAGAGAGGAACTATTAAAGTAAAGGTAAGTATTGTGATCTTTAGTTCTGCTTTAAGGCTGTTCACCAATTATTCCCCCCAAAAACAAATCATCCAGATATCCCAAAATTAGATTTCCCTAGGACTGCAAAAATAACAGCATTTGGGGCAGCATCTTCATGGATACTTGTGGTTCCATGATCAGGCCGAAGGGCAGAGCCCCAAACTGGAAAAACTGCTCCCCGATTGCAAACTGCAGATAGCGCTGATGAGGTGAAAAACAGGGATATGTGGGTAGGAATCCTTCATGTCCACCGAAGGCAGGAACTTCCCCTGGTGGATAGATGTAGTAACTGACTGCACAAAATCCATATAGAACTTTTGAACATGCAGAAACTTTTTCAGGCATTTAGATCTAGAATGGGCCGCACATCACCATTGGCTTGGGCACCATTAAAATTTTCAATAGTAACCATGAAACCTTTCTGGCTCTGGAACAAGGGAAATTACTCCTCATGAGCACAACAGTCTAGCACAGCATACAAGGTTACTCTTTCTTCGGATGTAGCAAGTACATTTGGTGGCATGAAACGTGGAGGAGCCAAAACACAAAACTCCAACTTGCAGCCTCTGGACCAACATTTCAACCACAGCAGTCACCTCTTGTTCACTGACATAAGTCCCAGGCAAGTGTTGTCAAAGAGAATCTCCCAACCCATTGGCTCCTGCTGCTGTCAGTCAAATCCTGTGGGCAGAAAGCAGGGGGCAGGGCCGAACTGGGATGTGTGTGTCTATGGGCACACATCGCGATCTGCACGTCTGCCATTAAAGCACTAGTGGCTTGCTATAGAGACAGCCACAGAACAGGAGGAGCAAAAATTGCCAGCGGGGGCCCCCAGAAGAGGAGGTTCAGGACCGCTCTGTGCAATAATATTACACAAAGCAGACGAGTATAACATTTTTTTTAGAAATTAAAATAATAAACAACTGGCTTTAGAAACACTTTAACCTACAGCTACACACCAAACAATGTTACAGTGTTAATAAGAAAAAAACAAATGACTTCCCAGTACAGTGTCAATAAGCAGCATGTTTGCTGTGTGGGGACAGTATAGTAATTGTGGTGGTCTAATGTGTGAACTTTGTCCCGTTTGTGAGAATAGGGAATGTAAGATATACTGTATACCAGGGGTCTCTAAACTTTCTAAAGAAAGAGCCAGTTTACTGCCCTTCAGACCTAGGGGGGGGGGCTGGACTGTGCCCAGTGGCAGTAAACAATTCCTGATCTTTGGTATTAGGGGAAGAAATAGTTGGTGTCCTTGGGAGGAATAGTGTCCCATTTTTGTTGTCAGTGGAAAGAATTATACCCCATTGTTAGTGTCAGTAGAAGGAATAATGCCCAATTGTTGGCGTCTGTGGCAGGAATTATGCCCCATTGTTGGTGTCGGTGGCAGAAATAATGCCCCAAGAACTGGATAAAGGCAAACAAAGAACTGCATCTGGCCCCAGGGCCACAGTTTAGAGACCACTGGTATATACCTTCATGCAGTCCCGAATGGTGAGAGCATTATATTCCTTAATTTGTGCCTCTTTCTAGCTGTTACATAAATCAACTTAGGTCATGTTATATCATAGAAGATTATAAAAAAAATTACCTCTTCCCATGAAAAAGATGCTGGGAGTCGCCCTTGATTGAACATTTTTACTGTAGATTGAGCTGGGACTCCAACAAAGATCTCAGGAAACACTACGCAGCTGTTAAGGAGACAAACCTGGGGCACCTGTACATCAGCAACAACAGGCAAGTAGCTGGAATAAATACAAATGCGATAACTAAACAAGGCATTTTTTATGTAGTGACAGCATTCATGATCTGCTTTATGCTGTACTGGCTGTCATAGAAACAATCAATCATTGGAGCCCTAATCTGGCTGATATTTAAGGGCTTCAGGTGTTCATGTTATGCTCATTCTACTACAAAATAGCTGCAGTGTTTTATGCATCATTACAAATATATAAAGCTAGCAGGAAGCAACACATTTATACACTTGAAACCCTAGAGTGTTGCAGTACAATACTGATTCCAAACAGTTGAGACCATGGGGTTGATTTACTAAAGACAAATAGGTTATTCACTATGCAAGGGAATTTTCACTTTGTATGGAATCTTCCCTTAGCTTAGGAAAGAATATCTAATCATGTGCAAGGAAAATAAAGAATTGTATTTTTGCTTGCACTTATGATTGAATAATGGAAGTTTGTAGAGATTCACTTAATTCACTAAACTCTGGGGCTCATTCCCTTGGAAAGTGAGCAGCCCACTTTGCCTTTAGTAAATCAACCCCAATATGTATGTGGGTATGTAGATGTATGTATGCGGGATGTAAGACCATGTAGATCAGGCATGTCCAACATGCGGCCCAGAACCCCAGGCAATGCGGCCCACTGCCACCTGACAATTTTTTTTTTGCTGGGGAAGGAAGGAAGTCAGGTCGGGGGCATGGCCACAGCGGCTTCCAACTTACGGTAGGCAGAGGCAGCTTTGGAGGGGAGGGGGAGGGGCGAGTATGTGCAGTGTTTCTGACTTCTACCACCATGACCACTTCTTCAAATCACTGAAGTGGTCATGGTGGTTACAGTGTTCCCTTAATATCTCTCAGAAGAAGTAAACCTCTGTATACTGATTCCATTTTATTTGATCATCCTCTAGTTGTATTCAATTAGTGCGGGGGGTGCGGCGGCATTTTATTACTTATATACCTTAACTATAGTATATATTTTAGATGCAGCCCGAGAAAATTTCTCTACACTCAATGTGGCCCAGAGAAGCCAAAAGGTTGGACACCCATGATGTAGATGATTGTCAGCTAAATATCTGCATTGTTTTGCTCCTTATTCATCACTTACCTCCCTTCACCATTCTCCACCTCCAATTCCAAAACTGTCCTTAGCCTCTGACAGGTCAATGGTTTAAACAGGACTGAAACTTGTGCTCTATCCAGAGGGCCTAACACTCCACAGTCAGGAGTAATGGAAAACTGGGACTCCTGCAGGTGCAAACAATGTACATAATGTAGATCAATTATGAAACAAGACAATGGCAGGGTGCGCTTTTTGCAAAGGATAATATTTTACAAGGCTGTAAAAGGAAGCTGTTCAATTAGTTTGTTAGCATCAAGCCTATCCTTGTGGAAGTGGACAAAACAAAGCTATAACAGCAATTAGAAGTAAATGCTGTATCCTATAAGCAGTCAGACTACGACTAGGTTCACATTGCTGTGTTAGTGTAGGGTCATTCATCTTAATAGACCACTGTACCTGCGGGAAAAACATGGAGAAAGTCCCTGACCCTTTGTTTAAAATGCTCCGTATGCTTTTACACACCCAAAAAAGCACCACATTTTTGGATGTGTGGAGGTGGTATTAACAGTTAATGGCACATCTGCACGTTTACAAAAGAGCAGCGCATTTTGCCTGCGGGTCAGAGAACACATGCAATTTGCATACAATCCCTGACCCACATATATGTAAACCTAGGCTTAACAGAGCCCAGTAGTTGTAAACTCCCCCTTCCCCCCGCTTTTTTTTTTTTTTTTTAATAGATGAATGCTTCACATGTTGAAGAATGCACTTGCGCCATTCACAGAATGCCTAATCGTATTCTGATGAATGCAAAGTGCTCTCTGATTGAGCAAGGTGGAAAAGTGGGGTGGTGATGCCACAATCTCAACGTGTTCAGAGAATGCCTACATTCATTAAGCAAAATGCAATGCACCTGTGCGCAATTCACGTTTGCATTATTTAGTAGATAATAGTTACATTGGACCAATGTATGCAAAAAAAAAAAAAAAAATCAATATCCGGAATACTGTTTTAAAAGCTGCAAGTCTTCTCTGAGCTGTAGAAAAAAAAAAGGATGACGGGGACTCACCCCTTCTGCCCCCCCCCCCCCCATCCATTGAGAAAAGCCCATGCATACCCTACTGAGTTTGCAACTACAAGAGTTTCTGAGAACTGTAACTTAAAGTCCTTCAATATCACTAGTGCTAGTGATTGCCATTTATCATTTACCTTACCTGCAACTCATCAATACAATAACTATTCAACCTTTTCTGGACTTTGTGTGCCATTTCTTTAACCTGGGTACAAACTCCCCAGCCCTGCCCACATGCAGGAGCCTGACATTGCACCTGCAAGCCACTGATTGATGGAGCCTTTGAAGGTTCCATTGTAAAAAAAATAAAAATAAATAAATATGTTCTAAATGTGTACATATGCAACTGAACTTTGGGACCAAGTGTTTAGATTCATGGACATTCATTGGACAGCTTTCACAGGTTGTTCAAATTACAGAGGTTGGTCTGCTCGGTATACTAGACAACTTTGAATTGCCCATTATAAAATCCTACTCTGCTCTATACTGTTTTATACATAGAGGCTTATTTATTTGAATTGGAAGAGCAAAACCCCTCTGTAGAGGCTCATTGATGATCTTCTACCCACATTTAAAATAATACACTGCTCAAAAAAATTAAAGGAGCACTCTGAAAACACATAAGATCTCAATGAGGAAAAATATCATGCTGGATATCCATACTGACATGGACTGGGTAATGTGTTAGGAACAAATGGATGTCACATAGTTTGATGGAAATTAAAATTAGCAACCTACAGATGGCTGGATTCAAAGACACCCTGGAAATCAAAGTGAAAAAATGATGCAGCAGGCTAGTGCATTTTGCTAAAATTTCATTGCAGCAACTCAAAATGGTACTCAGTACTTTGTATGGCCCCCACGTGCTTGTATGCATGCCTGACAATGTTGGGGCATGCTGCTAATGAGACGACGGATAGTGTCCTGGGGTATTTCCTCCCAGATCTGAACCAGGGCATCACTGAGCTCCTGAACAGACTAAGGTGCAACCTGGCGGCATCGAATGGACCAAAACATAATGTCCCAGTGGAGTTATATTGGATTTAGGTAAGGCAAACATGGGGGCCATTCAATGGTATCAATTCCTTCATCCTCCAGGAACTGGCTGCATACTCTCACCACATGAGGCCGGGCATTGTCGTGCACCAGGAGGAACACAAGACCCACTGCACCAGCAGAGAGTCTAACAATGGGTCCAAAGAATTCATCCTAATACCTAATTGCAGTCAGAGTGCCATTGTCTAGCCTGTAGAGGTCTGTGCGTCCCTCCATGGATATGCCTCCCTAGACCATCACTGACCCACTATTAAACCGGTCATGATGAATGATGTTACAGGCAGCATAACGTTCTCCACGCCTTCTCCAGACCCTTTCACGTCTGTCACATGTGCTCAGGGTGAAACTGCCCTCCTCTGTAAAAAAAGCACAGGGCACCAGTGGTGGACCTGCCAATTCTGGTGTTTAATGGCAAATGCCAATCGAGCTCCATGGTGCCAGGCAGTGGGCACAGGGCCCACTAGAGAATGTCAGGCCCTCAAACCACCCTCATGAAGTCGGTTTCTGATTGTTTGGTCAGAGACATTCACACCTGTAGCCTGCTGGAGGTAATTTTATAGGGCTCGGGCAGTGCTCATCCTATTCCTCCTTGCACAAAGGAGCAGATACCGGTCCTGCTGATGGTTTAAGGACCCTCTATGGCTCCCGAGACTGTGCTGGGAGACACAGCAAACCTTCTGGCAATGGCACGTATTGATGTGCCATCCTGGAGGAGTTGGACTGCCTGTGCAACCCTATAGGGTTCAGGTATCGCCTCATGCAAATAGTAATGACACAGACCCTAGCCAAAGGCAAAACTAGTGAAAAACAGTCAGAAAAGATGAGTAGGGAAAAAAATGTCAGTGGCCTCAACCTGTAAAACCATTCCTGTTTTGGAGGTGGTCTCATTGTTGCCCATATAGTGCTCCTGTTTTTAATTTCGTTAACACCAAAGCAACTGAAACTGATTAACAACCCCCTCTGCTACTTAACTGACCAGATCAATATCCCAGGAGTTTATTTGACTTGATGCTACACTCTGATTAAAAAGTGTTCATTTAATTTTTTTGAGCAGTGTATTAAGCAGTGGGTCCTGCCACCCAAAATTCTATAAGATTTGGCAACCTTGGAACGATGTACTTGGTAACCTAACTTGGCAGACTACTGTCAGAAATGTGCACCCCCCTTTTTCAGGGACAAATAAAATAGTTCTCAAGGCTTGGTGGTGCATTGCAAAAAAATGTTGTGCCAATGGTAATACATAACAAACAAGTTTTCGGGGGTTGTCAAATTTGACTGCAAAGGTGGAACCACTCTTTAAAGTAAATCAATGCAGTTCTGTGTTTTCTGTATCTGTAAAGTAATGCCTCTGAATTACTGCCTCTACAATGTTGATGGCACAGAGAAAGAATGAGCCAAGAGCACTGGCTGGGGATTTCAGAGGAGGAGGATCAGGGCAGCTCTGTGCAAAATTGCACAGAGCAGGTACTAAAACAGTTTGTTTAAAAGAAAAAAAAAAAAAACTTTGTTATCATGTTAATATGGCTCTTTGCAATGGATAAAGTGAATAATCACAAATCTAAATAGGTCCATGGTGAGTATTTTGTCATATAAATACACATTACCTCTTCTCCTCGCTCAGTAAGACAGGCTCTGCTCTCACACATCTTCCACTTTGCAGCTAGTGAACTCATATTTTCAATGGTAAAGGTGCTGAGAACTTTGGTGCCAAGCTTTATGAGTTCCAAGTCGAGTGATGGGATGGCTATTGAAACCACTGGGCCCTGCAAAAAGATTATAGCACAAAACAATACAAGTTTTCAAAGAGAAAAAAAAAAATTGTTACTAAACTACCCTGCGGTTAAGCCGCACTTTACCAACCCCTAACAGCTAGTCTTTAGCTGCAGAGGCCGCTAGCATGACGTTTAATGCGGTTAAAGCAGGCGGTGAGGAGGCGATACATCACCTTCTCACTGCTTGTCAATAACTCTATGAAAATCGATCTGAATACAGATTGCTTTTCAGAGAGCAAAGCATGTGTGAATGAGTCCTCAGAGCAAGTTATACATGGACATGGTTCAGTTTTTGATGAGAAGTTCTAAAACATTGCCATATAATCATTGATATGTATGTTATGTGAAAGGGTGTGTTGAGAACCTAAGTGAAAAAAATCTCCAACAGCAAAACAGACAGGAAAAAAATGATATATTTTAGAGTAGGGGAGGGCTAGAACCCTAAGGCCTTTGTTTTTATGTATGTCCACCTTGCAGATTTTCCCTCGCTTTCTGTTTGATGAAACCTTGGTCACTGTTACAATAAGTGAGAGGAAATCTCTTCCACTATCCCCAGATAGAAGTAAATATCTGAAAGTGGTTCTAATTGTTACCCCCCCCCCCCCCCAAAAAAAAAGATTTGTTTGATCATACATTTTAATACACAACATGAACTAGTAAACAACAGTATGATAATCCTGAAATATATTGGCAGTTGAATTAAATATAATTTGCAATTTCACAAGAATGCTTTGCAGATGAAAATCACTATTAAGGACTGTGGTGTTTCCAATATCGTATAAGGAACGTGAACAGGGCACACTCTGGAGTCGGGACGGCGGGAGTGAGGACTTTTCTGCGCCCCTCTAGATATTGCGCCCGATGCCACCCGCACCGGCCGCACCCCCCTCGCTACGCCACTGACGTGATGCATTGCTGAACAAAAATTATTCTGATTCTTAGTTTATTAAACATGTACATAACAGGGGCAGCATATGTTACAATATCCTTATCAGTATCCATTACCTTGGCATTTTGTTAATAGAAAGTGCAAAAGTATAACAAGATAAAAACCTTAAAATTGGCTTCCACATGTAACACCACGGGCTCCGGAGAATGTAATATGTGGCAATTCACATTCTCTCCACATGATCCAGTCTGTAATCCAGTGAAGATCAGTTCAAATTCACAGAACTTACTGGGCTCTGAAATTGAGAACAAGGTCAACAGCTGTAAAAGGATACTGCTACAAGAAGTTTAAATTGACAATCTGTTTTAAAAATAAAAAATTCTATTCAAGTATTTATCCTTAACCAAAAAAAGTCTCTCCAAATTTCCAAATTCTTTCTTTTTTTTTAATTGCTGCCAAGATCTGACTTCCTGTTAGAGGGTGGCTACGTTCATTCTGCTTGGATCCACTGTATGTAGAAACGTAGCCACTTGCTCCCGAGATAGACTTTGCACTATGAGAAGTGTAGCATACATGGAGCAGTGCATGCTAATTTGCAGTGCTTGTTCCAAACAGTATGCTACTAGGGTCAGAAAAACACAGGTAAAAAAAATGCACTTAGCCACTTGCTGACCAGCCGCCGTAGTTATACAGCAGCAGGTCGACTCTGTTACGCGAAACAACGTACCTATTGGGGGCGGCGCGCACGCGCCGATTGGCTAGAGGGGGAGCCAATCAGCAGGTCTGGCGGATGTGATGTCCGCTGGGCACCCGTAATCACTCCTCATGGAGACAGAACAGCAGTCTGCCAAAGTAAACACAGCAGACCGCTGTTCTGTGTGTGTTGGATACAGGGATCCTGTGTTCCTCCTATTTAGGAATACCGGTCTCTGTGTTCATCCAGTAAGTAAATCCCCCACACAGTTAGAAAGCATGCCCTAGGCACACATTTAACCCTTTGAGCGCCCCTGATCTTAACCCCTTCCCTGCCAGTGTCATTAGTACTGTAACAGTGCATATTTTTAGCACTGATTACTGTAGTAATGTCACTGGTCCCCCCAAAAGTGTCAAAAGTGTCAGTTAGGTGTTTGATCTGTCTGCCGCAATGTTGCAATCCCGCTAAAAATAGCAGATCGCCACCATTACTAGTAAATAAAATTAAAATTACATAAATCTTTCCCCCAGTTTGTAGACGCGATAACTTTTGCGCAAACCAATCAATATACACTTATTGGGATTTTTTTTTACCAAAAATATGTTGCAGAATACATATTGGCCTAAAATGATGAAAAAATTTAGATTTTTTAATTTTTTTACTGGGAATGTTTCATAGCAAAATATTTTTTTTTCAGAATTGTTTCTTTGTTTTTGTTTATAACACGAAAAATAAAAGCTGCAGAGGTGATCAAATACCTCCAAAACAAAGCTCTATTTGTGGGAAAAAAAGGACATACATTTTATTAGGGTACAGCATCACACGACTTTGCAATTGTCAGGTAAAGTATCGCAGTGCCGTATTGCAAAAAAATGGCCTGGTCATTAAGAGGGTAAAACCCTCCAGTCCTTAAGTGGTTAATATTATTTTTTCTCAGGAGCCTGTGAAACATTGCATCCGCAATTAGCAGATCGCACATGCAATGCCAGGCTCCTGCAGACTGTAGAGCTTAATGCCCGTACCTCCAATACAGGTAGGCGATTACCAGGGCCCTCGCAGGTACAGTAGAACGATAGGCAAAAAGTTTTTTTTCATTTTGGATAGAGCAAGGGAGGGTTATAACCCATGTCAGATTTTTTTTTTTTCACCATCTGTGTCCCATTGTGGAGATTTACCTTCACTTCTTGTCCCATAGCCAAACAGGAAGTGACAGGAAATCCCTGCAAATTAACCACTTAAGCCCCAGAAGATTTTACCCCCTTCCTGACCAGGGCCTATTTTGCGATTCGGCACTGCGTGAATTTAACGACGCTGTACCTAAACTAATTTGACGTCCTTTTTTTCCCACAAACAGAGCTTTCTTTTTGTGGTATTTGATCACCTGTGCGATTTTTTGATCATGCGCTATAAACAAAAAAAGAGCGTCAATTTTGCAAAAATAACAATATTTTTCACATTTTTTTATATGAAATTCCCCCAAAAAAATGTAAAAATCAATTTTTTTTTTAACATTTTAGGCCAATTTGTTTTATGCTACATATTTTTGGTAAAAAACATCGCAAAAAGCGTATTTTGATTGGTTTGCGCAAAAGTTATTGCGTTTAATAACTAAGGGAAAGATTTTTGTCATTTTTGTTGTTTTTTTTTAACGCGTAATGGCGGCGATCTGCGATTTTTTTGCGGGACTGCGACATTGCGGCAGACAGATCAGACCCTTGACTGACATTTTTGACACTTTTGGGGTTACCAGTGACATTACTACAGTAATCAGTGCTATACATATGCACTGCTACTGTACAAACTTTTTTTGAGAGGGAGGGGTTAAGTGTGTCCCTAGGGGCGTGTTTCTAACTGTGATTGGCTGTGGCTTGAGCTGTAAGAACAGTGATCAACGGTCCTACATAGCAGAACCGTATGATCACTATTCTTACACAGGGGAGAATGACAGGCGGCTTTGTTTACATTAGCCGCCTGCCTTCTACCCGGTGTAACGGACGATCGCGAGTGCCCGGCGGACATCGGGTCCGCCGGGCACACGCGCAGGGGGGTCCGTGACCGAGCGGGAGCGCGCATTCGGCGGCGCGCGCTCGCTCCCCAGAGCCTCACAGGCTAGTGACGTACCCCTACGTACGTCACTTTGCCTGTGAGGGGCTGACTGCCGCCGTATATAGTCGGGCGGCAGACGGCAAGTGGTTAAGGGAATTCCTTGGGGATCCCCTGGCCCCCAGAGCCAGCATCCCCATTGGAGGATTTCCCCTCTATTACTTTTCTGGAGACAACTTTGGGATTTTCTTTTACTTTCACTTTTAATGATAACTGTAAAAAAGACAAATAAAGTGGGTGAATCTCCTTAACGGCGGAACAGACAGCAATAAAAACAGACATGTGTTCTAATCCCTCTCTGCTCTATCTAAAACTAAAAAAAAAGTTTTGCCTTTAGTTACAGTTTAATTTAGAACTAAAAGCCATGAGCAGCAATGGCTGATGGTAGTTGTGGTTCATTCATTCACATAACTCTGTAGATAAATGACGCTGCCTTGTGGCACCTGTAAAGCATCAGCAAATCACGGGTGCAATGCAGGGCTCCAGCAGACTGTTAGTGTAAGCTGCCTGCTTGTACCTTGTACGGGCAGGCAGTTACACACTGACAAGAAGTGTTAAATAACTACCCAGAGCGCTTAACAGCACCCTGGTAGTTCATTGAGAATTACAAGCTGACAGCCGCAAAGGCTGTGAGTACTTGTAGTTCTCCCATTCACAGAACTCTCTGAATGAATGACGCAGCCGGGTGGGTGAAGCCCCCACGTCTTTTTTTAAATTGTGACAGCAGGCACGGGGAGAAGATCCCCGGCCTGCTATCACAGCAGGGACAGCTACAGCAGTAACATGTTACATAGTACACCCTGAATATGGGTGTAACACATACTGTACAGTGAATATAAAAAGTCTACACACCCATGTTAAAATGTCAGGTGTCTGTGATGTCCAAAAATGAGACAAATGTAAACTATAAACTGTAAGACTCAGTTGAACAACAAACTGAAAACTTTTAGGTAAAGTGAAGTAAAAAAAATAATAATAATATGGTTGCTTAAGTGTGCACACCCTTAAACTATTACTTTGTTGAAGCACTTTTTGATTTTATTACAGCACTCAGTCTTTTTGAGTATGAGTCTATCAGCATGGCACATCTTGACTTGGCAATATTGTCCCACTCTTGTTTACAAAAACACTCCAAATCTGTCAGTTTGCGAGGACATCTCCTGTGCACAGCCCTCTTCAGATCACCCCAAAGATTTTCAATTGGATTCAGGTCTGGGCTCTGGCTGGGCCATTCCAAAACTTTATTCTTCTTCTGGTGAAGCCATTTCTTTGTAGGTTGGATGTATGCTTTGGGTCGTTGTCATACTGAAAGATGAAGTTCCTCTTCATGTCCAGCTTTCTAGCAGAAGCCTGAAGGTTTTGTGTCAATATTGACTGGTATTTAGAACTGTTCATAATTCCCTCTACTTTGACTAAGGCCCCTGTTCCATCTGACAAAAAACAGCCCCAAAGCATGATGCTGCCACCACCATGCTTCACTGTGGGTATGGTGTTCTTTTGGTGACGTGCAGTGTTGTTTTTGTGCCAAACATATCTTTTGGAATTATGGCCAAAATGTTAAACTTTGGTTTTTTCAGACCATAACACATTTTCCCTCAAGCTTTTGGGAGACTTCAGATGTGTTTTTTTTTTCAAAATTGAGCCGGGCTTGGATGTTTTTCTTTGTAAGAAAAGGGTTCCGTCTTGCCACTCTATCCCATAGCCCAGACATATAAAGAATACGGGAGATTGTTGTCACATGTACCGCACAGCCAGTACTTGATATAGATATTCCTGCAGCTCCTTTAATGTTGCTGTAGGCCTCTTGGCAGTCTTCATGACCAGTTTTCTTCTCGTATTTTCATAAATTTTGGGGTGACGTCCAGTTCTTTGTAATGTCACTGTTGTGCCATATTTTCTGCACTTGATGATGACTGTCTTCACTGTGTTCCATGGTATATCTAATGCCTTGGAAATTCTTTTGTGCCCTTCTCCTGACTGAAACCTTTTAACAATGAGATCCCTACTGATGCTTTGGAAGCTCTCTGCGGACCATGGCTTTTGCTGTAGGATGTGACTAAGAAAGTTTTAGGAAAGACCTACTAGAACAGCTGAACTAAATTTTGGGTAAGGCCCCTTTCACGGGCGATCCGACCCGTCTGTCAGTTTTTCAGGCGGACCTGATCGGATTCTCCATGCATCCCTATGGGACAGTGGGTGTCACCGGAGATATCTCCGCTGACACCCACTGCTATCTGATCCAATCCGTGAAATCCAGACAGATTGAATCCTATTTTCCATCCGTCTGGAGGATCGGATCGGGTGGGATAGGATGAGAACAGACATCGGTCCGTTCTCAACCGATCTCCCTATAGAGGACAGCGGGGTTCTGACAGCTCCGTCTCTGCACACAGAGCGGAGATGGAGCTGTCATCTGCCTGCTCAGCGGGGATCAGCGGATCGATCACCCGCTGAGCACGACGGACTCCGTCGGGCGGTGCGTCCGCGTGAAAGGGGCCTTAATCAGAGGCACTTTAAATGATGGCAGGTGTGTACTGACTCCTATTTAACATGTGTTTGAATGTGATTGCTTAATTCTGAACACAGCTACATCCCCTGTTATAAGACAGTATGCACACTTATGCAACCCCATTATTTTAGTTTTTTATTTTTACTTCCCCCTAAAAGATTTCAATTTTTTTTTAATTGAATTGTACAGTTTATAGGTCACATTGAAGGTGGAAAAAGTTCTGAAATGATTTAGCTTTGTTTCATGTTTTACATCACAGAAACATGACATTTTAATAGGGGTGTGTAGACTTTATATATTCACTGTAACATGTTATAAAAGTTGAACTTATCCTTTAATTCAGCCTAGTAATGCAAAACTATACATGCAACCACTAGTGAGAAACATATGCCACAATAAAATATGCGCAGCTCTCTGCAGAGTCTTTCAGCAATGGTAATGTGCATACTGAACAGCTTTGAGTTTAGGCATATAGTTTCCTCATCAATTAAGTTCTTGAATGTATTATTTGTGAATTAGGTATCCTCTGTTACCCTCTAACTATGTGGAAACAGTGTTACAGTATCTCACAAAAGTGAGTACACCCCTCACATTTTTGTTATTATATCTTTTCATGTGACAACACTGAAGAAATGACACGTTGTTACAATGTAAAGTAGTGAGTGTACAGCTTGTATAACAGTGTTGATTTGCTGTCCCCTCAAAATAACTCAATACACAGCCATTAATGTCTAAACGGCTGGCAACAAAAGTAAGTACACCCCTAATCCAAATTGGGCTCAATTAGTAATTTTCCCTCTCCGGTGTCATGTGACTCGTTAGTGTTACAAGGTCTCAGGTGTAAATGGGGAGCAGGTGCGTTAAATTTGGTGTTATCGCTCTCACTCTCTCATACTGGTCACTGAAAGTTCAACATGGCACCTCATGGCAAAGAACTCTCTGAGAATCTGTAAAAAAGAATTGTTGCTCTACATAAAGATGGCCTAGGCTTTAAGAAGATTGCCAAGACCCTGAAACTGAGCTGCAGCATGGTGGCCAAGACCATACAGCGGTTTAACAGGACAGGTTTCACTCAGAAAAGGCCTCGCCATGGTCAACCAAAGAAGTCGAATGCACGTGCTCAGTGTCATATCCAGAGCTTGTCTTTAAAAAATAGACGTATGAGTGCTGCCAGCATTGCTGCAGAAGTTGAAGGGGTGAGGGGTCAGCCTGCCAGTGCTCAGACCACATGCTGCACACTGCATCAAATTGGTCTGCATGCCTGTCGTCCCAGAAGGAAGCCTCTTCTAAAGATGATGCACAAGAAAGCCTGCAAACAGTTTGCTGAAAACAAGCAGACTAAGGACATGGATTACTGGATTACTTACCATGTCCTGTGGTCTGATGAGACCAAGATAGACTTTTTTGGTTCAGATGGTGTCAAGCGTGTGTGGTGGCAACCAGGTGAGGAGTGCAAAGACAAGTGTGTCTTGCCTACAGTCAAGCATGGTGGTGGGAGTGTCATGGTCTGGGGCTGCATGAGTGCTGCCAGCACTGGGGAGCTACAGTTCATTGAGGGAACCATGAATGACAACATGTACTGTGACATACTGAAGCAGAGCATGATCTCCTTCCTCTGGAGACTGGGCCGCAGGCCAGTATTTCAACATGCTAACGACCCCAAACACACCTCCAAGATGACCACTGCCTTGCTAAAGAAGCTGAGGGTAAAGGTGATGGAATGGCCAAGCATGTCTCCAGACCTATACCCTTTTGAGCATCTGTGGGGCATCCTCAAAGGGAAGCTACAGGAGAGCAAGGTCTCTAACATCCACCAACTCTGTGATGTCGTCATGGAGGAGTGGAAGAGGACTCCAGTGGAAACCTATGAAACTCTGGTGAACTCCATGCCCAAGAGGGTTAAGGCAGTGCTGGAAAAAAAAGGTGGCCACATAAAATATTGACACTTTTGGCCCAATTTGGACATTTCCACTTATGGGTGTTCTCACTTTTGTTGCCAGCGGTTTAGACATTAATGGCTGTGTGTTGAGTTATTTTGAGGGGACAGCAAATTTACACTGTTATACAAGCTATGCACTCACTACTTTATATTGTAGCAAAGTGTCATTTCTTCAGTGTTGTCACATAAAAAGATATAATAAATATATACAAACATTTTAGGGATGTACTCACTTTTGTTGGATACTGTATGTCTTCTTAGTATCTTTGGCCTGTTAAATATACTGTTGAAACTAGTTTGTTATATCTGTTCAATCAGTGCAAAAAAAATACCCATTGATCCTGCAAAAAATCTTATTTATCTGCCCAAGTTTTCTGCCTGTGTTGCAGTCTTCTCAGTTAAATTGTTCTCAGTTATTCCTGAGAACTACAGAACCCCTTCCCTCTATGTTATGGAGAAGAGGAGGGGATTTGTGGTGTCCTGCAAGGGTGATAGAGATGCTTTTTACAGACACAGCATAGTGAGTGAGCATTAACACCCTAGAAAAGGAAGACTCATTGGGTGAAAATACAATTACATTTTTGTTCCTTGGTTTAGATACACTTTAAACTATGTTAGCTAAGAGCAAAAATGTTTGCATATTCCATAGCGCAATTAATAGACCTCCTTCCTGGCAATGAGCAATCCAAATACACATCACACCTACTCTGGTATTGTGGAGCCCTGTCCTTCCTTCCTGTGCACAGAGTCTGTACACCGATCAGCTATACCTTTATGACCACTGACAGTTTAAGGCCCAGACAGTTCACACTGATGCAACAATCTCTCTGAAATTGGAGCACTTGTTGCATCAGAAGTCAGACCCCATTCTGTGCAATGGAACCATTCTAGTTCGTGCAACTTGAATTGCTCCAACTTAGAAAAAGGCTCCTGCACTGCTTTGGGTCTGACTTTGGTACGCCTTGCATTGACTTCTGCTAAAGAAGTTGCATGCAAGTCGTGCCGAAGTCCTGCTGGGGTCTGACTTCGAAGTTGTGGGCAGTGTGAACCTGGGCTTAGTGAAAAACATTGGTTATCTCATTACAAAGTCATCTGAAAGTCAGTGGAAAATAATAGGCAACAAGTAGACATGTCATCCCTTAAGTTGATGTGTTGAAAACAGAAAAAATGGGCATCCCAGTTTGTTGTTTATGTGGCTGTATAGTCGCAGACTGTTCAGGGTGCCCATGTTGACCCATGTTCACAGCCAAAAGCACCTACAATGGGCACATGAGCATCAGAACTGGACCACTGAGCAATGGTAGAAAGTTGCCTGGTCTGAGGAATCATGTTTCCTTTACAACATGTGGATGGCTGGGTGTGCACTGCTTACCTGGGGAAAAGATGGCACCAGAATGCACTATGGGAAGAAGGCAAGTCGTGGGAGGCAGTGTGATACTTTGGGCAATGTTCTGCTTGGAAACCTTGGGTCCTGCCATTTATGTGGGTTACTTGACACGTACCAACTGCCATACCATTGTAGCTGACCAAGTACACTACTTCACGGAAAAGGCATTCCCTGATGGCAGTGGCCTCTTTCAGCAGAATAATGTGCCCTGCCAAACTGCAAAAATGGTTCAAGAATAGTTTGAGGAACACAACACTGAGTTTGAGGTGTTTACTTGGCTTCCAACTTCTCCAGATCTCAAGCCAACTGAGAATCTGTGGGATATGTTGGAAAAACGTATTTATGGATTCATGGAGGCCCTAACTTGCAACTTACAGGACTTAAAGGATCTGCTACTGATCTGCTACTGATAGCTTGTTGCCAGATACCAAAGCATACATTTAGAGGTCTAGTTCCGTCCGTGATGGGTCAGGGCTGTTTTGACTGCAAAAGGGGAACCTACTTAATATTAGGTGGGTGGTCATGAAGATTTGGCTGATTGGTATGTATTCTTTCCATATATTGAGATTTTTGGCAGTTAGAACTATCACTTCATTGATCAGTTTGGATCCAGGGTTGCTCCAAGGCTACAGACTTGTCATCTGGCAAAATAATCAATAAAATATACAGCAATACACAACAGCCCAACAAATAAAGTCTTTGCAAAGGTACCAATGCTTCCATTATGTGGCTCAATCTGGATGATGTTCGGAGCTGTAATGTTATCCCATTCAAACTGGACAGAGGAAATGCTGTTATTCCACATCTACAAGACAAATATATTTTATGTGTAGTCATAATACTTTCCTAAAAACAATGCTTCATGCTATTTAAAATTTTTTTTTGTTATTTGTGCCATTTCTTTATGACGGCATTTAATAAATTAGTTTGTAGGAGTACTCACTATCATCTATCTGTATAAGACAAGGCAATCAGCATCTTTTCAGAATGACTGAAGGCGGCAACCAGATGAGGAGTACAAAGACAAGTGTGTCTTGCCTACAGTCAAGCATGGTGGTGGGAGTGTCATGGTCTGGGGCTGCATGAGTGCTGCCGACACTGGGGAGCTAAAGTTCATTGAAGGAACCATGAATGCCAACTTGTACTGTGACATACTGAAGCAGAGCATGATCCCCTCCCTTCGGAGACTGGGCCGATGGACAGTATTCCAACATAGTAACGACCCCAAACACCTCCAAGATGACCACTGCCTTGCTAAAGAAGCTGAGGGTAAAGATGATGGACTGGCCAAGCATGTCTCCAGACCTAAACCCTATTGAGCATCTGCGGGGCATCTTCAAATGGAAGGTGGAGGCGCACAAAGTCTCTAACATCCACCAGCTCCTTGAAGTCGTCATGGAGGAGTGGAAGAGGACTCCAGTGGCAACCTGTGAAGCTCTGGTGAGCTCCATGCCCAAGAGGGTTTAAGGCAGTGCTGGAAAATAATGGTGGCCACACAAAATATTGATACTTTGGGCCCAATTTGGACATTTTCACTTAGGGGTGTACTCACTTTTGTTGCCAGCGGTTTAAAAAATTAATGGCTGTGTGTGGAGTTATTTTGAGGGGACAGCAAATTTACACTGTTATACAAGCTGTACACTCACTACTCTACATTGTAGCAAAGTGTAATTTCTTCAGTGTTGTCACATGAAAAGATACAATAAAATATTTACAGAAATGTGAGGGGTGTACTCGCTTTTTTTTGTGAGATACTGTATATGCAGGAATTGAGATAGGAGCAGCAGAAAGGCAGCCTTTCAGGTTAAATGGAAACAGGGAACAGCTTTTCTGGGTTTTTAAGATGTATTCTGCAGGACTCTCATTCTAATGCTTGCATTATCAGTTAGTCCCTGAACAAGTCATTTTTGTGTCATAACCGCATTCACAAATTCCCTTGCAAAGTATAACTTCCCTTGCAAAATGCACATCCTATTTGCCTTTAGTAAATCAACTGCATTGAGTTGTAGGCCTCTGCATTTTGAAAAAAGGGTCATGTATGTGCCTTCATCTGTTGTGGTGTGGAACGTAAAAACAAAACTTACTTTAAACTTCTTCCTCATAGTGGTTTCAATAAAACTTTCTCCTGAAAAGATGATTACATAAGGCTCCAGAACTAAATTAAATGGTTCTGTGGTCCCCTTGAATTCAAGATCGAGGACAATGACATCATTTAGTGTAGGAGTCAGTTCTGCAATGCTCATTGGATGTTTATTTGCACTATAAAAAAAAGAGAACACATACATATAAAACATTATGTATGGTGACCTAAATAGACACTAAAGCAGAACGAAAGGAAACTTACCTTTCTTTCAACTGTCCTTCGCCGGCATCATCTTCTGTGTGCCATTCTTCGGCAGTCTTCATTGCCATGTTCAGGATCCAGTCATCCCGATACACAGGCATCAGGGCAGCACGGTAAGCTGAGCTGCGCATTCGCAGCTCAGTTTATATGTCAAGGAATGCTGCAAGCAGGCAGGTAGGTGGATTTTATTGCAAGAGAGATATTGCATGTGCCTTTCACTATCTCCTCTTGTCTCCCTATTAAGCCGTGTTCTTGTGATACGCCATACATGCATCACACCTCTTTGCGACTGTCCACAAGTAATTTCAGACCGGGGCGAAGTTGATAAACAATAAACCTCCTTACTGAAGTTGTTGAAAAATACTAAATAACAGTTCATACAAAGTCTCCAGTACACATTCTTGTACACAATCTTCTAAGTGCCCCTAAGGGCTCTTTCACAAGGAGCGGACCGCATATCATCCCATCCATTTGCGGATGATATACAGACATAATGTATGTCTATGGACATTGCGGATGTCAGCGGATGACACCGCTGACATCCGATTTTGCTTCCTTTCCGTTTTCTTAACAGAGGAAAAAATAGGGTTCTGTTCCGTTCCAAAAAACGGAACAGAACTGAAAGGATGAAAATCGGATGTCAGCGGATGGTCATCCGCTGACATCCGCAATGCCATTGACATACATTATGTCCGTATATCATCCGCAAAAAAATAGGATGATATACGGACATGCGGAACGCCCGTGTGAAAGGGCCCTTAGTTAGTCCACTGGTGCCCCCAATTGCCCATGAGGTACTCATACCTTATAAAGGTGAGAAAGTCCTTAAATCCATTTAGCAGTGGCCTAAGTCCATATTCCTGGAACCCCAATTGGGCTCCCACAGGGGTTTCGTTTCTCTGCTATCAGCATGAGTCACATCTGATCAGTTTTCCCTACACCAAGAGAAAAATAGTGACAGGGGACGGAGCTCCAGCTGATTGACAGCTTCAGCTCTGTTCTTGTGTGCTGAGTAAAAGGGGTGTGTCTCTTCCCTCCAATCAGCTCTCAGAGCTCTCCTCCCTGATCTAGCTTCAGCTCTCCACCCTCTGCTTTTCAGAGCTGAGAGATCCTATGTAAATCCCGAACTTTGAATGAATGTAGGGGAAAGACGACTGTTCATAAACAGGTACAACTTATATAGGAGAATTTGTTTCATCTTTGTATCACCTGAGGCTAGTCACTTCAGTGGGTATATGTAAGAGTTTATATAACCACTTCAAGTGGGGAGACCTGGAACCATACCTTCGATCGTCTTACAAACTTTGCGCTCCCAAGAATTGAATCATCACATTTATAAGGAAACAATCAGTGATTACAGGGTTGGATTGCTTCAGAAGCATGCCTGACGCAGCCTCTAATAAAACATAGCACAGCACAAATAGAACCATCGTGGTCACTTTGCGTGGCACTCTGTTTATTATATGGTTATATCGTTGTCACAAATATACCAGCAAAGATGACTGGTGTTATCAGAAGCTGGCTTCTTACCTTGGATTCTCTGGGATGTCACTTAATACCATCTGAGCAACACTGTGATATTCAATTAGCTATGCATGGAAAATAAAATATAAATATATTCAGTAACAGTTTAAAGGTTAGCAACAGTCATTTTTTTTTTTTTTTTTAATAAAACTCTTTCCTATTCATCTTGTTAGCTTTTACCTCACCTTATTTTTTATTTATGCAGACAAAATGCCAAAGTTTTAATTAAAGTGGTTGTAAACATATAAAATAAAAAAGATTGAATCATATCCTTTTATAGGGAAATATTTAGTAAAGCTGGTGCACACAGAATCTGGTGCAGCTGTGCATAGTAACCAATCAGCTTCTATCTTCAGCTTGTTCAATTAGGCTCTGACAATAAAACCTGGAAGTTGATTGGTTACTATGCACAGCTGCACTAGATTCTGTGTGCACCAGTTTTAGTAACCCCCCCCATTATAGTGTGTACTTGCCTCTATCCAAAGCACCTAGTGTGATTTCTGTCTGCTCTGCTATCCACATAAGTCACTTCTGACCGCCTATGCCAGCCTTTCTCAAACAGGGTCTTGTGGCACTCGGGGGTGCAATTGCAGAATGTCTAAACATTGCCTCAAATTGCCCAAAAATTGTTAACGAGCCAGCAGGTGGATCAGACCTGCCTTTTTTTTACACAAAGCCACATTTTTTTTTTTTTTTTTTGCAGCATTACAACCTTGGGCATCATGCGGGCAAGCTGATGGCATCCTAACAACCAATGACATCATCAAGTGATAAGGAGGATGTTGGGCACCTAAGGACATCCCTTTTGCCCCTCCCCTGCTCCACTCTATCAGCACTGGGGTCACATTATCTGAGTGAGGGAGAGGAATTGAAGGAGAAGAGAAACAGTAGAATACTAGTCAGTACTAGTGTGCAAAGGTATATTGTTTTGTAAAAATATATCACCCTCTAATGTTGAGTGTCCTACGCTTGTAGATACTGCTGTATTATATGAAACTGTTAGTTTATTTTTTTATATTATAGAATGGGGTGCATTATTTTAAAGGTTGCCTTGACTGAAAAAAGGTTGAGAAACCCTGGTCTATGCCGACACCAGACAAACTTGAGAGCACAGAGCAGGTGATTGACAGCCTCAGATGTGCATTTTTCACTATGTGACTGTGCAGAGGGGTGGGGGCTGTCTATTCTCTCCATTCAGGTCTCAGATTACACTAAGCTCCTTGCTCTATGCTCTGCAGTGTGTGACATCATAACCCCGCTCCCTGCCTTCTGGAGTTCAGAAATTCTGTGTAAACTGTACACTTTGAACAGCTGTAGAGGAGAGAGGGCTGCAGTTAAACAAGTACAAGGAGGATTTGTTTCATCCCTGTGTATCACCTAATGCTAGTCACTACACTGGATATAGGTAAGGGTTTACACACACTTTATCTAAAAATCTCAAATTATTGGGTTATGCACTTCTAAATCTCATATTTATGGGTTATGCACATTGTTACTCTACAGGAAGTTCACTACTAGAAGTTCTCCATATTTTCTTGTGGAGAATTCATTGCAGAGCACATATAACCTGTCATGGACGCACAATAAAAATATGCAAGTGTTAGCTAAAGAACAAAGCTGTCAACCTACAGCGAATGAGGGAAATCTAACTATTATGCTCCTGGACAACAGAGAAGACCCAACAAAGTTGGTACCTCAACCTACTCTTTTATTTTTAAAATGTAAAGATACATACATATAGGCTGACTATATACGATTCATTTTTTTGGATCAGCCAGAGGGCTGATGGGAAAAAAACAAATGGATTTCTCCATGCACACAAGTGACAAGTGAGGTGGATGGAGCGATCCTCCCCACTGTCAGAACACAATAGCACAGCGGGAAGGATTCCTTCATCCACCTCACTTATGTGTCAGAATTTACTGATCACTGCTACAGCTGATTGACTGCAGCCACTGATCAAATAAAAGTGTTTGACAGAAGTTGATTGTTAGATCAACTTCTGTCAAGCGGGAATGGTCATAGATGGATTGAAAATTCAGCCGGTCCCTGCTGAACCAGGCACATTTTGATCAATCTATGGACAGCTTTACCCCACTTACTGCCATTTAAATGTCATATATTAAAACTTCAGTTGGCAGTTGGTTCTGGAATTTGTTAAATGGATAACATAGGATGTGTCTGAGTGCCTAGAGGGTTGGAGCTTTTTCTTGAAATGCTGGGCAGAACTCAAGGCTCTAATTACAGCCTGGGCCTAGAATCCAAGGGGGCAATTTAAAGACTAACACTTGCAGGCACTACAAGTGCAGCACTTCAACACTGTTGATAACATAGAATGGATTTAGACCAAGTTGGTAATTTGTCTTAATTTATACCTTAGTGGGAGTGTACATCACTGTGAACATGTGGTCTTGATGAGGTTGCAGGACGCCTTGCAGGGGGCTAATCATGAAAGCAGTATTTGCATCAATGTTATTCTTAATTTTCGCCATATCCACAGCTTGTCCCGGTTGTAAAGTTTGTAAATATGGCTTCATAATCTGCCAGTAGAATGGAAGCTCGACGTGCCTGATGGGTCATAACATACAGTTACAATACAAATTACTGACACAGGCAAATAGCATGGACTATATTGATTAAATCTACTTACGTTGTGTTTCTAATGACAATACTCTTTTGCACTGTGGAATGTAAATTTGTACTGGGAAAACGTATTAAATGGTCAGCTTTGACATCAGTAAGCTCACCAGGACAGGAAGTGTCTTTTCCTTCACTGACAGACACCAACTCTAAGCCCACAAACTGTCCATATCCTTGGAACAGAAGGAGAAACAAAATGGAATCTGAGGTTTAATACACATACTGTACATAGGCTAATGTATTACTAATCATTATATATTTGTCTATTCTTGCCCAAATTTTGCACTGCCAGAGTCTATGACAATCTTTCGTCCTGATCTAAAGCAGCACATGAAAGTGGCAGTGATTATTCTATGGAGATTAGGAATCTTGCTCTGAAAAATAACAGATATGTTCCAAAACTATAGAGAATTATTGTGAAATTGAACATTTTTGACTTAGATATAACTTAATCTCTACACTCAAAATATCAGCTATAATTGTAAATCAAAAAGTGCAATGGCAGCTTCCATACTTTTTTGCAAAGGAAATCAGGAAAATATGACATCATTCAAGCAAGCAACCTCTTCACAGCTCTACTGTTTGAATCAGTAACTGCTTTTAACAAAGGAAAAGTGTGCCATTTATGGCTGACTTTATTTAGGTGGTACATTGGAATATCTTTCACCATTTTCAATTAAAAAAGTGTGCCCTCTGACACAGATGAACATTTTGGGAAAGCACAATGAAACGTTTGAACTCTGAGGAAATGGAATTATCCATATTATGAGCCATTTTTTTTTTGCATACTGAAAACTATATGTAAGCATTACTGCAGACTTTCCCATAGCATGATGACTTGCTTGCCTCACAAATTAATCAGATTGGTGCATCATCAGTAAAATGGGTAGAAGATTGACAACGTTACAAATTTTCTCTTAACACACCTGCCAGTGTAAGTTCGTTGACCTGGCAGTTATCACAAACAATGGTGAAAACCTGGCTGTAGGTCTCCATGGATGAAGGGAAGAAGATAACCTGTAAAGGACAATAACGAGATATAGAATCCAAACATATACATATTTATTTTCCAAAACCTAATGCAATCAGTCTAATGATGGCCACACACATACTGATATGATCATTCAATTGACCAGTCGATGGGAACAAACAGATTACTTTACACAAAAATGTAACCTATACAAATCAAGCTCTTAAATGCACCATCAAATCAATAATAAAAATAATTAATCATTTTTGAATGCAGCATGTTGATTGACCATTCTAGAAATGTATTGATCTTTTCTTATCTTACTGTATATAGAGTATGTTCTATTAGAGAACCAGTAATAGATACTGATTGACTATGCAAACAAATAGCACCTTGTTTAATTTTTGTGAATGATATTGAAAACTGGCTGATAGCGAAAGGAGTATCCATGTGTGCTGACTTGTGCAATTATTTAATAGAACACAACACACACAACAAAATTCCTCTAATATAGATTGGATATTGACTAGGGTGTCTACCCAATAATGGGGGACCTCTAATAGTGAATCTCCAATCATACTCTACAATACATGTTTGGCAGGCTATCTGCTTCTTTAGGAGTATGGTTCAAGAAGAATATTAAATCTGTAAAAAGATACAAACCCAAAAAGAATACAGAGAAACAACGACATAGATAGGTACGTATATACTAATGTGCAATCACATCAAAAATAAAGATAACCACCAAAAAGTGAGTAAAAGCAAATATAGACCCAAATCTTTTCCCACACATTACCCAAATACCATGAAGGTGTGGGCAAAACATACTCACCAAAAACCACACCAATACCAAGGGACAGCAACGCCAATTTGCCGAGAGCAGGTGGAAATATAGATTGATAGGAACGAATAGGGACAGAATGTATAATTATACGTATGGCTTAACATAAGGCCATCACACTTAGGAAATGTCCCTAGAATCATCTGATTTGAGCTGTTATCCAAGACCACCTCTTTCCTTCCTGTCTATTTTCATCTGTTGCTGATTGCCCTTATTATTACATTGTGCTAGGTATGATGTTATGTTACTTATTGGGTGTTGTGATATGTACCCCAAGTGGGATGGCCTTATGTTAAGCCATACGTATAAGTAAACATTCTGTCCCTATCAGTTCCTATCCATTCATACCTCCACTTGAGTCCCGCACTCGGCCGGGAGACTGCCAAATTGGCGTTGCTGTCCCTTGGTATTGGTGTGGTTTTTGGTGAGTATGTTTTGCCACACCTTCATAGTATTTGGGTAATGTGTGGGAAAAGATTTGGATCTATATTCTTTATTTTTGATGTTTTATATATATATTCCTCTTGAACCAAAGTCCTGAAGAAGTGGATAACCCGCAAAACATGTAGAGTATGACTGGAGATTCCCTATTAGAGGTCCCCCATTATTGGGTAGACACCCTGGTCAATATCCAATTTATATTAGAGGATATTTGTTGAGTTCTATTTTAATCGCTTGTTCGCTCTTTATTGGACAATCATATTGTCTTCCTGTTGTTCAATTTTCTCTCTATAGGTGACTTTTTTTTACATACATTGATGTAATAAAGTTTTGTATTTTTTTAAAGTATCATTGTGTTGAGATTTTATATTGTACCATGAAAGCCCTCAATCCAATTTTTTATTCCATATGTTAATATATAGGACGAAGGTACACATTCTTTATTTTTTAGTTTGCTTGGCACACACCATATGTTTAAATCAAGCATAAATTACAATATGTATGGTGCACATCAGGCTAACAGAATCAGATAGATCATAATCAAGTAAGCAGAGCACGTGAAGTGAAGGTTACTACACTAACCTCAATAACAGTTTCTTGCCCAGGATACAGTTCAAACATAGCTGGGTGGATTCCGAAGGGTGCCTGTTCAACAAATCCTGCTGTTGCTATACTCTTCAAAAGACATTATACAAGTGTTAAACGCTATAGTCAATGACAAACAGAAATATGTAATGTTATTTTTGCCTTCTATGATTTAGAATTGCAGCTAAAGGCTAAAAGTGATACAAACACAAACTGTTAAATTGACATATTGTATACAGATGTTGGCAATATAATTATTTTAATATAAAAAAAATCTAAGTACCTTTTTCCTAATTGATATACAGCTGTCACAGGCCCCAGATCTTTCCCAGCCTTTCTGAAGGGAAACATCAGCAGGAGGAGCTTCTAGTCCTCTGCTGCTGGTCACATGTTTAAAAAAAAAAAAAAACAGCCTTTGGAATACGGAGTAAAAATAAATAATTAATACCAATAAAGTGTTTTAAAGTGGGAGTAAACTCCCTTGGTTGATTTTTACCTATAGGTAAACCTATAATAAGGCTTACCTATAGGTACAGTAAATATCTCCTAAACGTTCACTGTTTAGGAGATATTCTAGTGAGCAGGAGCCGGTGACATCACCGGCACATGCTCTCTGAAGGAACAGCATACCCGTAACCATTCCTTCAAAGCCCTGTGCCGTAAATAGAGATACATGTGCGTGGGAGTGACATTATTGGGGCTTGGCAATTCATATCACTGAAGCCCGCGAACCTGGAAGGAAGATCGGGTGAAGATGGAAGTGCCTACAGCAGTGACAGCACGCTGGTGGAAGGTTTTTCTTTCAGGTAAGTCTGCAATAATTTGTTTTTTTGCTGAGGTTTACTACCGCTTTAAATTGTTATATATATATATATATATATATATATATATATATATATATATATATATATATGTTTAAAATCAAATCTTTATTATTTTTTGGCAAAACCATGGTGTGGGTGGATTTCTGCCAGTCAGAGGCTGTGTCACGCCCCTCCAGCTTGTGTCATAGAACAGGGAGGTGAAGCCTCCATCAATCTACATATAATATTCCACCCCCATTGTGTTTATAGTCACATGGGCTGCTCAGATGTGATAGGGAGGAAATGTTCAGCATAGAAATACGCTGAAAAATAAGCATGTGCAGAGCTGCCAACACTGCTCTGCAAAATCCCTAGCTGAATTGAGGACATGGACAGGATCGGAAGATAGAGAACAGCAGGATCAATAAGAATTATTGCAGAATACAGAAAATGAATATCATAGTGAGTGTGAACAGCATGTAGAAAAAGCATTTATGAATATATTTATATATATATATATATATATATATATATATATTTTAATGATGTGGGTTTATTGACACTTTAAACTGAGAGGATAACCTGTCAGACTGTTACCATATTCCTCTGTTACACTAGCACCAGAACCTAAAAATGCTAAACTTTTCACCTTCTCTTTCAAGGCAAGGAGACGATCTGGAGCACAACCCGTTCTCTTTCAAAATGTATACAGAATGAGAATGTTAATAATGTAACCAGTTGGATTTTAGTTTCATCTAGCTTGAATTAGATTAGTTGTTACAGACAACATTTAAATTTTTCCTACTGCTACGTTTCATGCACAACACCTACTCTCAACATGCCTATCCAAAGTGTTTCTATTGAATGTTACATTTCCCTATTTAGTAAATATCAGTGTTTTCTGGCTGTGACATGACACCATCCAAACCTTCTAGAAGAGTGAGAACACAGTGAGTAACATTTGAAAGAGGTCTTACTCTGAAGTTTGCTGGAGGCCAGAGACTTTTGGGCATAATGCAGAAGCTTCCACGACTCAGCCCCTCATTCCTGCAGAGACATTCCAAGACCTTTACTCCTCCGACTAGGCACGGACCACAGTCCAGGATCCGAGGCACTGTTTAAACAATCAACAGTAACTAGTCAAAAACACTTATAGTAAAACCTAAGACAAAACATTTTTTGGTGATTTTGACAGAGTGGGGAAGAGTTAAAACCTCTGGTCAGGTTTTTATTGTGTAACAAGGCTCATTGTAACGGAAATGTGAAGGTTTATTAATGCATTAATTATTTATGATTAGGATTAATTAATAATGATGAATTAATATTTCTCCCACAAGATTAACCACTTACCGCATATTGACGTATATATACGTTGGTTTAGTGTCAACGGTCGGCTTTCCGTCCGTAACGACCGATGCGGCTCGCGAGCCGCTCGATCGTTACCCGGGTGAGCGGGAGGGGACGTCCCCACCCCTCCCGCGACCGTCCGCCGGCTGGATGGAGTCCCGATCAATGCCGGAAACGGCTTTGATCGGGTCTCCGATGACGTAACACGGAGGCGGCGTCCATGATGTCACTTCCGGGTTACTGTGCTGCAAAAAGCGGCACATTTAAAAAACGGCTGTATACAAAAACGCAGTTTTCGGCGTTTTGCATACATGGAAGTGTAGTGGAGGGGTCGAGGGTCTTTTAGACCCTCGATCCCTCCATAAAGAGAACCTGTCACTGCATATTGGTGTCACAAGGGATGTTTACATTGCTTGTGACAGCAATAAAAGTGATCAGATTTTTTTTTTTTTTTTAAAAACCTGTAATAAAGTTAAAAAAAAAAATAAAATAAATAGGAAAAAAAAAAATGTAGCCGCCCCCATCACCGTTAGCTCGCGCACAAAAAAAAACGTATACGGAAGTCGAGCCGCGAATGAAATCGCTGTTCAAACCACACATGTGAGGTATCGCTGCGATCGCCAGAGCGTGTGCAATAATTAAAAAAAAAGAGCTACACTCTAACTCTAAACTGGTAACCTTTAAATAAATTTAAAGCGTCGCCGATTGAGATCTCTATTGACCGTAGTTTGTCGCCATCCCACGGGGGGGCGCAATTTTAAACTGTAACATGTTGGGTATCTATTTACTCGGCGTGACATCATCTTTCACAATATACAAAAAAATGGGCTAACTTTACTGTTTAGTTTTTTTTAAATGCAGTGAAATGTGATTTTTCAAAATTTTTCCAAAAAAATGGCGTTTTAAAGACCGCTGCGCAAATACCGCGTGACAAAAAATATTGCAATGACCGACATTTTATTCTCCAGTCTTTGCTAAAAAAATATATATAATGTTTGGGGATTCTAAGTAGTTTTCTAGGAAAAAATACTGGTTTTAACTTGTGTACAAAAAGTGTCCGAAATAGGGCTGGGGCTTAAGTGGTTAAGTTTTGTGGACTGTGATACATCTCAGGTTAAGAGCATTGCACTTTGGGAATTGTGGTCTCAGCCAGAGGGAAATCCATTACTAATCAGACACAGGAAACTACAAAATCCAGTGTGCCTTAAGTCAGGAGGGGTCATATAAATTAGAAAGCCCGCAAAAACAAATGGAAAAACAAATGGAAAAATGGAAAAAAGAGACTGGTGTGTTCAGAAGTGAAGATCCTGTCTGGGAGAGAGACAGGAAGGGAGATGCAGGGAATTACTGTGCATTACAGTGAAGACAGGGTCTGCCAGTTCCATAGAACTGAGAAAGCTACGTAATCCGCCAAGTCCAGTCTGTGGGGCCCACTCGAGCCAGGGATCATCCTGATGCTTAGTACTGGAGCCGCCAGAAATCCAGACCTGCTGGTTTCTGCTGTGATGCTGCCAAGCCTAGCTAAATGCTGCATCACAGAGGTACCGCTGTCTGATTGCTGCAGAAGTCCACCTGGAATCATTCTCATCTAAAAGGGGTCCCCTGTTAATCACTGAGGGAGACCTTCTACTACAAATACTGTGGAGTTGGTGAGTGGGATATTAACCCTTTGTGACTTATTGACTGACTATTGAAATCTATTGAATGCCATATTACACTATGCCCCTTAAAGGCACCACCTATTATCTATTGATGTTCTGGAACAGTCCTGGCGCTCAGAACAGTAACCCTGAACATATGTGATATATCTACCACTATACCTCTAATAATTAACCCCATTCTGGACACTTCTCCACTCAGTGCTCTCACGGTGTTCATTTATAACTGAAACATAGTAAACTGTGTTAACTATGCTTCAGTTTGTGAGTGTACAGGAAGCTGCTCATCACAGAGCACTTCCCATTCATTCACTGTCCCATGCAACTGAGGCTGCAGAGAAATGAATGTGTTTCTGAGCTTTGGGGTGCACACCCTAATACAATAGGCACAGTGCACACCTATGTATACAACCCATTTCCTTGTTGCATAAACTATTCCCTCTAGTGCTCCAACATCTTCAAGAGCTCCAACGTAGCCAGCCGAATACTTATATTAAGAACCTGTTATCTTGCATAGTCAAAAGTTTATGATTACTTTGCAATTATTGAATTATAGCCTAGGCCTAGCCTTCTCACCATAAGTGAATCTATGTGACTTAGCCATTATTCTCTTGATACAAATTTTACCGTCACCTTAGGCTGTTTATTTTCAATGAAAAAGCTACAGTTTATGCTGACCTAACCAGAACTTGAGGTGGCACTCCTACTATATTGTTTGATATTTGAAACAGTATATCTCAAAAAGTATTCCACATTGTATAATCCCGTTCTTTTTTTTTTTTTTAAAGTATTCATATTCTCAATATATTTTGTCTTTCCACTTTAAGGTTTAGTGTCTCATTCAGGGTGTGCAGTGAATGAATAGGAAGTGCGCAAGCTGAGCAGCTTCCTGTTCATTTCACAAACTGAAGCATAGCAAACACTTAGTAAGTAAAACACTTTACTATGCTTCAGCTATGAATAAACACAGTGAGTCAGTGTGTTCACTATGTTCATTTAGAAAAGGAAGGGGCTGGTGAATAATATATTAACTAGCCCTTTTTTCCGCACCACTTCCTGAAACATCTCCCCCAGCAGCTGGGGGTAGAGGAGAGTAGGGAGGCCAGCAGCACTGCGGGGGGTGCAACACTGGGGTAAGCCTGGGCAGAAAGGGAAATCGGCACCGCACAGAGTGATTAGGGTGTGCCCAGTCACTCCCCCTGCGCACGCCTATGCCTAAGGTACTAACCAAAAGCTATCAGTCTTTGTCTATTGACGTGTAAACCTGAGGTGTCAGAGATACAAAGATCTTTGTAGAGGTCAAGTTAAGAACAGAGGACCCAATAAAACCATTGGCTCCTGCGGGGGTAGCGCTACAATTGATATCTGTGTTCCCATTTCAGCTGACCCTTGTGACCCCACAAGTAACAGGGATCTACTCCAATAGGGCACACATGTACACTATAAAAAAAATTTTTTTATTTCTGTCTGTCTACACAATTCCACCTACTTCCTGTTCTGATTATCGCACAGGACTTAAGTAGAAATACACTATATGGTGAAAGGTTTGTGTACACCTGACCATTACACCAATATGATCTTCTTGAAAGTTCTAAAACTATGGGTATTAATATGGAGCTTCTGTCCTTGGAGGCTTTAAGTGGCTACACTATTCTGGAACCTTGGAGTGTGTCTGGGGGGCATTTATACCCATTTAGCTAAAAGAGTATTTGTTGGATAAGAAGCCCTGACTGGCAATTATTCCTAAAAGTATTCATTAACATTGAAGTTAGGGCTCTGTGCAGGCCACTCAAATTCCTCTACACCTAAGCATGTCTTTATAGACATAACTTTGTGCACAGGGACACAGCCTCCTTCCTTTGTAAATGAAAAAAAAACTTCCCCACACTGTTGCTACAAAGTTGGTAGCACATAATTGTGTAAGATGAACTGTATGCTGTAGCATATATAGTATATATGGCCATATAGCGTATTAATAGAAAAGAAAAAGATAAAACAAAAAAGGAAAAAATGGGCTATATATAGTAAATACAAACAAAACACGAAGTGCAAGCAGCAACATATCTGTGAGATATTAGCACACTTCCAATACAAAAATACCTTTTTAAGTTGCGCTAAAATAATAAACATAAAAAGTCCACAAGTATAATGTGATAATCCAAATGGGTGTCACTAACATAAGTAGTCCA
The DNA here is from genome assembly GCF_965119305.1 of Pelophylax lessonae. NCBI lineage: Eukaryota > Metazoa > Chordata > Amphibia > Anura > Ranidae > Pelophylax > Pelophylax lessonae. The sequence continues at coordinate 118,829,030 of NC_138772.1, forward strand.
CAAGGTAAAATAGTAATTCTGATAAGTGTCACTACCATCCACCACCCTAGAAAGTGATCTTATTAGCAAAAAAATCAGGGAAGTTCGAAAGGTATAGACTAGACTACCAGCAAGGGCAGGAATTCAATTGGAAAAAAGGTCCAAATACATACTTAGCAGGTGAGGAATACTCCAAAAGAGAGGAGGACAACAGACCTCCTTTCTTGGGTGCCCAGGAACCAAAAGGAATAAATTCTAAAGGAAAAAATAGATGGAATTTCCATCAGAGTAAGACACCAAAGAAAAACCCTAGAGACACCAGCACAACCAGAAAGAGGGGCACTAGACAGAACATTGGGAATACCAATACCTTTACTTCTGGTATCCCTAAAAAAGATAATTAATGGACCCTCCAGAAATTCAAAGAATCCTGGAGAGGAGGCAGAACCAAGGGGTGCAACCGACATCTATCCACAACATGGGAATTTTGGACACAAAAAGAACAGTACACATTCCACGAATACAAGTCCTCCAATCTACTTAGACCCACCTACATCTAGTCCCCCCCCCCAGAATCAAGAGCACCAGAATGCCCCCCTTTTTTAGAACTGGGGGCTGCCGGGGGATTCACCCCAGCAGCCTCTAGTCATTACAGCTCACTCCCACAGAGACAGTCAGTAAGGAAAAGAGAAGAAGGAGGAAGAGAGGGGGAGAGAACATCAAAAAGAGGGAGAAAGTAATGCAGGAACATACCACCATTAAGATTTATAATCTGTCCAGCTCAGTATTTGCTGATACGGAGCTGGACTTATTACGGAAAGGTCTTAATTTTGCCCCTAAAAATCCCCCAAACCTGTTTGAGCTCTTCATGGACTTCAATAATTACATCAGGTGTTTGACGGTCAAGAGATACTTTGCACTTAAAAATTAAACTCCTAAGGAGCCTCATAGATTTGGGTTAGAACCACTAGGGGTAGATGAGAACCTTGAGGATGATGCACTACCCATCCTGGAAAGTTTGCTTCAAGAGGGTGGCTGCGAAAACCTACAAGTGGAACTGGAAGTGAGTTGTCAGGAAGGTAGGAAAATGATGCCCAGGCATTTTAAAACCAAGTCTTCCTTTTTTCCCTATTGAGTCAACGGTAATTTCATCCAGACTTTTTATGAAGTGGTGTTTGGCGAGATGAAACATATTTGTCAGAAGAATACTAATAATAATGCCAGACACGTGGTCAGAGGTGCAAATTGGGAAATTTCGGAAGATGCAATCAAAAGCCTCAAAAACAATGATCGTATAATTATAAGACAGACAGATAAAGGTTGAGGTCTGGGTATACAAGACAGATCTGCCTATCTGGCAGAGGCCATGAGGTTGCTTGGAGATATGAATACATATGAGACACTCCCCAAGGACCCCCTGCCAGAATATAACATTTTACTAAAACAACTGCTGGATGGGGCACCTAGGGATTAAGTTATTACAAAAAATGGGTACCAGTTTCTGTTTAGGCAATATCAGCTCACCCCACACTTCTATCATATACCTAAGATTCAAAAGGACCTGGTTAACCCTCCAGGTAGGCCCATCATAGCAGGTTTCGATAGCATTACCAGTAACCTGGGATGCTACATTGACTACTTCCTCCAGAATTTAGTGTCAGAATTACCTTCTTACGTTAGAGCTTCTGGCCATATGCTGGACATTTTGTTCTCCTTTAGGTGGTGTCCACAATACAAGTGGCTATCCCTGGACGTTACATGCGCCCTCTGTCTATTTCTTCATTTCCCCTTAGAAAGTGACCCTGCATGTGAACACCGGTACCAATTGTTCGAAAAACTCCCTTACCGAATGATTTAGACCTCTCATTACAAAAGGTCATAAACGCTTGTAGCTCCATACCCAGCCAGGGTCTTACCCAAAATACAGAAAGCTCCACATACTGTAAACTTGTAAAATGTTATTATTCAGATAAAAATTGATTGCACTTACAGTGTAGATGTAAAAAAATGTCTAAAATTGTGTGCGTAGGCCGGCACACACACACACACAACCTGTCCTTCCGGTATTTAAGGGAATCAGTGATGTCAGCGCGTAGCTCCTCCCTACATGTTTCATGATACGTTGACATCGTCCAGGGTCACAGACGGCGCGCTGAGTCACCACTTACATCTAGTGAACTAAAGTCACGGTCAAAAAGTATATAGCAGCCACCTCAGTGGGACCTATAAGGTCACACTGTTGCAGCTCACTGATGACCTCTAGTGGACAGCTACAAAATAATTAAAAATTAGCCTCTACAGTACACAAACCACACAGCAGGAACTAGAAATAATGTATCATTGGTGCCACATCATTGAATTCAAGAGTAACAACTAGTGGGTAAAATTGGCATGACCAAAAATACTAGCCTAGCCACAAATTCTAATATCTATGTCCCCTGTGCCAATCGGCACAAAATATGAATATAACATACTACAAAAGTTTATTAAAATAGACTTTGACTATTAAAACCTCAATCAGGAGAACCAAGACTCAGACAGAGTTTAAAACTCAAACAACCTAAAAAGGATAGATACTTATTTCAGCATTGTTAATACATGCACTTACATCAATATCCACATTTAAACCATAAGGTATGTAAAATGTTAACCTATATATCTAGGCCATCTCTGATCTAGAAATTTCCCTGACTAGAGATCTACCCCTCCAGTGAAGTTTGTATTTATCTATACCAAGAAACAGGGTGTTGGAAGGGTCTCTATTGTGCACCAAGGCATAATGTTTAGACACAGAATGGTTCTTGAAACCCTTTTTAATGTTACTAATGTGTTCATTCAACTTCACTTGTAAGGCCCTCTTAGTCCCATATATTGTAGTCCACAAGGGCACTGCAACAAATATACTACTCCTATGGTGGAGCATGTAATGAACGGTTCAATCTCAAAAGCACAAGAGATACTAGTTGAGGTAAAACAGCTCATTCTCCTGCTCTTACATGTATTGATGGTGCGTACCTAACATTTTCTACATTGATAAAGATTTTTTAAAAAAAGCTTCTGTTGCTCACTGGTGGGTTATGAGCATTCTAAGCTATTTTATCCCTCAAAGAGGGAGCCCCTTTGAAAATCACTTGAGGTCTTTTGGGTAAGACAGTGCTCAACACCCTGTTGTTGTCCAATATGTGCCAATGTTTTTGTATTAGCCTCTTCACATTCTGATGTTGTTTTGAGAACGTTGTAAAAAATGGGATAAATTATGTATTAGTGTCTACGCTATTACTTTTTGGTCTTTCCCTCAATAGTAACGATCTATCCATTTCTTGAATCTCGCTCAAAGTCGTACGGAGGGACTCAGGATTATAACCCTTCTTAACAAACCTATTTGTCAGGTCAGCTTTCTGTGTTTTAAATACCTCCACCTCAGTGCAATTACCCCTGTTTCGCATATACTGCCTTTTAAGTACTGATCTCAACCAAGACTTGTGGTTGCAGCTATCCATGGGCTTAAAGAAAGTAGAAGTAACAAATTTCCCATCTTTAAAAGTAATTTTTAAATCCAGAAAACGAATCTCTTTCAAAATTGCCTCAAAGTTTAGAGAGATTCTCCTCTCGTTATTAAGAAATATCATAAACTCATTGTAACTCAGGGCCACTCCCATCCCATAGGAGGAGGATGTCATCTTTATACCTAGCCCATAGGACAATCTGAGGTTTCTGTTGTGCATAGATGACATGCTCCTCCCATTTAGCCATAAACAGATTTGCCATACTGGGGGCATATTTAGCCCCCATGGCCACTCCTCTGTCCTGGCGATAAAATTGGTTTTCAAACCAGAAATACCTATGCGTCACCGCAAGCCCAAGAGGTTCCATAATAAAATCCAACTGTCTGTTAGGGAGACCTTAATTCTCAGTCCAGATAATATTTCACAGCCGCAAGGCTGAGATTATGTGGTTAGATCGTATACAGTGAAGATATGTCTGCTGTCACCAACCACAATCCCTCTTTAGGTGTATAATTTGATAATAGATTGATAGTATGTCTGGTAAATTTCTTGTATGATGGCATTTTCTGTACAAAAGGCTGGAGGTAATAATCTATATATTTGTCCACTCGGGACGTAACCAAATCGATCTTACTGACAATTGGACGACCCGGTGGGCAAGTTTGTCTCTTGTATCTTTGGTGGATAATATATTATTGGGTACGGGGCGCACTTGGCACTAAGAAAGCTTTTTCCTTCTTGTTTATAATACCTTGTTTTGAACCCCTATTGACAATGATTTCAACTTCCCTTTTGTATTTCAAAACAGGGTCCCTATTTAAAAGGGTAAAGGTTTCCTGATCCCCAACTATGCGGTGCATCTCTGTCAGATAATCACATCTGTCCAGGACCACAATTCCACCTCCCTTATCCGCTGGTCATATAACCAATGACTTATTTTTACACAGGGAATCTAAACCTTTTTCCAAATCCTTCTGCATTTTCACATTCTTAACCTTCATCAGATCCAAATCTCCCAGGACAACATCCCGAAAGACCTTCAGTGAAGGAGCTAATGCCCCTGGAGGGTTGAGCAAAGAGGCATTATATAAATGTGTCTATAAAAGTGTTGGTATTTGGATGAAACAACTCTACTTTCTTTAATAGGACAACAAGTATCGCTTAATGTTGAGTTTTCGCACATACTTGTAAACATTCATATATGTCTGAAACTTGCTCATCCTCCTAGGTGGAGCAAATTTCAGACCCCTATTTAGAATCAACCTCTCTGATTCTGTTAACACTTGATGGCTTAAATTGTAAATCCCAGCCCCTTTTATGTTCTCTTTCTGTTTGATTAAGTCCGCCTCCCCCCTCTAGTTCCTCTCTTTGTTCCACAGGTCTTTTTTATACCTTGATTGGCTCTGGGTATACCCCAGTCCTGGTTTCCTTAGTTGTTGATCTGATCTGAGTCTTGGTTTTCCTGACTGGGGTTTTAATAGAGTAAAAGACTATTTTAATACATTTTTGTAGTATGTATATTTTATATTTCCTGCCGATTGGCACAGAGGACATACAAATTAGAATTTGAGGATAGGCTAGTATTTTGATTCATATGAGTTTAGCCCACTAGATGTCACTCTTGAGTTTAATGATGTGACACCACTGATACATTATTTCTACTTCCTGCTGTTTGGTTTGTGTAGAGGCCAATGTTTAATTATTTTGTAGCTGTCCACTAGAGGTCATCAGTGAACTACAGAAGTGTGACCTTATAGGTCCCACTGAGGTGGCTTCTATATTTTTTTTTGCCTGTGGTGTGAATTATCAGATTTTGGAGTTATATGGCTTTATTGCACTAGATGTCACTGTTTATGATTTAATTCCGTGACATCATTATAAGAATATTTCTATTTCCATTGTGTATATTTTATATACTCTTTTTTTAAAATTTTATAACAGACATTTTATGAGGCGGCATTAACGTGACTGTATTGGTCTAAACGCGGTGCTGCCCATAAATAAAAAGGCTCTATTCGGAAATATGGAAGGGTAAAGCAATTCTGACCTCCTTTCAGTAACTGAAAGTGAGGCTTGGTTACGATCTAGCTGAACATTTGGCTCTGTTGTTGCCATCTGAGGCTCAGATCGAGGTGTGGTCTGTGTGTAAGGTATATTAAGTGGTGACTCAGCGCGCCGCCCGTGCCCCTGGGCAACGTCAACATATGACGAAACGCATAGGACGGAGCGACACACTGACATCACGATACCCTCAAATCCCGGAAGGACGGGTTGTTGTGTGTGTCAGTCTACGCACACAATTTTAGTTTTTTTTTTTTACATATACGCTGTAAGTGCAAACTATTTTTGTATTCTGAATAATAAAATTTTACAAGTTTACACTTTTTACGTTTATTTTTTTGGTGCAACTTATATAAGTAAAGAAAAAAATAAACACATAACAAAGCTGAGGAATGAAATTACCATTTAAAAATATAAAAGGGCCTACAAAATAAACGATATAAACAAAAATAGAACAAACCAAATAGAATAATCCCAAAAAGGTTAATTCATAATAAAATAGTTTTTATCTATAAGGTGAGAATTAAGGAACACAAATATAAATCCATTCCTTACATGTAAGTATTGGAGGTGGTCTCCTTGCTTCAATAGGGACTAAAACTGGATATGGTGCTTGTGACTCCACCAATATGAAATCCTCAAAGTCAGCCAAAGAGTCAGGAACAAAACGTACTGTATAATGACAACTCATTCCCGGTGCTACAATTCCACCTTCTCCAGGAAACTTTCCTAGAAGCACAAATACAAAATACAGAGCTGCGGTCATGGGTAGCATGTATAAAAATTAGCCACACTTTAACAGACAAATATCGTGAATAGGAGATATGAACTACTACTAATATTTATAACAAATAGTATTGTAGAATATTATTTAAAGGGGTTGTAAAGTCATAAGGTTTTCTATCTTAATGCATTCTATGCATTAAGATAAAAAGCCTTTTGTGTGCAGCAGCTCCCCTCAGTCCCCCTAATACTTACCTGACCCCCCTCTCTATCCAATGATGTCCACGTATGCCTCAGCCATCTGGGACTCTCTCTCCTTATTGGCTGAGACACAGCAGCAGCGCCATTGGCTCCCACTGCTGTCAATCAGTTAGCTAATCAGTAGAGAGAGGGGGTGGGGCCGAACAGCAGTTCCATGTCTGAATGGATTCATGGAGCTGCAGCTCGGCTCAGGTTCCCTCATATCAAGCTGATTGCTGTGGTGGCACTCAAAAGGAGGGAGGGGCCAGGAGCTCCAGCCAGGGACCCTGTAAGAGGAGTATCTGTCCTGCCCTGTTCAAAAGCACTGCAAAGAGGAGGTAAGTATAGTATGTTTTATTTTAATAGAAAAAAAAACGAGACTTTACAATCACTTTAAGTGCTTATCAAAGGCTTTTCTGCATCGGTATTTTTTTTACTGTTGGGGGAAATTGGGCCATATTTGTTAGGATTTTTGCCCTCCTCTGGGTCCCCTTTTCAGATTCTGTGGGTGCAAAGTGTTTTTTTTTGTTTTTTGTAAAAAGGCATGTTTTTTTTCATTTAAAGTTGCACTCTAGGCAGATATATAAGATATTTAACAAAAAAAAAAAAAAAAGAGCACAGTTGATTGCCCAGCAATTTATTTCTGCTCCATCAGTGTACAACCAGCAAACTTGTGTTGTCATCCAAGCTGTGCTTTCACTGCAATAGGGGTTAAGGACTTGACTGTGCATGTCTGGCAGGAGTGTCTGAATCAAACAATAGTCTAAAAACTAGGGTTGCACCGATACTGGTATCGGTATCGTTACTGATACTAAGCATTTGCACGGGTACTGGTAACTCGTGCAAATGCTCCGATACCCAAAACCGATACCTTTGTGGTGGGATTTGAGCCCATACAAAATGAATGGGCTCAAATCGCACTGCAAAGAATTCCATGTGATTTAAACAAGAATGCAGCGGGAGTCTTGTCCGAATCACATGCCGTCCACCACTCCTGTGTGAACCTAGGGTTGTCTTAGTGACTTCAGTACTGGTAGATATCGGTTCTCGTACTCGGTGGTAAAAAAACGGTATCGTGCAACCCTACTAAAAGAATTACCTACATTGTCATACCTGTCAAAAAATGAAGACATGCATTGATATTTATGTTTTACTTACCAAGTCCAACAGAAAAATATGGAGTGGAAGGAGGGATGATCCTCACGTGACGACTTGATGCTGTCATGTTCCTCAACTCCACCGTCATCTTTATGTATTTAAACAGAGATGAAATCAGTTACATGCTGTAGAAGACCTCTAGCTTCATTAGGCTGTACAATTTTCTGTTAGATCTACCAAAATCCATATAATATGAGGTCAAAACTAAACAACACTTTCAATTGTATCCTATAAAGCAGCGCCACCTCAGTGTAGATTAAAAGGTTATTTATTACATAAAAACAACAAAGTAACTCACACAGAGGAGTGTATATGTACCTGCCTTTGTACTACATAGTTGAAGGTAAATCTAGAGAAAATTGTACAGAAAAGTGTAAGAAAATTGTATAATGTATGGCCATCCTTAATCTGTTTTTAAATATTCTGTGCATGTTAAAAAAAGAAAAAATCATCCAAATGCAATAATTATAAATATAAGCTTCCTAAAAATATACTATACTTTCTCTTTAAAATTTGGAACGTGTCTGTGTTGAGTTTGCATGTTTTCCCTGTGCTTGTCTGGGTTTCCTCCGGGTACTCCAGTTTCCTCCAAAGATATGTTAAAAAGTTAATTGGATCCTGTCTAAAATTGCCCTACTATGTGTATAAATGAATGTGAGTTAAGGACCTTAGATTGTAAACTTGTTAAGGGCAGGAATTGGTGAATGTACAATATATATGTAAAGTGCTGTGTAAATTGTTGGTGCTGTATAAATACATGTAACAAATTAATAATTAATAAAATTCTCTCAACCACGATCACACTGTTGAAAATCACCTCATATATCTGTCCGATCTCATATTCTGGGAAGAAGATAACAGGCGGGTTAGCTAGAAATATTGGTATTGGCTCAGTGGGATCACTAGTTAAAAAAAAAGAACAAAAAAGTTAAATCAGTATAATTTGATAAAAAAAAAAAATTTCCTAGCATATTATCCAGTTAGTCATTACAAAAAGAACTAATGAAATAGTTTCAACAATGTTAAAAACAGGTGTTTGCTGTATACATACATACACAAATACATCTGAAGCCACAATGCCATAATACGGCATCTTTGAAAAGTGTGGTCCCTACTCTAAATTACGGGGCACATCTAGAAAAAAAATAACCCAAGTGCAGGCTTACCTTGGAGGTAGCCCCACCCTCCTTAACCTCCCTGGCGGTATGATTCTTTTGGATTTTAGGTGCTGAAAGCGGTACCATTATTTTGCATTTATATATATATATATATATATATATATATATATATATATATATATATATATATATATATATAATGTATACAGTTGGTTTGGGCTGCTCATTCACAAGAATTACGTATATATATATATATATATATATATATATACGTATATATATATATATATATATATATATATATATGCATATATATTTACATAAAAAGTACAGTAAAACTGCAGGAAAGGGCACTGGGGGGCAATCTAATGTGATTTTTTTTGAATGGTATCAGTGTGTTTGGTGTGTTTTTACATTTGAATTTGCCGCCGGTTCCACCCCCCTGCGAACGTCACGTCGCAGGAGACGGAAGCCGGGGCACGGAGACGATCGGGAAGAAGAACCTGGATCCCGGTGACAAGGTAAGAAACCTCTTTTACAGGATCCAGCAATGCTTCTGGCGGTACCCCGAGTGTGGCTCGGGGTTACCGCTTTTGGCTCTGAAATTTAACCCCGAGCCACGCTCGGGAATACCGCTAGGAAGGTTAAAGTGGAACTTCACCCAAAAGGGGAACTTCCACTGTTCCTCCTCCTCCCCCTCTTCTGCAATATTGCTGGTTTTGACAGATACCTGCTCCCACTTCTACTCAGATCGCCTAGGTGTCCCAAGCAGAAGTTCTCCTCTCTCCCTCCATTCCCTTCTCCCCCATATGTTACAGGTCCCAGAAGACTGCGGGACCATTCACAAAGTAAAGTGCGGCTCACGCATGAGCGGTGGGCGGCCGGCTGTGAAGCCACACGCTGTCACAGCTGGCTGTTCACAGTTAACATGCTGGCACCGGGGACCGAAGACTGGTGGAAAAAATGGCCCGGGTGAGCAAAGATCCTTGGATAGGTGAGTGTCTGTTTATTACAAACCAGCAGCTACAGTTTTTTTAAACATTTTCAGAAATATAACTGGAGCTCCTCTTTACCACAACACACCAAAAGCCTAGATTCGCTCAAGGAAGCTAAAGACTTGCAGTATGCATCTGCACCAAATCCAACAAAACCCAAAATGGCAACTGCCTAGATTCATTTCTATTATAAAGATACTGGCATGACATTAAATGGTGTTTTAATGATTATTTCCCTTTAAAGTGGTGTAAAATCCAAAACCAAAAATGTAATATACTGCAACTTACTAATTATTAGATGTGGGAAATGCATTTGTTTTCTTTTTTTTGTTTTCTTTTTTTTCTCCCTCTGTTTTTATCTGGTGATCTGGCCAGTAACACACCTCATGTATTAGACACCCTCTGGATGAAGAACAGATTTAGATACACTAACACATTTAAGCCAAACTCCAGCTAATACTTTATAAGCAGTTACAGCAACAGTTTCTTTCCCTTTTGGGATAAACCTTTTACATAAATAAATAAAAGCTGATTATTGTAAGCACCCCTATCAGTGGTGAATGATTTGTCTCACCACCCTAACTGTTACACCTTCAGGACAGTTTGTTCTGGCTGGATCCTCAGGTGAAAAAAAAAGGAAAGGGAAGCCTACAAAAGAACACTGATGCAGCAATCACATTTAAGAATTGGTAAACTGCAATATGATACATGTTTGCTTTTGGGTTTAAACTAGCCAACATAGCTTTGGCAGGAATTTAAGTTCTCATGAGCTGGGCCCCCCTATACCTCTTGTTTTATATTGTACTGTAACTGTACTACCTCCCTTTATTTTGTAAAGTGCTGCACAAACTGTTGATTCAAATCTGTAAAGAAAAGCGCACGCAACCTCGGGCAATAACGCTTTAATAAAGGACAACAACACAGTACATTGGAATTGCACTCACACTTTTCCTTTAAGACAATCGCTTTACAGCATTCCAACAGGAGCTACTCGCTCCTCCCGTCCCTCCAGATAGTGACTCTGCGGTCTCCTCATTCGCGGCTGCCGCCGCTGTATCCCCGCTCTCCTTCACTTCCTGTGTTGCCTGGTCACCGGATGCCGGTTCTAGTGCGCCTGCGCACTATACCAACGTAATCTACGGCGCCTCAGGAGAGCCTCAGCCAAAGCCGGAGCCACAAGTTGTACGGAGCTGCGAGGTGGGAGATTCAAGACACGGGTGCACTGCCTCTGCTGTTACTAAGGACAACGCGTTTCGGAGGCGGAGCCTCCTTCCTCAGGTCCCACCTTGCTTCCTGCTAACGCCCCTCCCTATATACCCGGGATACCATCGGCCCTAATTATTTAATTGTGTATTCTTAAAGGGGCCAGTAACCAATAATCCTTATCCACCTTGGCTGGGACGGGAGAAGCAAGGGGCTATCCACTTTTAAAAAACATATATTAAAAAACATACATTAAAGATACAGTTTAAGATACAATTTAAAATACAATTTAAAATTTAAAATACAATTTAATACCAGCGCAGATATTAACCAGAGCTATTATAGATACATGTTTGGATATCACATTCCCTACATAGAAATGGTTGTCTCCTGCTAAAAATACATAAACGTATCCTAAAAGTATATATGTATATAAGACTCTAAGCTACATCAGCATTTCCTAATACCAATAGTCGACGGATCATATTAATTCCACATTATCTCTCATCCATCTACCAGGATAATTTCATAAGTCAGGATAATACACATAATAAATATATAAAAAAATATTTAAAAAATATAAAAAAATATAAAAAAATACTAGTCTCATTAGAATTCAGTAAGATAAGATTCAATTCCATATGGCACATATGCAAATATCAATTAGTATATGAGGATACTACTCCATATGGGCCAACCAAATGTACTACACGACAGTTGTTTATATTTCTCATATATATATACACACACACATATATATATATATATATATATATATATATATATGTATATATACACACACACATGAGGAATACATATACATATACCTACACATACCCATCGGTGGTGACACCCTGAGTATCCCCAAATATATATCTATACATATACACCTATTCACATACCCAGCTGCTCAGATATTGTTGTGTGGACACGAATGTGCGTATGCCTCCGTGCACACTTCACAGACACATGGCCTGGCAGGGACTATGTTCCCTACCCTTGGTAACCATGTGTATGTGCATGTGCTGGAACCCACTCTACCATGCCCACACCCCCGTGCTGATATGTCAAATGATCGTGTTGACTTCCAGCTCCTCATTGAGCCCACCCGGCGACATGGACCCAAGCGTAAAGATCCAGAATGTTTCTTGCCTGCACAGGATCGAAAACCTTTCACCTTCTGGGAGAGTCATAGATATGGCTTCAATCCCAAATAGTTCCAGGCCTGCAGTATCCCCACCATGCGCTTTACAGAAGTGTCTTGGCACGCTATGCTTGTCTTTTTTCTGCTCAATAAACCGGCGATGTTCGCCAAACCTGGTGCGCATTGCTCTAACTGTCCTGCCAACATAAATTAAGCCACATGGGCACCTCAAGCCATAGACCACAAACTGTGTACCACAGCTAATGAATTGTTTGATATTATAGGAGCGCCCTGCAACTGATGTAAAGCTACTTTTGCCATGTTGCATAAATGCACAAGCTGATGTAGCTTAGAGTCTTATATACATATATACTTTTAGGATACGTTTATGTATTTTTAGCAGGAGACAACCATTGCTATGTAGGGAATGTGATATCCAAACATGTATCTATAATAGCTCTGGTTAATATCTGCGCTGGTATTAAATTGTATTTTAAATTTTAAATTGTATTTTAAATTGTATCTTAAACTGTATCTTTAATGTATGTTTTTTAATATATGTTTTTTAAAAGTGGATAGCCCCTTGCTTCTCCCGTCCCAGCCAAGGTGGATAAGGATTATTGGTTACTGGCCCCTTTAAGAATACACAATTAAATAATTAGGGCCGATGGTATCCCGGGTATATAGGGAGGGGCGTTAGCAGGAAGCAAGGTGGGACCTGAGGAAGGAGGCTCCGCCTCCGAAACGCGTTGTCCGTAGTAACAGCAGAGGCAGTGCACCCGTGTCTTGAATCTCCCACCTCGCAGCTCCGTACAACTTGTGGCTCCGGCTTTGGCTGAGGCTCGCCTGAGGCGCCGTAGATTACGTTGGTATAGTGCGCAGGCGCACTAGAACCGGCATCCGGTGACCAGGCAACACAGGAAGTGAAGGAGAGCGGGGATACAGCGGCGGCAGCCGCGAATGAGGAGACCGCAGAGTCACTATCTGGAGGGACGGGAGGAGCGAGTAGCTCCTGTTGGAATGCTGTAAAGCGATTGTCTTAAAGGAAAAGTGTGAGTGCAATTCCAATGTACTGTGTTGTTGTCCTTTATTAAAGCGTTATTGCCCGAGGTTGCGTGCGCTTTTCTTTACAGATTTGAATTGTTTTGATCCGCCCCCCCCCCCCCCCAGTGGAGTGAGAGAGGAGCAGCAGCAACCAGGACATTTCAGCTATAAAACATACAAACAAAGGAGGTGAACACATGGACAGCGCCATGGGCTGGTGAAGTACTCCTCTTTGTACTTGTTGTATATCAGCATGTGCAGGATCTGTCCTTTTTGATTGTTACAAACTGTTGATGGTTTGCAAATCCAGTGTTTGGAGATCGTTGCAATACTTTATGTCACACTGTATTTGCGCAGCGGTCTTACAAACGCAATTTTTTTGGGGAAAAAACATTTTTTAATTAGAAAATAAAAAAACAGTAAAGTTAGTCTAATTTTTTTGTATAATGTGAAAGATAATGTTATGCCGAGTAAATTGAAGAAGTCATGCTTTAAAATTGTGCACGCTCGTGGAATGGCAACAAACTTTGGTACTTAAAAATCTCTATAGGCGACGCTTTAAAAATTTCTACAGGTTACCAGTTTAGAGTTACAGAGGAGGTCAAGTGCTAAAATTATTGCCCTTGCTCTATCAATTGCGGTGATACCTCACATGTGTGGTTTGAACACAGTTTACATATGTGGGCGCCAGTTGCGCATGCGTTCGCTTCTGCGCGGAGGGACGGGGCGCTTTAAAAAAATGTTTCTTATTTATTTAACTTTTGTTTTTTTTTTTTTACACTGTCCCTTTAAAACAATTTTTTTTATCACTTTTATTCCTATTACAAGGAATGTAAACATCCCTTGTAATAGAAATAAGCAAGACAGGACCCCTTTATTGTGAGATCTGGGGCCAAAAAGACCTTAGATCTTACATTTACACTTAAAAGCAATCTAAAAAAAAAATGTAATTTAGGGCTGTTAGGGGAAGTAATGTTTGACGTCACTCCGGTCCTTCAGGGGCATAGAGTCAAGTGGGTGCCATCTTGCCCTCACTCAATTTCCTGCCCATCCACACAGGGATAAGATCATTTTCCCCACTACCGACAGCTCCGGTAAGCGGGAAAAACAACCGGGAAGTGGCGGTAAGGGGATGGGCACCTCTCCCGCCGCCCATAAAAGTGGAATTGGCGGGACGGGGACCTCTCCCGCCGCCCATAAAAGTGATCCCGTGAAAAATCCGCCGCTGGGACCACTTTTATGCTAAAGCGGACTGCCAGCTGTTTAAAAACATATTGGGGTCATGGCAGCTGCTACCATAACCCCGGAATTTACTGTCAAAGTAGCGACATAAATTCAAGGTGGGCAGTCCGGAAGTGTTTAAGCGGGTAAAAAGTCTTATGTAAATGTAAATACCCCAAATCCTCCACATGCACAATTATGTGCCTTATGTAATTATGGTTCTGGCTCCAGTCAGCCACCAAGAAGGTACAGGTACAATATTCTGCAGAAGAAATCACCAAGAGGGTACAGGTACAATATTCTGCAGAAGAAATCACCAAGAGGGTACAGGTACAATATTCTAAAGGTATAAGCCACCAAGAGGGTACAGGTACAATATTCTACAGAAGAAGCCACCAAGATGGTACAGGTACAATATTCTACAGAAGAAACCACCAAGAGGGTACAGGTACAATATTCTACAGAAGAAACCACCAAGAGGGTAAAGGTACAATATTCTACAGAAGAAACCACCAAGATGGTACAGGTACAATATTCTACAGAAGAAGCCACCAAGAGGGTACAGGTACAATATTCTACAGAATAAGCCACCAAGAGGGTACAGGTATAATATTCTACAGAAGAAGCCACCAAGATGGTACAGGTACAATATTCTACAGAAGAAGCCACCAAGATGGTACAGGTACAATATTCTACAGAAGAAACCACCAAGAGGGTAAAGGTACAATATTCTACAGAAGAAGCCACCAAGAGGGTACAGGTACAATGTTCTACAGAAGAAGCCACGAAGAGGGTAAAGGTACAATATTCTACAGAAGAAGCCACCAAGATGGTACAGGTACAATGTTCTACAGAAGAAGCCACGAAGAGGGTACAGGTACAATATTCTACAGAAGAAACCACCAAGAGGGTACAGGTACAATATTCTACAGAAGAAACCACCAAGAGGGTACAGGTACAATATTCTACAGAAGAAGCCACCAAGAGGGTACAGGTACAATGTTCTACAGAAGAAGCCACGAAGAGGGTACAGGTACAATATTCTACAGAAGAAACCACCAAGAGGGTACAGGTACAATATTCTACAGAAGAAACCACCAAGAGGGTACAGGTACAATATTCTACAGAAGAAGCCACCAAGAGGGTAAAGGTACAATATTCTACAGAAGAAGCCACCAAGAGTGTACAGGTACAATATTCTACAGAAGAAGCCACCAAGAGGGTACAAGTACAATATTCTACTGAAGGATGAACCTAACGGAATTACATTCCTAAGCATGTAGCTGACGTTCAAGTAACCTATTTCTAAGAGCATACAAAGGTCTCACCTCCTTCTTTACTGAACCTGTTTTTTAATACAACTAAAATAATATCTTACTGGTCTTCGATCACTCTTTTCCTTCCAGATATCAATACTTCTCTTTTCTTTGAAGGTAGAATGAGAGACCGTCCTCCATGCAGGCTGTTTGGTGGTAAAAAGCGCGGGTTTTTTAGGAAATTGTGCCGCTTCTCTAGTTGTGCCAACTGGGTACGTTCAGCCTCTCTGTCCTCAGCATTCATCTCTGTCTTCTGTAATTTCTTTTTTGATGGTGCAGATTTCTAAAATAAATCAACATAGGATGCAAGCGAGACAAGCTACACCAGCCACTAATATATATACACACTCACACACATGGTATATATACATAAAACTGAGAATAATTTGAAAGAGAATATAATTGTGACCTTTTAAAAGGAATTCAGAATTTGTTACCAACAATTTCTGTTGAAAGAATGATCATCATGTTTAACAGCATTATATAAAATGACAAACCAACTTTGCTATTCCAGAAGTAAAGGAATCTACTATTGTCTCTTGAATATTTAATTGTGTTAACAGTGCGAATAATTTTTTTTTTTATTATTGGGATATCATTTTTTTTTTCACATAGTCACACAATAGCTTTTAGCACTTGGCAGCATATTGTTGATAACTAGCCTGTTTATTAGGCAAAAGTTGAATTGTCAGACAATGGGGAACTGCTGTTTTTATACATTGTTTTTCGACAGTGTAATTTATGGGGTTTATTTACCCTGTTTTAGAGAATTAAACAAAAAAAATGCTTTTACTGAAGTATGTGTATACATGTGCATAGGTCCCTTATAGAACATCTTTAAAAAATCTTTTAAAGTGTGATTCCACTTTTGCAGCCAATTTGAGATAACACCAACTTTACATGTTTTCATTCACATAGCGTAAAAAAAATATAATACAAATTGCTGCTTATATTTTAATTTGTTCTTTTCTGAAAACTCCAAAACTGAAATTTTTCTTTGCTGTACAGAGGGGTTATTGCGTTAATGTTTACCAAAAACAAATCCATATCTGTACTGCGCTGGAAGATCTCATTATCGTTATAGGCTAGAAAGCTAGATCTGAACAATTTCTATCCTAACAATGGGTTAAAGATCTAGAAGCTGTGTTTTAGCATTGTATGGTTAGGAGAGGAAACTTGGTGTGTAGATGTAGAGTAGGGTTTTATTTTTTGTAATTATATTTCGGTATGCTTTGTGAATGGGAGAACGTGGTATGCTTTGTGAATGGGAGAACATGACATATACATAAACATATAGTGGGGTTTTTTTCAATACTGACTGCAAAAGTGAAAATAAACTTTAACTTTATTTTCTATATGATGGTCTCTATTGGTATATCTATATCCTCTAATAAAAACAAGAGCAATAGTTACCTTACTTGACTTCTTCTGACTTTGCTCTTCAGCATCACAGGTAGACGATAATGTCAAGCTAGAGGAAGAAGCTTCAAGAAGACCCCTTACTTCTATTTCTGGAGCTGATGGGTCATAGTACCCATCATCTACAGGGCTTTTAGATATGTGTTGATGGAAACTGAATGTTTGTTTGTAAAATGAAGGATCTGAGAAGCCTGAAATATAAAACATGCATAATAATACAGATTATCAACTCCTAATAAATCCTGTGGAATTTAAAGCACTATTCATTATAGTTATGGGGAAAATTCTTAAATGTGCTTGAAAAAATCCAAATTCATCCCTTTACCTTATCCCTCCAATGCCTATACCTCATCTTTATCACTTCTCAGATTGCTGCCGCCTCTCTCTGAAACTCCTGGTAAGGAGAAGCATACGGCATGTCACGGTTTGAGAATGCAGCACTTGGGACCTGAGTCTCCCCAGGCCACAGTGCGGTAACCTGGGGATGGGGCATGTCATTCAGTGTAATTGCCATTAACAGCTGGTGACTTTATAAGAACGGCATTGATTCAAGCAATGGAAAAAGTAAGTTTTCTGCCTTTTGGCTAAGATCAAGTGTAGTATCTGTTCTTTTCAGTGATCCAGTTGGGGCACTGTGCTATCATCTGACCGGACCAAAGTTGGGTGGTGGCTATGCAAATCTGCTGGAGTAATGGGGGCTTGGAAGGTTAGTACCGGCTGGAACAGAAACCGGGGTGCCCACAGGCAGTTGGGGCACGGGAGTAATTCCCCCGGGAAAGCTGGAAGAGCCCATTACCTCCTGATTTGAACAATCTACCTTGTCTAGCCATGAGCTGGGAAGGCAGAGAGTCTGCGGTGTCTGTGCCCTCTGGGAGTGGTCGCCCCCAGAGGTGCTCTTATGGCACTTTTCCACTGTGAGTACCGGCTCGGCTCCACTCGGCACTGCTTGGCCCAGCTCGGCTCGGTTTGCTTTTCCACTGCGTGGTACGAGTCGGCACCTTTCGGCACTGTATAGGCTCTACTCGGCTCGGTTTGCTTTTCCACTAAAGCAGTAAGTGGGTGGGATTACAACGATTCTCTGACCAATCAGTGGCTAGTAGTGACAAACAATCAAGGCTGCATGCAAAGGATTGTGGGATATGGTATCGGTACCGAACGATTGGAACCACAACCGAGGTGGTACTGTTTAAGGGAGCCGTACCCAGCCGTACCATGTAGTGGAAAAGCGCTGCTGTACTAAACCGTACCAAACAGTTCTAACACATACCATGCAGTACCATGCAGTGGAAAAGCGCCAAAGGGAGCCAAACCGATCTGTTCCATGCAGTGGAAAAGCGCCATTAGTAACACTTAGGTGTGGGACTCTTCTCTATTCGGGAGAGCCCTTTGTCCAAGTATTCTGGGTCTGCTTCGACTGGCCCAGAAAAACAGGGTCCTTCTGGCTAGGTGGACCATTGGTAACTACCTGTTGATTCCTCCATCCACACTGATCTACCGTTATAGTCAGACAAGAATTGTTCCCAAACCAGAAGATGTGCAACAAAGACTGCAGCTGACGCTGGTGTAATATTATTACTGCCCTGAGCCGCGGTCGCCGACTCTCTCAAGTCCAGCAGCTTATCTCCTGGCAATCTGCATTCCAAGGCCTGAGTATCAAGAACAATGCCCAACAGAAAACTAAGCGTCGCAGAAGGACCCTCTGTCCTATCAGGGGCCAAGGGGACCCCCAAAATGCTCTGTCACATACTGAACCGTGGCCAGCAGAATCTGCTGGGCCTATGCACACAATTAACTCAGCAATGGGTGACCGAAAAGAGGCCTGACACCTAACGTATCACCCACTCCAAAATCTAACTAAATGTCTCGAAAAGTAAACAAGAAATTGAACACCCCATGGACAGACAATGATCCAGGAAATAAAAACCCCTGGCGGACCCCAATAGATGAAAACACTGAGGGAGTACCGGCAATAAATGAAAAGCGGATTTAAAGAGGAAGTAAACCCTCCTCGGACACTTTTACCTATAGGTAAGCCTATGATAAGGCTTACTTATAGGTACTGTAAATATCTCCTAAACATGTACCGTTTAGGAGATATTTACATTACATGCATCCAGTGACGTCACTGGCACATGCGCTCTGAAGGAACGGCCGCTGGTGCCGTTTCTTCAGAGTCCCGTGCCGTGACTGTCGGCTCCCGGGCGCGTGCGCGGGAGTGACGTCACCGCGGCTCCGGCCAATCAGATGGCTGGATGCCGCGAACCCGGAAGACGGCCGACTGGACCTGTCGCCCGTCATACAGGTAAGCGGGCTGCATGGCGGGGGCTCGTTCTAAGGTAAGTATTGCATAATGAGCTAGTATGCGATGCATACTAGCTCATTATGTGTTTCTCTTACAGGTTACCAAAAAAAAAAAAAACTTTGTACGGGTTTACAACCTCTTTAATGTCCATCTTTTGACAACGAGGAACCCTGACCATAACGTCAAAACCACCGCACCGCGATAGACGGAACACAAGTCAAATGCCTCCTTCACCAAACCTCCCATAGAGTAAGAAAAGTGGGGAATTAGGCAAAATTTGTTAGGTTCTTTTTTTTTTTTAGGAACCACACCCAGAGGCGACACAACCAAACTAGATAGTGTAGGAGTAGCAAAAGGTCCAACAACACGCCCCAATTCAACTTCCTTTACAGCTTGGCTGAAACAACTTCTGGATGCGATTGTCAGTGAAAGGGGGGAACAGAATGCAGCTGACAGGGAATAAAAAACCCCTCAGAGAACCCCAGCTCAAGCAGCTGCTCTGCCGGCCTCTCGGGATATCCATCTAGGAAGGATGCATCCTTCCCACCATACCAGGCATCTAACCTTTTCCCGTAGACTCACCTGAACGCCCTCTGCTTTTGTTGAAGCAACAAGAGTAGGGGTGGGAGCCCCCGCAACCAGAACACTCCTGTTTAAACCGGCAGGACATCCTGAATTTACAGGCTGGACTTCTAGCGGTATCCCCTTTTCTTAGCGGCCGGCTGTCCCGAGGTAGCAAATCCACGACTATATCATCAGCTTCATCCAGAAGGGGATATTGTTATCCCTTGCACTGCCAGGACTGCTCATCCTAATGCAAACAAGCTGTTCCGCCATACACCGATATGCCTCCCTGATAGCGTCCAAATAGCAGAACAATGCCGATCAGTTTTCCTGAGCTTTCTCCCCAATACCACTTGCTAAAATCGACCACACTTGCAACCAATTCGTAAAGGTCTGGGGGGATCAGGCAATACTTACGTTTTTCTTCCTCCTCCTTCATGCTCTCATCTGTCTTAACCCAGTCCAAATTAAACTTCTCCAGCGGTAGCAGTGAGTAAATCTCCACATACTTACCATTATATATTTTTTTCTGGCTTCAGGTGCGCACCCAACGGGCCCTCAAAGCAAACGTAGACTTCAGACTCACCAGAATACGCTCCTTGTCACCCACCTTTCCCTTAGTGACAGATTGCACACAGTTCCCAACCATGGCAGGTGCTGGAACGACATCTGGTGCAGATGCTGAACCTTTAAATGGGTCTGCCACCTCCGAAACAATATTCGTCGGATCGACCAGTATCCCCCCCAGTGGCCGCAACGCCAGCGGGCACCCCCGCTGACACCACCGTCCCCCGAGGACCCATGCAGCTGCAGGGGAGCCAGCCCCCAGGGAGAGCTCCAGTCTTAACAGCATGTCCCGCAAGCCTGCCAACAATATCCGCAACTTTGACCCACCCACGCCAGTATCCCCGGCCCCATGTGCACCCACACTGCCCAAAACAGACACAGCCTTCACTACAGACCCCCCACAGGCTGCCCAGTCCCCAACAGCAACCCAGAAAAAGAGACTTTCTTACCAGGCTGCCCAGGAACCAGCCATCAGTCCAGCATTCATCGCGGCTCTCCCCCTTGTAGGATCCTCATCCTCAGATTAACTGAGCTCATCCCCTCTGACCGAACCTCTGTTGCAGCCTCCAGCCCAGCTCTGATCTTCTCCCCAATGTGCAGCAGGACTGGCGGCCTGCCCAGCACTGAGGTCATCATTGGCGCCATTTTGTTGTATCCCGGAACCGCCATAGACACTGACACGCCGGGCTCTCCCCATCCGAGATGGATGCCTGGAAGCCACCTCCTTCAGCCCACTGGATGCCGCGTTTACCCACAGGGGAAGGTTGCACCGGCCGTTCCTGGTAACGGGCCAGTCCCCGCTGAACACTCTCTCCCTAGCTGAGCTCCCAACAGGGCAGCAGAGCCGCCATGTGGAGCTGACCACAGGTCTGGATGAGTGGAGGAAGCAGGGGGGGAGGGCGGACATCCAAGCAAACAGTGATTCCCCACCTGGAGGATTCAGCTGGGATTCTTCCCAGGCCTTGCCTCCACCAGGACAGAGTGGCTCTTAGGCGAAGGGCCTGGAGGGTACCTAGAGGTGCTCCCCCCCCAGCGTCAGGGAACCCGGGGAGTAACCTCGGGACTCAAGCGCTCCGGAGGCAACGACCTCCGACCACATGTGGTGGCTGAAGGGGGAGAAGCAGCCCCCTCTGCCATACTTCCACTAGCAGATCTCGACCTGATGCTGGAGCCGGTCACTACAAACCACTGGGACAATAAAGCCTCAAGGTCAGCCATGAGTGTATTTTTTTACCCTGTTTATCTATCGCACAGGTCTGAAAAGAGCCGAGCTGCAAAAGTTCCCTGTTGTTTCAAGCACTCTCTCCTCCGACTGATGACTTCCAAGACCCTCTACAGATCCCCTTACTGCAGCCCCACCATCTCCGTCCTCCCCACCAATCAATAAGTACTTTTAAAAGAATGCTTCCCACTGAGCAGAAGCCGTTTCCCTATGCCAACCCCTTTTATCCCTGTAATGCCGGCCCTTCGTCCATGCTTTCTTCTTTTAACTCCGGGCCTATCTTTATAGGATGTTTTTCAAAGACCCGTATTGCAACCGATTGTAATAGCTATGATGATACTGCCTTATTGCAGTATCTAAAGTGTGCACAAAAAAGGCTTATTTTGCTTATGATGGTGATACCCGACACCACCTCCTCTGTACAAAACTTTTAGAAAATTAAAAATGCTGAAAAGTTGCAATGAAAGAAATCATACATACCAAAAGTTTGCGGGCAAATGTGTTCACCAAAAAGTAGCAAATCAAGTACATCATGGGACAACAATACTGCTCAGGTTTAAAAAGCCTGTAGCAGATACAAACACTTCTATTGTAACTGTGACATCCTTGCAATACAGCTAATGCAGTACATACCTTTAGGAGCCTTGCTATTGGGCAGCACATCAGTGATGTAGTCTTCAGGAGAGATGAGCTTATGTTTTTTGAGCAGATCATTATCAACACACCATCTAAAATATGACTCAACTGTTAAGCAAACAGACACAATTAGACATATTGTAAAAGTAATGGGGTGTTATAAATGATTAAAAAAATATTTGTAAAAAAAAATAAAAAAATAAAAATATATATATATATGTATATATATATATATATATATATATATATATATATATATATATATAGCTAAGCGGTTCCTTGCATGGCTACACATGTAGCTGATTTCCTGTGGCCCTAGTGGCAGAACTGTGCTAGGACCTGATCCAAGGACAGTGTATGGCCTGCTCTGCACTGACATTATGGTGACTTTGGGGATCTCAACGATTAACACAATAATGTCTGGATCAACTGCGGGTATAGGATTGTGTATATGGGATTGTAAGGTTGGGATTTCATTACTGGTTTTTTTTTCTTTTATTGGTTGAGCCAGATGGACTTGTGTTTTTTTTCAACCTGACTATGTAACTATATGTCATCAGTGCCAAATTTAGACCTTGGGGGTCCACAGGCACCGCTAGTTCGGGGGTCCCTCAACAGTGAAATTAAACTAATAAAAGTGAAGTGATATTAAAGATAAACCGTATTTGTGTGTATATATATATATATATATATATATAGGTTAGGTTCTGCCAATTTTTTTTTCTCAATTTTATTAACTGTAAGAATACACATTATACAGGTAACTGGAACTTGTAATACATCATTGTTACAGTATGCTTCACATTACAATTGTTACAAAAAGTCTTTCTTCCTTCACTGCATCCATCTGCTTTCCATCTGCAAAATATTTAACTCATCAAACTGAATCATCTTGAGGATACTGATCTAGATAGCCAGTAGGCACAGATCACTTAGTCTTTCATGGGTCATTGTGGTTCTCAGATAATTCTTTATCAGTGCCAATTTGCTGAACAACGAATAACTAGTGACTATCATGCTCAAATATATTTTAAGAGCTACATTAACACCTGGAAAGGTATGAAGGCATGAAGGCAATCCCTTCAACATGTAATAAAGCTGCCTGTTGAGATAGAGAGAGACATGACTGGAGCTTGGCAACGGCTCCAAACTGGACAATTTCCTCAACTAACACGTTACTGAAGTCTTGAGGGGAAAAAAGTCTGGGGCCCCTTCTGGCAGGGGGGCCGGGGGCAATTGCCCCTTTTGCCTCCTTATAAACCTGGCACTGAATGTTCATTGTGTGTGCAGCAGAGGTCTTTGCAATGCATTACTTTATACAGTATTTGTAAGCTAATACCTCTGTATATCTTTACATTTAAATAAAATACATAATGAACATGTGTACCGAAGCATGGCAGCCAGACAAATAGCATTGTCAGAGGCAAAGAACTGCAGTAGAAGCCTGCATATTTTTCCTGTTTTTATGCATGTGGATATTTGGTCATTGAAGTAATAATCTTGCATGTGGGCTTCAATATTCAGAAATTGCTAAACTAAATTATCTGAACATACACAACATAAAAATGGATAAATGTGTTCATACACTGATTTGTAGGTGGCGCACTACTGTGCTAAGCAGTTGTTTGTGAACAAGGCCTTAGGGAAATTCCCACTTATCTTCACTATGAGGCAAGGAAATGAGTCTTCAAATGATAAACTAAAGTGATCAACACCTGAATACAGAGTAGTTCTATAATCTAGTGGGAAAGCTATGTACATCAGGTGTTAAGACCACAAGAGAGAAAAAAATCCACCCTTGAGTAACACAGTAGACATTTTTCCTTTTTAAAAAATTAAGTGATATCACCGAGTGGCATGCAGAAGGGTGGGGCCTAGGGTGCAATGGCCCCAGATATCCATCAAAGAGAGGGCATCCAGGGACAGGACAGACACAGACAGCCTATTAGCCATTCTGCTGCAGCTGCCGGCCGCTGGACGATCCGCTGTCTGATACATTAACATAAACCTATGAAAACTCTGAATAGAACAGGACCGTCATTTTCACAATGAATAAGGACAAAACGTATACCCCTGGTAAAGTCTCTGTCTAGAAATCATAAACACTTGGCACTGTGGGTTGGGAATGAAACTGCAGCCATGAAATGTATGGGGTCTGAGTCTGACTGCCATCAACATATGGAAAACAGGACTGTCATACATTTCCACAATGAGTAAGGGCAACATTTATAAACCCCTAAAGTCCAGCATAGACACTGGGCACTGTGGGATAAAAGTGAAACTGCAGCCATGAACTATATCAGGTCTGACTCTGACTTGATACAGTTCATGGCTGCAGTTTAATTTCCAACCAACAGTGCCAAGTGACTATGGGGTTGGTATACTAAAATTGAAGCGCTCAAAATCTGGAGCAGATGTGCTTGG
Source organism: Pelophylax lessonae (assembly GCF_965119305.1). NCBI lineage: Eukaryota > Metazoa > Chordata > Amphibia > Anura > Ranidae > Pelophylax > Pelophylax lessonae. Next base: position 118,853,872 of record NC_138772.1, read on the forward strand.
TAGCCAATCAGCTTCTAACTCCAGCTTGTTCAACAGAGCTTTGACAAAGAACCTGGAAGCTGATTGGTTTCTATGTAGAGCTGCACTCTCCAGTTTTAGTAAACCAACCCTTATGATTTTCAGACAGAGACTTTACCAGGTTTATACGTTTTGCCCTTGTTTATTGTGGAAATGACGGTCATGTTGGTGTCAGTCAGACCTTCATGTCCAGTCGCCCGTCTTCCGGGATCGCGGCATCCAGCCTTCTGATTGGCCGGAGCATGGTGACGTCACTCCCGCGCACGCCCGCGGGAGCCGACAGTCACGGCACGGGTCTCTGAAGAAACGGCACCAGCAGCCGTTCCTTCAGAGCACATGCGCCAGTGACGTCACTAACTGCATGTAAGGTAAATATCTCCTAAACGGTACATGTTTAGGAGATATTTACAGTATCTATAGGTACTTTAATCTGCACTGAAAATGAATTCCTCCTAAAATGTCTTAATTTCTTACATTTCTAAGTACTAGGCCCTAAACTTGAGTCTAAGGCCTCATTCACACCAAAACCCAGTGCAGGAAAGGTGCGCTCTGTGCAGCTTTCCTGCACCACAGGCAAACGGACTGCCCTTGCAAACCGTATGCGGGTGCTAATGTATTTTTATTGGCACCTCAATCACAGATCACAAATGTAGCACTTGCACTACTTTTTCCACAGTCCAGTGTATTTTGTAGCCTATTTAAATGAATGAGCTTTCAAAAAGCAGTGCAGTGAAATGTGCTGGAATCGCACAGGAACGCACGTGTTTCAAGGAGTTGGCCTTAGGCATCACCAAACCTCTGCACACCACTGAGATCACCATATGTGCCTATATACAGTAGTCTAATATGCCACTTTTCACATGCAAAACTTTGCGCAGCTTGATAAATCAGGTCCAGAGTGTCAGCAGTGATCCTACCTGGAGGCAACCCTAGGCTTTGGTATGTATCTTCTGCTTCATTCTTCAGGCAGTTAAGCATCCGTTCCTCCTCTGCTGCAGCTCGTGCTCGTGCCTGGATGATGTGACGCTCTACCATATCACACTCCCCCATTCTGCGATCATACTCTGTATGAATCTAAACCATCAGCAATAACACAATAACCATATGGAAATGCTGCAGAAGGTCACAATGCATGTAATGGAACCTACATCACTGTACATTTTATTCCAAGAACCAGGTACTTCTTTACATAAGAGTCTTAAAACTTAAAGCCTGTTAAAAAAAAGTGTCCTCCAAGAGCAGAGTGACAGTGTCTATTGACAGGCCATACTCACACACATAATCACATAATCATTGACCCCACACTTCCTGGCTGCCTCAGCATCAGGCAGGCTGATAAAGCACCAGTGTCAGAGCTTAGCCTATGGGATGGTCTCCCTGCCTCTGCACAGTGTTTGGGCCTAGAGATTGGCCACTCAGCACTGTCACATGTAGGAGGTCATATACTTCTACATACCGGAACGGGACAATCCTGAAAGAGCAAAGTGACAGTGTCTCCTTAACCTCATACTTACTTTAACCCCGACAATAACCCTCCCATCACTCGAAACCTAAATCTTAACATAAACCCTTATCACACTATGAGATTACATCAGGGCCATCTTTAATATTGATTGGACCCTGGGCAAACATTTTCTTGGGCCCTCTTGAATCCACTTATCAAATATTTGCGGGCAGTGCGGGCTCAAGGGGCAGCTGCTTTGGGCCCCACAACAATGACTGGACCCCGGGCAGCTGCCCCTTTTGCCCTGTGTTAAAGACAGCTCTGGATTATATAGATTATTTCTTTCACCCCAACATACAGATGTCTCACATCAGTACATTACGGTGTGCTACGAGGCTAGTACATTGTGCTGTGATGTCTAGCTGTGTTGGGATGACATTCAAAGTAAATGGCAATGCACTGAAACGTAACCCTGAAATATGACCCCCAACCTTAACCCATGATTCAATCTAGCACTGATTAAAACCTATTATCCGTAACCTCTGAACCTAACTGGACATCTAACGCCTAACTTTAAATCCTATTACTAAGTCCAAAACATGCCACAGCCTTCCTCTTTGATGCGGCTTTTTTGGGATTGCGGCATAAGCCAGGTAAAACCCTCATTCTTTTTCCAACAGTAATCCAAAGTGCTTGTTGCTGCACCTCTACTCAGCCAACCTCTTGCAGGCTATGCTAAAAGTAGGCACATTGCTTGCTTTTATTGAGTAATTCATAGCCACCTAAACATCTCCTTTATACACACACAACAAAAAGGTCAGTGCCCAAAAAACAGTACCTACCTGCTGCAGCTCCTCCACAAACTTCTGATGATGAGGGTTGTCACCTCCCTTAGACCGAATCAGATTAGCTCCTGTATCTTTACCAATTATTTCCCCGGTGTATACGTTTTTGAAAAGGCTTGTCAACAAATGAGAAATATCCTGAAAATAATATAGAGTCGTATTCACTAATAAAAACTACAAACATGTGACTAAAATAAGTGTAACACTAGTCTAAATGTTTTATTTTAATCGAGAAGGGCTGGACTTTCAAATGTTTTTTTCTTATATGTGTCCCCATTAAGGAGATTTTCTTTTACTTCCTCCTCTGGTGACACCCGTCTCCCAAGAAGTGAGGTCAAATCTCACTTATAGAAACATAGACAGCAATAAAACCTAGTAGAGGTTCCAACTTTTCCACACTCGCCCTTTAAGAGAATAAAGGCATAGCTAATTTTATATTTTGATTTTCTAATGCCAGGAGATATGGAAAGGATGATGTCATTGAAGCAAATTTTAGTGCAATTATTTCTGCAGCTCACAATAAGGCTTCGTTCAGATAGGTGTTTGTATGCGTTCTGCATGCCTGCACTCGCCCGGAGCTGTTTGGAGGAAGCCTATAGAAGTAGATGCCAAAGCAGCGGTTGCACAGACACAACCATGCTTCAAAGTTTGCAGCTCCTTCACAGTCCTGAACACACACTGCCTTTGTTCAGGACGTGTAGCCTCTCCTGTATGGGTATCAAATTTTGGCATGTGGCTGTGTCTGTGCAGCCAGGTGCAGGATGGGTGCAAGTAGGGATGCACCGATCTGACTTTTTTGGATCCGATACCGATATCTGGCGTTGTGAAATCGCCGATACCGGAACCGGAACCGATCCGGAGCTACACACAAAGCAAGCGGCTGCAGTACAGAGCAAAGCCGCTGCTTCATGTGTGTGACTCCTCCATTCACAGGCGGAGTGCATCTGATATCACTTCGCCTGTGAGCCGGCCCTATACAGAAAGTAGCGGCTCCCATCCCATACTACTACTGCACCAAGTAAGGGATGGCTGAGCTGTTACTCAGCAAAAACCGGATCGGCCAGTAGATCGGTCAATGTTACCGATCCATCAAAAATGGCCATATCGGCGCCGATATCCGATCCGAATATCGGATCGGTGCATCCCTAGGTGCAAGTGTCATCACAGTGATCAGAAGGCACAGAGCCATTCTGTGTATATTTCCTGAGACCTGCACTGTCTAATGAAGTTCATATTCCCATCGCACACCTTCCTGGATATAGGCAGATATGTAAAGGGTGCTGAAGCGATCACCAGTTGGACACTGGATCTATCACAGGTACATACATATTCGCCAGCACACCATGGATCTTGCAAAAGCAGTCCAAAAGCTTTTTATTGCAGAAAAGATCACTTTAGAGACAGTGCAAAGTTTCGGAGCCACGCAGGACCCCTTCGTCAGGCATGTGAACTCTGCAAGGGGTCCCGCATTCTGAAGCGTTGCACTGTCTCTGATGTCATCTTTTCTGCAATAATGGACTGCTTTTGCAAGATCCATGGTGTGCTGGCGAATATGTATGAACCTGCACTGTCTAATGACAGCATAATTCACAGGCATCATGAATGCTCCAAAATATGTGCACAAGATATAAAATGCGCTAAAGAACACCAGCATGGAACTCCAGTACATCCTAAAATGTACAGCCGTAGTGAAGTGGTTAGCAGCTTAAACATGTACATCATTAGAGAAGATATATTTTTTGCATCTAGCATTAAAGTTGATCTCTGACCTTTTCCCTGAAAAGCAACCACTTGCTGCATATAGTGCAGGCTTCCCCTGATGCCAGTATGCAGAGTTGCTTTTGCATTAGAGCACCCTGTCTAGTGTCTTCCTTAAAGTGTGTTAGGACTACAGAACAACTCTTCTCTTCAACTGCAAAACAAAGGGGGTGCTTTAATCCACATAGAAGGAACTGGGAACAATGCTAAGAGGATTTATCTGCTCACTGGATTCCTGGCAGGATCAATAGGTATTTATTTTTCACATTTATCACAAAGATATAACAAAACTCTTTCAACTGTAAACTTTAGGCCCCTTTCACACATGCGGACCGTTCATTTCATCAGTTCAGTCACGTCAAAATGGGTGAAGTAGGTCCCTTTCAAACATGCTGTCCGTTTGTCTGTCTTTCATCTGTCCGTTGACGGATAAAAAACGGACATCAATGAATCTCTATGGAAAAACTGATGTAAATAGATGATCATCCATTTACATCAGTTTACATCCTCATCTGTCATTATCCTTTTTTTATGAAACTGATCAAGGGTCTTTTCACACGGGTGGTCCGTTTGTCCGTTTTTCATCCCATTTTTATGCGGATGAAAAACGGACATAATGCATGTCAATGGGATTGCGAATGTTAGCGGATGACCATCCGCTGACATCCGATTTGCATCCTTTCCTATCAGTTCAGTTTTTTGGAACGGAACAGAACCCTATTTTTCTTCCATTTAAAAAAACGGAACAGACACAAAATCGGATGTCAGCGGTGTCATCCGCTGACATCCGCAATCCCATAGACATACATTATGTCCGTATATCATCCGCAAACGGATGGGATGATATGCGGACATACGGACCGGATGCATCGCACCAAACCACCTTGTGAGGTAGCACCATGCAGTTTGGCATGCCCGAAAACATGCAAGTTAGCAGATACGTGGGAAGCCATTAACGACTAATAGCACTGGCGTTTGTCTGCTAAAGGGCAGCGCATTTCTGTGCATGTCAGGAAAAGCACGCACAAGGAGTGAGCCTAGACTTAGTGATTCTAGCATCCCTTCATGTTTATACAATATCCTTCCTTTACATTAGACCAGCTTACCTGTGTCTTTTCAGAGGATGGTCTTGGCCTGTACATGGCAGGGTCTGGAGACAGGGTGACATTGGGGAGAAAGTCTTCTCTGGACATTTTAGATTTGTGTCCGGCACCTGTTAGTTTAATAGAAAACAGTAAAAGCTGAATCATAGAAATATTGCATACTATAAATCTGTTTTGTGAGGGTTAAAGTTGAGCTGCTAACTACCCCTAAAGAGAAGCCAGGGTTTATAACGCAGCCCTGATGTTGACCGTCATAGCTCTGGTACCCCTTGGTTTCCATCAGGGCCGAGACATGGGGTGAGCAGGAGGGAGGGTTGCCCTGGGCGCAATGGTTTATTGCAGGGATGAGGGGGCACCTTGACCCTAACCCTAAGGGAAGGGTGGGGCGCAGTTTGGCATCCTTGCCCTGGGCGCTGGATGACCTTGTCCCGACACTGGTTTGCATACATACCTGTACCCATCTGCATTAGTGTTCACCAAACACTTTTCTAACAAAACACTCTATAGGAGAGGTGACACCACTGTGCTTCCTAACTCTAATAGAGAAAATGGTGTAATCCTCCTGGCTGTGCTGTCTGGCAGAGGTGAATAAATCATTGAAGTGGTCAGGCATAAATACCAATCCTTCGGTGGATAAAAAGGGGTTCCTGCTCCTCAGGCATGTCATGGCTGTAAATGTAAGGGGAAGGCATATAGAAAGCATGCCTCACCCTGAAACAAGAAAACCTGTAGAGACATAGAGACTGCCATTGCTAAACATGCCAAGCAGTCATGTTGCCTTTTCATCCTAAAGTGGTTCAGGCATGAAATATGAACAAAGCATATCTCTCTATAGTGTGTACTTGTCTCTATCCAGAGCACTGAGTGTCATGTCTGACTGCACCCTACTTCTTCTGCTATTTGCATGATTCCATTCTGACAAGTTTTCCTGATACCAAGAGAAAAATGGTGACAGGGGAGGGATTTTCAGCACACAGCCTGTGATTGACAACCTTAGCTCTGTTCCTGTGTGCCGTGTGAAGAGTGGTGTGTCCCTTCCCTCCAATCAGCTCTCACCTCTTTTCCTTGAACTCTGCAGGGTATAACTTCAGTTCTCTGCCCCCTGATTTCTGAAAACTCAGACAAGCTGTATAAATTCTGATGTAGTGGAGAGATGGCTGTAGATAGATAGGTACAACTCATGTAGGAGGATTTGTTTTATCTCTGTGTATAACTTGAGACCAGTTACTTTGCCGGGTATATGGAAGCATTTGTACAACTCATTTGACAATGATACAGATTTACCAATGTTGTTTTCAGATTTTTGTCTGACTTTCCTTGACTTTATACTTTTACTGGGTCCGTGACTTAGAAAGCGGAGAAAAACAGCCAAGTAACTAGAATTTTTAGAAGTCAGCAATAGTAGCCCTGTGTCTTTATGTCATGACAGGTTTAATGTAAGGCATGGGAACAGATACAGTAACTAACCCGGGCGTCTGATTTACAGGATCAGTTAATTTGCACATTAGTAATATCAGAAATAAAAGGCAGATAATAAATGACATTTATAGGCCCAAGCACCTCAGCTGTTAAAGGCTATAGACCTGTTTCTGCTCAGATCAGTATTCTTCAGGTTCCCTAGGTAGAAATCTGCATGGTTTAAAGCTCAACTCCAGCCAAAACTTTTGTTGTAGCCCTTGACAGATGAAGGAACACAATCTCTGAAGAACCTCTGAAAACTTCCTATTGCTGTATGTGTCCTTATTTGGGAGATTTCTTTAAGGGCTTGCTTACACTGGAGGCAGCTCATGCCACACCTCTGAAAAGTGATCCACAGAGGATCACTTTTCAGAAAGCAGTTCACGGATGACATGCCTCCTCACTGCCTGTTTTATAGCCCAGTTATCCTTTGCAGTGGGGCTGTGTGCACATTGCTCATATATGTCCGGGGGGGGGGGGGAACAATAAAAAAGATATATCCTCCTCCTCGCTCTAGTGGTCTAGGGTCCTGACATCATCAAGACAATAGCCTTGCTCTGGACATGAGGATGCCAAAGGACAGTCCAATGCTGGATCGTGGGGGAGTGCTGCCTACCAGGGGAGCAGAGGATCAGGGAAGTAAAACTGTTTCTCCTCGTCCCTGGACAAAATGAGCTATCAACCCCTGCAGCGTGGGCGCAGCCCCACTGCAAGGGATACTTTTCTATCAGAAAAAAGTCAGACAAAAAACGGATGACAACAGGTGACAAAGGATGAAAAACAGATGAAAAACTGATGTTAACTGAAAAAACTGATAACAAAAAAAAAACCTGACTGAACTGAAGAAATGAACCGTACGTATGTATGAAAGGAGCCTTTCGCACATACGGACTGTTTGTCAGTTTTTCATCCATCCGTTGACGAATGAAAAACGGATATTAATGCATTCCTATGGAAAGAACGGAAGACGACGGATGATCATCCATTTACATCCTTTATTATCCGCTTCTGTCAATATACATTTTTTTTTTTTGAACAGATGAAAGCCCAATATTTCATCTGTCAAAAAAAACAGATCGGATGAAAAACGGATGAGAAAACGGATGACAACGGATGAAAAACTGATGTTGACTGAAAAAAAAGTAGCAATTGCTTTCAAAACAGCGTCAAAATCGCGGCAAAATCATGGCAAAATCGCGGTAAAATTGCGTTGCATAAGTGTGAAAGGAGCCTTAGTTAGAATTTGTCTGGAATTCTACCTTAAAGGGGAACTGAACTGCATCTGAGAACCACAAACCAAAAATGCTTTTTAATTAATTTTTAATATTCAACGCAAACCCCTCCATCCATCCATCCATCCTTGTCTCCATATCCCTCCTGAAGACTCCTGGGAAGTATGAAATCATTTGCCTATGCATGGAAAACAGAAAGTAACAGAAAGTAACAGAAAGTAACCACATCCCATTAATTATAAGTAGGGGAGGCCCAATACATTGGGCTGCCTGGGTCCAAGAATAAAATGCTGCCCCCCACCAAAAAAAATCACACCCACCAAAAGGCCCCCCCAAATCCATTATTTTATATCACGATAATTAAAACTAATATTACATGTATCAGGAAGTCAGACTTACATGCAACAGCTCCTTGTCTATATACAAAATCATATGACATATCTTTATGGTTAATTGCAAACCACAAACTCCAGTTTTATTTTGTTTGTCTGAATATCTGACGTCATTGCTCACACCCCAATCATGTGAGGGACGTTCCCCGGAGGAAACGCTCTGCCTCCTCATACTCATCAGTTTGCACTAAAGGCGGCAGTATGAGATGGGTAAATGCCACCCGTAAGGCGCCGCAAACTGATGACACGCAAAACTGCTGGAAAAAAAATCTTGGGCGTCAATTTGCTGCCCCTCTCAAAGTGCTGCCTGGGTCCAATGGACCCAGTGGGACCCATGGTAGGTGCCGGCCCTGATTCTAAGGCCCCTGTGAAACAGGATGGGCTCCATTCTGGTCAGCAGGGGATCAAAGATCTGTTGATCAGAGCAGAGCGGGGTGGATGACACGGCTCTGTCTGTGTCCACTCTTCTCTATGGGAGGCTGGGAGTAAACGTATGCCTATGCTCTGCTTTCCCTGGCCATGTGCGCACATGGGGGGTGTTTCCCCGCACATGCAAATACTGCTACCAGGAAAGTCCAAAACCCTCGCTGCCTTTGCACATGTGAGCACAACATCCCTTGCACAACACAGATTTTCAGACAAGGTTTGCTAGGACCTGAAAGCTGGGCACAACCCGTGGGGACATCTGAGCATGCGTCATAATGGTGGCATCTGAGGAGGCGGAGCCACCTTGGGAGGTGGACTGATGATTCACTTTAACCACTTTACCACTAGAGCATTTTGCTGTCTTACGTCTGGGCCACTTTTTGTGATTCGGCGCTGTGCGACTTTAACTGACAATTGCGCGGTCATGCGACGCTGTACCCAAACAAAATTTACGTCCTTTTTTTTCCCACAAACAGAGCTTTCTTTTGGTGGTGTTTGATCACCTGTGCGATTTTTACTTTTTGCGCTATAAACAAAAAAAGAGTGTTTATTTTGAAAAAATAACAATATTTTTAACATTTTTTTATATGAAATTCCCCCCAAAAAAGATGTAAAAACCAATTTTTTTTTAAATTTTTGGCCAATTTGTTTTCTGCTACCTATGTTTGGTAAAAAAAAATCGCAATAAGCGTATTTTGATTGGTTTGCGCAAAAGTTATTGCGTTTACTAACTAAGGGAAAGATTTCTGTCATTTTTGGTGGTTTTTTTTTAACGAGTAATGGCAGCGATCTGCGATTTTTTTTTTGTGGGACTGCGACATTGCGGCGGACAGATCGGACCCTTGACTGACATTTTTGACACGTTTGGGGGTACCAGTGACATTACTGCAGTAATCAGTGCTATAAATATGCACTGTTACTGTAAAAATGACACTGGCAGGGAAGGGGTTAATTTTATTGGAGAGGGAGGGGTTAATGTATGCCTGGTGCTTACTGACGTGTGGGGGGGGGGGGGGGAGGTGACTGAGTGAGCCAGGGACAGATCGGATGTTCAGCTATGCTGAACACTCCGATCTGTCACTCCCTGTCACTTAGGAGATCCGCCCGCTCTGTTTACACAGGGGGGCGGATCTCCAAACTGGATTCCCCGACGATCGGGGCAGAGCAGCGGCGATCGCCGCCGCTCCTCCCCTGGCCCGACTCCCGCTGTGAATGAAAACAGCGGGAGCGCGCCTCCGGCGGCGCGCGAGCGTCGCCTACAGGGGGAGGAGTCCAGCGACGTAGGTCTACGTCGCTGGACGATAACGAGCCACTGTGCCGCAGTAGCAGCACAGTGGCTAGAGGTCAAGTGGTTAAGGTCTCATGCACACAAGCGCTTTTTAATCTACAAGTTCATATTTCCACACCCGCTATACAGAGCTGTATGGGGGCTATACGTGGGTTTACGCCGCTAATCGCATAAATGTGCGCGTGCGTATGTGCTGAGGAGCGTAGGGCTTTATGCATGCGCTAGTTTAGGCAGGTAGCAGCGTAAATCTGCATACATCCGCACAGCCATCCCTTACTATGGTAAGGACAGCCGCTTTGTATACCAAGTGCGAAAATTCCACCGCGATCTACCTTGTACGCTAAAAAGCGTTGTGTGCATAAGACAGAACACGGCATATTATTATTATTATTCAGGATTTCTATAGCGCCAGCAGTTTACGCAGCGCTTTACAATGTTAGAGGGAGACAATACAGTTACAATACAGTAAAATACAAGAGGATTAAGAGGGCCCTGCTCAGAAGAGCTTACAATCTAATGATATGGCATATGGTGTGAGCCAGCTATACATTGCACAGCACACATGATATACACACAGAGAAGAGGAAGGAAAGCCCACCCTGCACATGGCAATATGTTCCTGATCTCCCAGGGACTCCACTCACCTCTCCTGTGAAGATATCTCTATACAGGAACACAATACATGCAGACCTCTATCGCGTCCATGTGGTTACCATAACAACACAGGGCGGGGAATGAGGAGCAGAGCTGCCATTGACTAGCCTGAGACTTCCGCCATGAGGAATCAGCGCCCCCTAGTGGATATTTTATATACTGTTTCTATAGTAACTTTCTCTTCTAGTGCTGCTGAGAGTAGCGAATTGCTAGTTGTCTACAAGAGATTTGGATGGACTAGCTGACACCGGGCTGCTTTGCATTAGCCAGTTTTATTCTACGCTGCGCTTACATGTCTTTTTACAGATTGCAATGAAACTAAAATGTTATTTGCTAACAGCCACGAGAGAGGAAATTCCAGGCCAAACCTACTAATGTTAGGCTCCGCCTCTATCCACATTTGACATTTTGGGATCTCGGGCAGAATCGCAGCGATTCTCAAATCACACTACAATCGCCAAAATGCATGTTTGGGTGCTATTCATTTTTATTGGCACCTAAACGTGGTGCTGTTTTGTCGTAGAAATCACAGCAAACCACAACGCGCGAAGCTCTTCACCCAAAAGAAGCTTCTACTCCTTTTTGGGCGACAATCTTCGTGTGTTGGGATGGTCGCACGATAATCACAGCAAAACTGCCTGCGATTTAGGTGCCATTGAAAATGAATGGCACCAGAACATGTGTTTGGTGAATGGGAGCTTAAAGAGTAGGAGGGGTTATAACCACTGCCAGTTTGTTTTTTTTTTTGCCATCTGTGTCCCATAGGTGAGGTTTCCCTTCACGTATTGCCCTAAATAGAAAGTGAGAGGAAATCCTTCCAAAGTGAGGGATTACCAGGATGTCACCAGGGTCACCGGAACTAGTCTCCCCATTGGAAGATTTACCCCCAGAATATTCATTGTTCTGATGTTAACCCATAATGTGGGATTTTCATCTACTTTCACTTTCAATGATAATGGTAAACAGGACAAATAGAGAGGATAAATCTCCCTAATGGGGACACAGATGACAAACTGACAGGGGTTCTAATCCCTCTCTACTCTATCTAAAACTACAAAAAAAGTTTTCCCTTTAGTCAAACTTTAAAAATGCTCCCTCCTCCCCTACTAACACCTATGCTGACTAACCTGTGTAAGAAAGTTCTGTATACTTACCTATTATCAAGCCGCTCTAGTCTGGTCACGTGATTCAGCTCCCCTGTGTTAGTCAGTGGCACCTCCAGGGGAGAGGATTGAGTGGCGGCAAAGGATGGGCCATAGGAGCCTATGGGTGACATCACTGCTCCCAGGCATTGCCAGTCCTTGCCAATCACTCTCTCCTCTGCAGCTGCCACTGGCTAACACAGGGGAGATCACTTGTCTGGACTGAAGCAGGCTGAAAATAGGTAAGTATAGGCATCTTATAGGTTAGTCAGCATAGGTCCCTGGCCCCCAACCTGTGGCCTGGAGGCTGCATGTGGCCCTTTGGCTTTTTTATGCTGCCTTGCACCCACAAATCTGTGTTTTCCTATTGCTCTCTTACAGCAGTGATTTTTGGCAGTCTCGTGTAATACTTCTCCAGTTTATGACTGTCTCCTGACCATCTCCTGCAACATGTCCACAGTTTCTGACCATCTACTGCATGTGTCTGCAGTCTCTGACCATCTCTTGCAGCATGTCTGCAGTTCTCTGATTCTGTCTTGCAGCATGTCCACAGTCTCTGACCATCTCCTGCAGCATGTCTGCAGTCTCTGACCATCTCCTGCAGCATGTCTGCAGTCTCTTACCATTTCCTGCAGCATGTCTGCAGTCTCTGACCATCTCCTGCAACATGTCTGCAGTCTCTGACCATCTCCTGCAGCATGTCTGCAGTCTCTTACCATTTCCTGCAACATGTCTGCAGTCTCTGACCATCTCCTGCAGCATGTCTGCAGTTCTCTGATTCTGTCTTGCAGCATGTCCACAGTCTCTGACCATCTCCTGCAGCATGTCTGCAGTCTCTGACCATCTCCTGCAGCATGTCTGCAGTCTCTTACCATTTCCTGCAGCATGTCTGCAGTCTCTTACCATTTCCTGCAGCATGTCTGCAGTCTCTGACCATCTCCTGCAACATGTCTGCAGTCTCTGACCATCTTCTGCAGCATGTCTGCAGTTCTCTGATTCAGTCTTGCAGCATGTCCACAGTTTCTGACCATCTCCTGCATGTGTCTGCAGTCTCTGACCATCTGTTGCAGCATGTCTGCAGTTCTCTGATTCAGTCTTGCAGAATGTCAAGATATATTGGTCCATTCCCTGTTAAGAGACAAATCAACCCAGCAGCTTATGAACTTTTACTCCCAGAAATGTACAAAATTCCCCCTGTCTTTCATGTATCCTTGCTAAAACCTGCAAGACTGAACCCATTCCCTGATCGTAAGTCGGATGCACCACCACCTGCAATAGTCGATGGCAATGAGAAATACCAAGTCGAGACAATTGTGGATTGTAGGAAAAGAAGGTGTACTATCCAGTACTTGATTAAATGGAAAGGCTATGGTCCAGAAGAAAATCAATGGGAACCAGAAACCAACCTTCATGCCGAAAGACTAATACAGGAATATTTCTAGGCTCATCCTTAAAAGATGTTACAAATGGGCATCCGGAGGATGCCCATTGGGGGGCAATGTTAGAGAAGTTCAGCTGGACCCAAACAGGTGTTGGCACGCATGCGCGGGCACATTAGCGTGTGCACAAGAAGAAACACGCGCACGCATTGGCGCCAAATGGCCTTTTAAACTGAGCAATGACAGGAGCACATTGCTGAATGGTCTTTCACCTTGTTCCTGTTCACCTGTGCCCTGACCTTCTTCCTGTTTACCTGTGTTGACTCGGCTTGTCCTCGATTCTCCTCTGGATTCCTGCCTGCCAACCTGAGACCTTGTCCTGTGTTTGACCCTGCTTCTGTCTCTTGCCTTTGCACCTCACTGCCAGACTGTGTACCGACTTTGGCGTGTATCTTGTAACCGCTTCCATCTCACGTTCCTGTACCTGCACTGCCCGGCTGTTAATGACCCCTTGGCTTGTGTTTCGGCTATGCTCCTGCCTTCTCATCCAGCATCACGGATTTTCAGTTCCAGGTGCCCGTCCGTTGTTCAACGGCCATCGGTTTCCTGCTTAGGCCACTTGCTACACCGGCCCTCATGCCACTCTGTGACCCCCACCACCTGTCATCTCTACCAGGGGTGTTTGACAGGAGGTGCAAGAGAAGCCCCCTCTACAGCTCGATCTCCACCAGGTACGTGATACTGTCATCCCAGAAGGAAGCCTTTTCTAAATATGATTCACAAGAAAGCCCACAAACAGTTTGCTGAAGACAAGCAGATTAAGGACATGGATTACTGAAACCATGTCCTGTGGTCTGATGAGACCAAGATAAACTTATTTGGTTCAGAACGTGTCAAGCGTGTGTCGCGGCAACCAGGCGAGGTGTACAAAGACAAGTGTGTCTTGCCTACAGTCAAGCATGGTGGTGGGAGTGTCATGGTCTGGGGCTGCATGAGTGCTGCCAGCACTGGGGGGCTACAGTTCATTGAGGGAACCATGAATGCCAACATGTACTGTGACATACTGAAGCAGAGTATAAACTCCTCCCTTCATGGACTGGGCCACAGGGCAGTATTCCAACATGATATTCGACCCCAAACACACCTCTGAGACGACCACTGCCTTGCTAAAGAAGCTGAGGGTAAAGGTGATGGACTGGCCAAGCATGTCTCCAGATCAAAACCCTATTGAGCATCTGTGGGGCATCCTCAAACGGAAGGTAGAGGAGTGCAAGGTCTCTAACATCCACCAGCTCTGTGATGTCTTCATGGAGGATTTGGAAGAGGACTCCAGTGGCAACCTGTGAAGCTCTGGTGAACTGCATCCCCAAGAGGGTTAAGTGCTGGAAAATAATGGTGGCCACACAAAATATTGACACTTTGGGCCTAATTTGGCCATTTTCACTTAGTGGTGTACTCACTTTTGCACCAGCGGTTTAGACATTAATGACTGTATGTTGAGTTATTTTGAGGGGACAGCAAATATACACTGTTATGCACTCTGTACACTCACTACTTTACATTGTAGCAAAGTGTCATTTCTTCAGTGTTGTCACATGAAAACGTGTAATAAAATATTTACAAAAATGTGAGGGGTGTACTCACTTTTGTGAGATACTGTATATACTTATTTCAAGTTATATTGACGTGAGAAGTTAGAGAGCATAATGGTGGGATGCAGATGAAGAAGAGCACCAACACTGGTGAAGAGATACACCTCAATGCTCATTAAGGACTTGTTTACACTTATTTGATATCATCAATTGATGTTTTTCATATATTTTTATTAGAGATTGCACTATTGCACGGTGCACTTTGTAAATGTTTTTTTGCACTTTATGTTAATATGTTGATTAGGAATTATTTTTATATGACTATTATATTGATTAAGGTACCATATATTTATAGAATTTTTCTAGTACTTTGTGAGTGCACCACACGTTTTCATTTGACCTTGCACTTTATAGATTTAAGGTACCATAGTTATTTATTTAGCACTTTAAGGGCAGCGCAACACTAATACCCATTATATACATGCATTGCACCCCTTTAAGTTTGTCCTGAAGTGCCTTCAGACCAGGCCAAGTTGAATAACAAAAAACATTCTTTACTGAAGTTGTTTAAATGTAACAAATGCACAGTTCAACAAGTTGTCTTCACTACACATTCCTATACATATTTATATAGTGCCCCTAGCTGTTCTCATGGTGCCCCTAATTTGCCCCATGAGGTAGTCATACCTTAATTAGGTGAGAAAAGTTCTTTGAGTCCTTTAGTAAAGCATGAGTTCATACCCCTGAATCCTGACTGGGCTTCCTCAAGAGGTGGTCAAGTGAAAAGTAGTAGATTACATCCTTATCAGCATCTTGCTTTTAGAATGGGGAGACCTGGACTTGTACCTCCAACCGTCTTGCTAACTACGGTGCCCCCGAGAGGTGGTTCCTTTCTCTGTTATGCTTTTGCCCCAGCAGGGTTAGCCCTTACCTCCCAAGGAGTACCACCTCATCAGGGGAAACACACCTAGACAGCGCAATACTCTTACACGGGCATCTAACTAGGGATAGACTGATATGTTTTTTTCAGGGCCAATACCAATACCAATATTTTGGTCACAACGTATCAGTATCGACCGATATGGGCCGATATATTGTACATTTAAAGTTTTGAAAAATAAAGACAATTTTTGACACAAATCTGGTACTGAACATGTTAATTTTTGTTTAATGCTTAATGGCTGGCTGGCTGCCACCGTGTGGTGGGTGGCTGGCTTGATGGCTCCCTATGGTGGGTGGCTGGCTTGATGGCTCCCTGTGGTGGGTGGCTGGCTGGCACCCTGTGGTGGGTGGCTGGCTGGCTGGCACAGGGCCTGTGGGTGGCTGGCTGGTACAGGGCCTGTGGGTGGCTCGCTGGTACAGTGCCTGTAGCTGGCTGGTACAGGGCCTGTAGGTGGCTGGCTGTCTGGCACCCTGTCTGTGGGTGGCTGGCTGTCTGGCACCCTGTCTGTGGGTGGCTGGCTGTCTGGCACCCTGTGGTGGGTGGCTGGCTGTCTGGCACCCTGTGGTGGGTGGCTGTCTGGCACAGGGGCTGTGGATGGCTGGCTGGCACAGGGCCTGTGGGTGGCTGGCTGGCACAGGGCCTTTGGGTGACTGGCTGATACAGTACCTTTGGCTGGCTGGTACAGGACCTGTGGGTGTCTGGCTGGCTCGCTGGCACAGTGCCTGTGGCTGGCTGGTACAGGGCCTGTGGATGTGGGTGGCTGTCTGGCACCGGGCTGCTGTGCGTGGGTGTATAGCTGTGATACACTCCCTCGAGACTAGTTCTGACTCCAGACGAGGCTGTCCAAGGCGAGGGAGGCGGCCTAAGAAGGCAGAATGACTTCACAAAAATATTGGCAATATCGGCCAGTTCCGGGGCCGATACCGATATATCGGGGAAAGTGCATATCGGCCCCCGATATATCGCCCTTGCCGATAATTGGTCTATCCCTACATCTAACCATAGACATCCTTAAAAAATGGTAAAACATTTTAATAAAACATTAACATTTACCATCCACCTGCTTACATGCTGTATTAGGGAACATCAAGAAATGTTAATTATACCTGAGCAGTACTGTTGTGTGTTGGAGATAAACAAGTTAACTCTTTCTGTTTTTCAGTTGAGCTTCCCCCAAAGCATTCTGCTGTTCTATAGCATGGGGTCTCCCAAAGACTTCTTGATTAACGGGCAGAAACACACTTACTTCACCACTGGAAGAGGTCCAGTGTGACCTGACTGGAAGCTTGCATCAGTCCATGCAGTCCATGCTTTAGTCCATGTAGTCCATGCAGCCCGACCATAATCACCCATTTCCGCAGAATAAACATCCATACTAGACTGCTCCAAATGCGCCGAATTTACAGATAACAGATAAACGATCATATAAATGAATGATGGCAAAAGCTAATTGCAAATGTTGTGGAGGAACTAGAGAGAGAGGGACACCTGCACACACATCACTGGTGTGACAATGTCCTGGCATTCCTCACAATGAGAGATAGTACCGATCTTACCACCAATCAGGGAGTAGTCCTAGTGGTACTGGGGGGGGGGGGGGTGATTAAAGCAAGGTGACCCACTGCTACATTGACCTTTATGGAAAAGGCCTAGCAGAAAGGATGAAGAACAACAAAGCTTTTCCAATACACAGGAGGTTTCATGAACCTTACAAAGAGTGACACCCAATGGCTAAGGAGCTAAATGATGCAGGCAGGTTTTACAAAACCAAAAGGGCCCACTATTTTATTACAGAACCCTGAAACAATTACCCTTTATATTGAATTCCCTCTAAAAATAGTAGTGCACTTCCTGTGTCCAAAGCCCCATAGCTGTACATCTGCAGTGTGAGATCATCTGAGGCCCTTCTTCTTCTAACTGCTAATCTTACCAGATAAAGCATGAGATTTGGTGATGTCAATTTTATGCTGCTCATTTTCTCCTTGCTGGAGAGAAAGCTGTACCTGAAGACCTGCAGACAAGCATTCCACTACTTCTGCCTTATTCATGCTGTGGATATACACTATCTTAACCTTTCTGACTGTCCCTCGATTGTTCTTCAAGCAGTCCTCAGACCACCAGTCATCAGTGGGGCAGCTCTAAAATGAGGAAGCAAAACCCTGCCTCTGGTGCAAAATATACTAGTATTTCCACACGCCACTGGAAAAAGGTGAATATGGTATAAAGTGCAATCTATTATTAATAAATAAGTAAATAAATATGTGAAATAGCAGCTGCTGTATAAAAATAGTGAGGTAGTTGTGAGCAATTGGTCTATCCTACCAAATAGCTTCCGGCTTGCGGTCCAACCAACGTACCCACGCTATGCGTTCCAAGCTAACGCGTTTCGTCACTTCCGGTGACGTCTTCAAAGCTCTGAAGACGTCACCGGAAGTGACGAAACGCATAGCGTGGGTACGTTACGTTGGTTGGACCGCAAGCCGGAAGCTAGTTCCGAGAGGACGTGCAGCCCGCACCACACCGCTGACCACCAATGTTAAACGTCTGGAATATTTTTAATGCTGAAAACCCCTATAAGGGTAAATAAACTGACCTCTACTTCAAATACTGCACTATCTGGAGCATTCTTCTCTCTCCCCCATATCGAATCGGATCTTATATTACGGAAACCTGAGGGACTGTTGCCAGCCCATTGGATAACATCTCGAGGAGATCCATTGAGCCCAGGGGGCTTACTAAGCCTGATTGGTTCTGGTGTCGTACGGCATTCAGTACCTACATCATTTGGTAAGTGACCAAGCCTAATTACCCATTTGGGACAAGAAACAGCTGAGATTATACTTATCAAGTTTGAACACACGAGCACTTTGTATGAACTTTGGACAATTATTTTTAAGGACACTATTTATTTTATATTATCACTAATCGCTATTTATATTTCTCAACTACTATTTATTTTTTCAAGATTCACGCACATTTTTACTCACAGGAATTGATTTTTATCCAGTATTTTATCCAGTTTATTTATATATATATACCTATATTAATACTAATATTTGTGGAATTGTATTTAACACTATTGCACTTTATACTCACTAGAGTGTGGGTTTAGATTCAACACCAAGCAAGCGCTGTATTTGGTCGGATAGACCAATTGCTCACAAAACCCTGCCTCTACCAGGATGACTGCCTTCACACAGCGACACAATTTACAACATAGTATGGTAAGTACTGGCAAAAGATCAGTTAAATTACGTGTGTACCAAGCTTTTCTCACCTTATCTTCATGTTAAGAATAGCACTGGAAACACATTTCTCTAGTATTTGTAGCAAATAAAAAAAAACATCTGCTTTTATCTCTCCCTATTCCTCTACTGGAGAAACTTTATAAACAGGATATATGTTTGATAAGTACATCGGAAAGTTCTGAGCCCTATCATTCCAGATCAGGGATCAGACTTCCTCCTGGAACTCTTGGGACAGATGATTACAAACACTTTCATGTTTTTTGTTTGTAAACTGTCACAATACATACCGAGAAAGACTTACTAGACATTATGTGATTTCCTGAAGGTGTAAAAATAGCCTTTTACTGCAGGATAAAGTATAGCACATTAGTACAATTTGACACATCACATTACCTCTAGGGAGCATGAAAGCAAAAGGGCCTGTGAAATTAATATAACACTGGATTTATTAGAAAAAAACAAGGTTCCCCCTAGTTGCCCTAATTTAGGACTTGTTTACACCTGCTTTGTCTCTGAAGAGCAATTGCATTCAGACTAGGGTGACCAGACATCCCAGGACTAAGAAAACTGTCCCCAGACCAAGTCTGTCCCCAGATTGTAGGCCTGGGCCGCGGTCATTGCTTTTCTCCCCCTGCAGTACCAATCCAGTCCCAATCTCCCATCGGGGGAAATAAGAGAGGAAGTTACAAACAGCAGCGCAAGTCCCCCTTTTAAGCCATACCCCTTAACCGCTTGCCGGCCGCCGCAAGTACATATACTGCGGCGGTCAGCCCCATGCAGGCAAAGTAACGTATGGGTACGTCACTCGCCTGTGAGCCAATAGGGGGCGAGCGCGCGCTGCCGGAGGCGCGCTCCCGCCCCCGCTCGTTCACGGACACCTCCGCGAGATCATCCGTTACAGAGGGAGAAAGGCAGGCGGCTAATGTAAACAAAGCCGCCTGTCATTCTCCCTTGTGTAACAGCACAGATCACACGGTCCTGCTATGTAGGATCATAGATCTCTGCTGTTACATGAAAAGCCACATCCCTGCACAGTAAGAAGCACGCCCCTAGGGACACACTTAGCCACTGCATCACTAATAAAGTTAACCCCTTCCCTGCCAGTGTAATTTTTACAGTAACAGTGCATATATATAGCACTGATTACTGTAGTAATGTCACTGGTACCCCCAAAAGTGTCAAAAATGTCAGTCAAGGGTCCGATCTGTCCGCCGCAATGTCGCAGTCCCGCAAAAAAAAAAAAAAATCGCAGATCGCCGCCATTACTTGTTAAAAAAAAAAACAACAAAAATGACAAAAATCTTTCCCTTAGTTAGTAAACGCAATAACTTTTGCGCAAACCAATCAAAATACGCTTATTGCGATTTTTTTTTACCAAACGTGTAGCAGAAAACAAATTGGCCAAAAATGTTAAAAAATTTTGATTTTTAAATTTTTTGGGGGAATTTCATGTAAAAAAATGTAAAAAATATTGTTATTTTTGCAAAATTGTTGCTCTTTTTTTGTTTATAGCGCATGATCAAAAAATCGCTCAGGTGATCAAATACCACCAAAAGAAAGCTCTGTTTGTGGGGAAAAAAAGAACATCAAATTCGTTTAGGTACGGCGTCGCACGACCATGCAATTGTCCGTTAAATTCACGCAGTGCCGAATCGCAAAATAGGGCCTGGTCAGGAAAGGGGTAAAATCTTCCGGGGCTTAAGTGGTTAAACAATTTAGTCACATACTATTTTTGCTTCAATGGCTGCCACTACCTTATCACCCTGTAAACTGTTCTCCCAGGTAGATAAGCGACTTACAGTTATTCACTAGGCAGGTTTGAATTTTGCCTACACACAGCCATAGCCCACATTACTTCACCATCCATGACAAAAGCGCACACAGTTCTAAATACATCATCTAATGTACATAACTGTATTCAACACAAAAGGTTAATTTCATGTTTTTCTCCCTAAAGACATAATATGAAAATACATAAGAAATAAAATGAGGACATTTGGCAGCCTGCCATTGTCTACAATTTGCCTCCTTTGGTCCTGGCCTCTGTGGGCTTTGCACATATCCAGGTGGGATTACAGGACACAGGATATGAACAGGGCACTGCTCCAACAATAATAGGCCGAAACAGGCAGAATTCACTGATGTGCTAAGGACCCTGTATCTGGAGTGTGTTATATTTGGACAATCTTTGGATGAACTCTACTCATTTATTATACAGTATATGCATATGAAATGTCTAACTTATCCTTCAAAGGAATTACAAGCTGTCTCTGGTTTATTAACTAATGTCGTTTCTCACTCAGCCATTCCATCTCATGCTCTGAATTATCCTTAACCTATTGATGAATAAAATGTTTGTCTGTACGATACTGTAACCATAATCATGCTGGGACGGCGCCGAGCTATCTGTGTATATACAAGATCAATTATTTCCTTGGTGGTTTTAAAGTAGCTCAAAAGCCTTAAAGTGGTTGTAAAGGCAGAAAGTTTTTTATCTTAATGCATTTTATGCATTAAGAAAAAAACCTCCTGTGTGCAGCAGCCCCCCTCAGTACCCCTAGTACTTACCTGAGCACCATCCCGATCCAGCGATGTTACATGAGAAACTCAGCTGTCCGTGAGACACACAGTGGGCGCCATTGGCTTCCGCTGCTGTCAATCAAAGTCAGTGAGCCAATGAGGAGAGAGAGGGGGCGGGCTCTGTGTCTGAATAGACACACAGAGTAGCAGCTTGGCTCGGGTGCCCCCATAGCAAGCTGCTTGCTGTGGGGGCACTTGGCAGGAGGGAGGGGCCAGGATTGCCAATGAGGGACCGGAGAAGAGGAGGATCTGGGCTGCTTTGTGCAAAACCACTGCACAGAGCAGGTAAGTATAAAATGTTTGTTATTTTTGAACAAAAAAAGAAAAAAAAAAACAAGACTTTAGTATCACTTTAAGGAGGTTGTGTACCTAATGCATTCTATGCACTAAATTAAAAAAACCTTCTGTGCTGCAGGATCCCCTCAACCTCCCCCCCATATCCTTATATTTACCTGAGCCTAATCCTGATCCAGCAATGTGCACTAGAGCCCCTCCCAAAAAACCATCCTGCATGGCCCCTTTGTTCCCTTCTCCCCTTTACTTCATTTCTATTGACACTGAACATCCAATTGGTCTAGGCCTAGCATTGTCGCCATTAAGGCACTATAATGCCTGTGTTCAGGGCCGTTGATGGGGGGGGGGGACCACCAACCCTCTTGTAGGGGGCCCTAGCACACAGGGGGGCCCACACAGAGAGGGGGATTAGTGATGGACAACAAATACAGAAATCTTCCTCCAGCACCTGAATCTGATCTGTCCCTCTCCCTGCTATCAGCTTTTATCTGCTGAGAAAGAGACATTTGTCCTTCACTAATCCCCCTCCCTGTGTGGGCCCCCCTCCCAGCACTTATCTCTGCTCAGGAGTTTATTTGTAAATTTTAACTTTGTTTCTCTCTCTCTGTCTCTCTGATCACTGAGCTCCAACTGCCCAGCCTGTATATTTTTCTCATCTTATCTTCTTTTTTATTTAACATAGTTTTTTTTTTAGATTTAGCAGGAATTATGCGAGTTATGTTATATTTGTGTCTGATAATAGTGATTTTGTTGTAATTTTAGCTAAATATATCTTTAATATTGTCTTGGGGGGGGCCTGCCAGGTAGTCTGTACGGGGCCCCGCGATTTCTAACAGCAGCCCTGCCTGTGTTCAGTAAATCAAGCTAAATTACTGCTCACTGCTGCACTTTAGTGGCTTGCTACTGTTAATGCCAATTTGGTGTCATATTGTGCCTAGTCCTTATCACTAATCACCATTTATGCTAAATTGCGCTATTACCACTGTTAACTCATTTCTTTGCTTACTTCATAACAAACCGTATCAGGTGACAATATATTAGGTTTACCTTTTCTAACTGGTTCAGTACCTGTTTCTTTGATAAAATACTACTACTGGGTACTACTACTAAGTATTACTTTCAGTGATTTTCTTTAATACTGCTTGCTTTGTGCACTCATCCTAGCATGTCAGAGGAGCTAAAGTTCATAGGAGGTTGAGGCAAAGAACAGAGAACCCATCCTTTTCAGTGGCTCCTGCAGGGGTAGTGCTGCATGTGTCTTGGATATTCCAACAAAGATATCTCTATTGTTATAATTCCCAGCTCTGTACTTGTCCACCTGGAGGCTTGGGTTATTCTCACCTAAATGATCCAACAAGGGGAGGGGAACCCTTTATAATGGACAAAGAAGGTGTAAAGACTCAAACACATAGATCTCCCCAATAAAGTCTCCAAAAGATGTAAGAAACTGTCAGGTGGCTAAACACTTTTGAATCTATTAAAACCAGAATATTTGTTTTAGGTCTGCTGACCATTAACAATAAAGTAACAATAAAATGTATACCTAAAGGAAAAACTTTTTTTTTAGTTTTTGATAGAGGGGAGATGGATTTGAACACCTGTCAGGTTTTTATTTACTGTCTGTGCCCCCCATTAACCACTTCCCGCCTGTCATAAAGCAAAATTACGGCCGCAAAGTGGTTTCTCGATCCTGACTGGGCATCATATGACGTCCAGCAGGATATGCTGCTCTGCGCGCCCCCAGGGGGCGAGCAGAGTGGCGATCAGTGGTGCGGTGTGTCACTCTGACACACCGCATCTCCGATCCGGGGAAAAGAGCCTATGACATAGTCTCTTTACCATGTGACCAGCTGTGTCCAATCACAGCTGGTCACATAGTAAATAGGAAGTGCAGTTGATCGGCTTTCCTCAGTTCGTGCCTGACAGGCGCGAGTGGAGGAGAGCCGATTGGCGGCTCTCCTGACAGGGGGGGGGGGGGGGTTTGTGCTGGTAATCAGAGCATTGAAACTTTATTATTATTATTATACAGGATTTATATAGCGCCAACAGTTTGCGCAGCGCTTTACAATGTGAGGGAAGACAATACAGTTACAATACAGTTCGAAACAGGAGGAACTAGAGGACCCTGCTCGTTAGAGCTTACAATCTAGAAGGGAGGGTCAAGTGAAACAAATGGCAACAACAAGGGAAACTTTAGCACAGTAATGATAAAAGCATGAGTATTGTTAACAAAAACATTGTCAAGTGTAGCAGCTATGTAGCCCAACAATCTGTACTTATTACTACTTACAAAGGGCCTGAATTCACCATAGCCTCAAATCTTTATAAAAAAAAAATAAAAAAAACATAAGTATAGAGTAAACTAGATTTTTACACAATACCTTTTCTCCTGGATTATGGAGGACTGTAATACTACCTGTGGACCCTGGATGCTAAGTGATTACTATTGGTTTAGTCTAGCTGATGGCTGTATTTACTGATAGCATTAAAGCGTAACTCCACTTTTGTTGAGAAAAAAACATTCCCCTCTGGGTGATCTATGTACATTGCAAGGATTATAATCACCTTTGTTGCAGTTTCCTGCCTTTTGTTATTCTGAAGAAATCACTGTTTGTTCCTCTGTGCCTCTGTGCTGAGCGGGTCTAATGGAAGTGGTTTCATAATTATCAATCAGTCGTGCACCTGCAGGACTCTAATGAGGAAATCTTTTGGCCCTGCATCCCTTTAGATGTGTTCCTATTCGGAGTATCTCACCAAAAATGAAATTTTTGTTCCAGGGGATGCCTGAAATCTGATTTGTATTTTAGGCAGACTTCTGGGAAAATCAGTGAGCGAATCACACAAGCAGGAAATTATGTTTTATTGTGTCTGAGTTGTATACACCATATATATATATATATATATATATATATATATATATATATATTTATATATTTATTTTTAAAGGCATAGTAATCTAAAATGACAAGATTAACCATGTTTTCCTAGTGGAATAAGTTAATAATTTTACCACCACTCACATATAAAAGACTTCATTGTAAGGTGACCTTTTAACTGGTATGTTAAATCGCAAGTGGGAAAAGTTGTGCATAATGAATTCAATCTTGGTTAATGATATGACAACACAACAAAACATAGCTGGACTTAGACTCAAAATGTTAAAGCGGTAGTAAATTGTTAAAAAAAAAAAAAACCCAAAAACCTGCAAGCCAATAGCATAATGTGCTAGTATGCATCACATACTAGCACACTGTAAAAAAAAACCTTAGAACGAAGCCCCCACAGCGGCGCCCGGTCACCGCTGAGGGGCCGACATGTTCTCCTGGTGTTTCTTCTGGGTTTTTGGGCTCGGGCACTGTAAGTGGTGGGAGCCGCAATGGCGTCACTCCTGCGCATGCATGCGGGAGCCCTCTTTTCTGACAAGGAGCTCTGAAGTTCCCGGCACAATATGATGGACCATCTGAGTGCATGCGCCGCTGATATCAGCGGCTGCATGCAGGGTGACTATCTCCCAAATCATGCACGTTTAGGAGATATTTATTTTACCAACAGGTACTCCTTATTATAGGCTTACCTGTGGGTAAAAATCACCAAGTGGGGTATACAACCAATTTAACTTGAAGCTACAGTTATAGGTATCTCTTTAAACTAGTGAATGTGACATTCACCAAACATTCACAGATCAATCTTCTGAAGCATGCATTTTTAATGACAGGGATTGGTTCACCTGCAGTAAATGTTTGGTAAGGGAACATTCACACTATGTGCGGTTACTGGCATTTTTCAGCACCTGATCAACACCAGTCAACCCAAGGTCACATAGTAAAAAATTGTTTCCTATGTACCCTGTTACCACCACAGCACTGTTGTGATGTGTGGTGTGGTGAGGTGCGTAAAAATTGAGACATGCTGCATATTTTCACAGCATATCTGAAGGTTCACTGCAGCGCATGCCCGCGAGCTGCTCTGCGAAGACCATAAAAAAAGTGAAAATATATCACATTTTGATAAAGTTAAAAAAAAAATTGCATCACAGCAAACCCTCACTGCCTGTCATAACATACGGCCTGCATGCTGAAATGGAGCATTTTAGAGTGCGGCTAGTTTTGATTTGGCCCTTAATGTTGCGTTCACTGCTATATAAATATGCCACTAACAGTCTCTTTCTAGGCTACACAAAAAATGTATCTTTCAAAAAGTGTTTCCCAGTGCTAAACTTTTCATCAAATTTCTAAATTGCTGTATTTGTAAATTTCAAAAGCCATTAGGCATAAGGACTAGTAGTGGTAAAAAAGCACATGTAGGTTTAACTAATTATTTTGTTGTATAATTTTGTGTGGCAGGGAGCGTGTCCTTTGCCCACTTACTTTTGCTAATAGGTGTTCCCTGTTCCCATCTCAATAAGTTGCGAGGTATGCACTTATCCTCCCCTGTAACAGATCCAGTGACCCAATGTCCCGGTTTTGGTTTTGGCTACAACACTAGAGGGAGCTAGAGGCAGAGTTTTCTCAACAAAAGATAAATGTTTACCCATTCACTTGCTTTTCTCTTATCCATTCAATCAAGGCAGTTTACAAAGCTTTATGTGAATAGTGAAAGTGTATGATTAACAAAAGATTTTTAGTTTTGGATTGCATTTGGGAATGGTAAGAACCCCTGTCAGTATTTTTTTTGCTGCTGTGTCCCAGAGATACAAGGAAGAAATATTTCTAAATTAAGGAGAATCCACGCTTAGGCAGGTGTCAATGAAACTGCCATGAGAAGAAAAGTTCAACGCCCAGATGGATTCCCCATGGAGGTGGACTGACCATGCTCCTGCTCAGAGTGTCAGAATGTCTTCCACTATTTAAAATGTAGAATGGAGAGCCAGTACCTCATCCTTCCGAATAAATAACTTTATTTTCTTCAAGTGGAGTGTACAGAAGAAAATAAAGTGATTTATTCAGAAGGACGAGTTGCCGGCTCTCCATTCTACATTTTCATTTCACTGAAACAGGTACCTCATTGGTGGTTCCATGACAATTAAAAATTCTTTGATTTGTCATCCCTTTCTACCCCAGTGCCAAGGATTCCCAGGACAAGAGTGGGTGAATTTCCACAGCAGGGACATAGATAGCAAAAACACCTGACAGCGGTTGTATTCTATCCACAAAAAAAATAAAAAATAAAAGATAAGGAATGTATATTATTAGGCCTCAGGCACACTGGACGTTTTTACAGCTGTTGTTTTTGGCATCAGAGGTTTTTTTCTGCAGCCAATAAACTGAAAAAGGTCTGCTGACCATCTCCTGATCAGCACTCCCAGCCAATAGCCAGTGTCCTATAAGAACACAAAAGAACAGCAGGGGAGATCGCTGTACTAACGTCGGATAGTTAGTACAGTGGCTCCTCCTGAGCTGTCAGTGTGTTTTCCTTAAGCCCTGCTGGGTTTAACAAAAAAAACACACTAGTGTATACAAGGCTTAAGGCCCCTTACACAGGAGACGGGCTCCCCTGGAGTCCGCCTGCTCAGTGCGGAACCTGTCGGCTGGTCCCTACTGAGCAGGGGGATGGCTGGTCCGTGCCCGCTCATACAGAGCAAACATACACAGTCCGCTCTCCTCTATGGGTGTTCGGATGTAAGCAGCCCGCCTGTGCGTTTATACCCGACTGCCATCCCATCCAATCTGCCAGACGGATGGGGAACAGATCCCCGTCCATCTGTTTTTAGGATCGGATCGGATGTCAGTGGTTGCACATATCCGTTGACACCCCCCAGAGTAAAACTGGAGGGTCCAATCGGGTCCACCTGTGTGAAAGGGCCCTTAAATATTAGCAATTTATAAACAAAACTGAGGTTCTACAAGTCCAGGTTTGGAAAATAATGCAGCGATTAAGCGTGCCTTTGTTTTTGTACTTAGAGGCTTTACTAGGATCTATTGTAGGCTAAAACCGTGGCAGTTTGAGTAATCTCTTCATTCATTGTTGAGCAGCTGGTCTAGCCCATCCTTCAGATAAAGTGCTGCGCGTCTGCGGTTTCTCCGTTTAAGTCATTTATTCCACTGCTCTGTCTTTTCTCCGTGTCTCCTATTTATCTTTTTTTTTTCTACTTTTGCAAATGCTTAGAACACAAAAATATGCTGTCATAATCACATGATGTTGAATCCAAAATGTTACAAATATGTTACACTCTTTGTGTATTTTGCACAGAATGGAATACATTGCACTTCCTAACACAAATTGGTTTGGAAAAAGCAAACGTTAAAGAGACCTAAATAATAAGAAATTTAAAAAAAACACACTTTTCCCTTAGGTAGTATGGGGGGGGGGGGGCTTACCATCTTCCCACCAAGTCTATCTCAGAGTTCACACCCAGACATCTGATTGGGCTGAGGAATGGTATTCCAAGGGAGCATCCATGTCTTCTCTCACCCTGACCTTGACTGTTTTTCTTTTAATTTGCACTCAAGATCATGCCATAGAATGCAGAGGTCACTTACCACTGGGATACCACTGCTGGGAAAAGCCATAGACTGCAAAAGAACCCCAAGTAGAAAAAAGTTGTGTTTGCCCCTTAAAAGCAGGTTTATAGCCGAACCTCAAGTGTTGTGAGAACCCCTACTCCTTACAATAATAAACATTTAAAAAAAAAAACTTGCAGAAAGAAATTCCTACATTTCTAGTTAACCTCCCTGGCGGTATGATTCTGTCAGGAATTCTGTTCCAAAAGCGGTACAATTCTTTTCATGGAAATTTGGCGTTATGTATTATAGGCCTACAATTCTTAGTAATTACTGACTTAAACCTGACCAAAACAAGTCTCTAGTAGACATCCCAGATGTGATAAATTTGAAACACAAACAAGTGAATTATAATCGAATCAATAATATTATTTTATAATTTAATATATAATATATATAATAAAATTATATTATTGATTAGATTATAATTCATGAGCTATATATTATATATATATATGTGTGTGTGTGTGTATATAGATATATATATATATATATATATATATATATATGTGTGTGTGTGTGTGTATATATATATAACGCATGAATTATAATCGAATCAATAATATAATTTTATATATATATATATATATATATATATATATATATGTGTGTGTGTGTGTGTGTATATAGGTATATATATATATATATATATATATATATATACATATATATATATATACATATATATATATGTATATATATATATATATATATATATATATATATATATATATTTGCATATATATATATATATATATATATATATATATGCATATATATATATATGCATATATATATATATATATATATATATATATATACATATATATATATATATGCATATATATATATATATATATATGCATATATATATATATATATATATATATATATATATATATGCATATATATAATATAAAATGTGTTATGTGCAACTTTTTTTTTTTTTTGAATTTCCCTCTCTAGTTCCGCTCCCATGCAGCATTGCTGCTGCAGGGAACGGAACTAGGAAGTCCTCCTACCGACAGACGAGCGGCGGAGATCTCGCTGGCGGTCACAGCAATGAGAGCTCATCGCTGGATCGCCAGGATAAGGTAAGAGAAGCTCCGCTGCGCTCTCTGCACGCTCTGCCCATTGACCCCGAGCGTGACTCGGGGATACCGCTAATAGCAGAAAATTCCTACCCCGAGTCACGCTCGGGTTTACCGCTAAGGCGGTTAATGAAACACTAACTAGAATTTCCAAAGGCCCACAATATTTATATGGACAATCCAAGCACTGATCTTAACGGTACAGGACTGTATAGCATGTATCTGACCTGGGATACAAATATCTATTTTCTTCTTTGTCTTACATTGTGTTAGAATTGAATTAGCTATATGCCTGTGTTGGCTTTGAAGCTAATATCCAGCTTTTAGTGAAGATTAAATAGCTTGTTATGACCAAGCTGGTCCAAACAAACTATTACCTTTACTAGCTCAACTTACCGACCAGCCTGCGACCAACCAAATTGACCTGTCCAACAGTATGCGTTAAAAACAGGGTTTTAGTTGCACACATTTGCAAATACATGGGTAAGCCGGAGAGCCCCGGCAAGGCACCCCATTTTCTGTGGACCTAAACTCAACTTTCTGCGAGTCTCCAACAATGAAAGCACAAGCATTTAGATAGACAGGTGTAGGGCAGATAAACCTGAAGGGAACCCACCCCTTCTTAAAGGGCACATGGGCACACTGAGCACCCAGCCCATAGCACTATGGCAGCAAAGGTGTCAGTGCGTTGTCTGGCCAATATATTCATAGTACAAACAAGTGGTTACTGCCCTCACCAGTAACTGGTCACTGCAGCAAGGAGCATTGAAAAGGCAACGCATATGAAAAATGCTTCCATTGTTGGAGACTCACAAAAATGAAAGTTTAGGTCCACAGAAAATGGGGTGCCCTGCCGGGGCGCTGTGGCTTACGCATGTATTTGCAAATGTGTGCAACTAAACCCGTTTTTAATGCATACTGTTGGAAAGATCAATTTGGTTTGTCACAGGCTGGTCGGTAAGTTGAGCTTGGAAATGTCTTTTTTTTTCTCATATGCTTTGTGTTTCCAATGCTCCTTGCTGCAGTGACCAGTTACAGGTGAGGGCAGTAACCACTTGTTTGTATTACCTTTACTACTAGATGCAACTGCTGTGCTACTCAGCCATTCACAGGGAGCTTTGTTTAATTATCCCATAAATCCTGTTGCTGATCTGTAGTTAGAATTTTAGAGCCCACTAGAAGAAATTGGCTGTGGCAGAAGGCATTGAAATTGGCCATGGCAGGAGTCATGGACAAAGTAGTGCATTGTAGACAGCTTGTAAACCAATCCCCCCCTCCTGGATGGTTCACTCTGCGTTTATGAAGCAGGTCATCAATGTTAGATTGTAGGCTTGTAGGAGATAACAGCTTGAGCAAAAATTCTGTTTGACTCTGGTTGGATAAGGGTATGATGGGTCTTGTATTTCAACAGGAGCTGAAGAGCTGTTAGAGTGATAAAAGCTTTATTGAAGATCCAAATTGGTAGAAAGTCCCCGATGTTGAAGATCTAGGAAGGAAAACATTTGATCTGATTGCTTTTTTGAGTTGCACTTGAATTTTACTTTCCAATCGCTTTTTTATTTAAAGCTACCCAAGATCAAATTAGTGGGAAACCTTCAGGTAGCTGTTTGTGTTACTTTTTATTAATGACTAGATGAGTGAGGGGGGAGAGGTCAGGACATGGAAAGAAACAGAGAGACAGGCAGAGAGATTCTGTACCTTTATTAAATTAAATCAGTCTTTGCAGATGGACAAACTTGATGACCAGGGATTTGCAAAGCTCAGCTACAATGTCAGTTAGGCATAATAATATGCCTAGACGGCATGGGATTGTGGCTGCACTCATTTTAGTTAAGCTTAATTTAAATTCTGGTATTTTAACGTAATCGCCGCTATTGTTTTAGCTTATCGGCTTTTTGAATTAGGTTTCTAGGCGGGAAGCGCTCGGATTGGCTGATTCGAGTCAAAGAAGGCGGGAAAGTCACGCGTCAGCCGGGCGGAAAACATGTGAGCCACGTGCGGCTACGTCATAGGCATAGGCCTATATAAAGGGCTGCGCGGCTTCAGTCTCCTCAGTGTCTCTGAGCGGCTTGGCGAGCTCCCCACCCCCCCTCCCTGTCGTGGCACGTTTATGTGGTCTGTCACCCTTGGATCAAGGGGGGACTTGTTTGAAGATTTAAAGATGTATTTTGACTGGTCATCACTCGAGTCCTACGGCTGAGTGATGTGGTTTTCTGGATTTGAATTTATTAATATTTATGGAATATTTATTTATTTATTTATATTTATTAATATTTATGATTATTTATTTGATGAATTATTAAAGTTGTTTACAATAATTTTAAACCAATAAATGTGCCGCGGCCAAAATTTTATCCATCTATGAGTGGTCTGTGTATCATTGAGTGGTCTGTTTTATCTTATCAATATTTATTGACATAGCAGTCTACATTCCCATGTTAAAGAAACAAAATCAAGATTTTCATTGAACTTCAACTTGTGATATCTCTTGCTATAGCATACTGTAGCCCTTTTTTTTGTGTGTGGGGGGGGGGGGGGGGGGGGAGGGGAGGGGGAGGTTATGAGAAATGGCCTTCTCCAAACAGGATATTGTGCTAAACCTTTAGGTAAATAAGAGAACCAGAACCTTTGCTAAGTGAAAGAGTGGGATTGATAATGAAGCTGGCAGTGCCTCCACCAAGGACAGGGCCTCTTGGTGGAATTGTGCACATATGCCCAGGTATATACAGTACAGTCATTAACAGAGATACCTCCAGATGAATGTTGCAGCAAAGTCCAGTTGCAGGCCCCCCAAGGATGATGCGGCATCTGTCTTTGTGTTTGAGACCTGAAGACAAGATCTACAGTCAACTGTTGTCCAACTGGCCTGAAATAGAGCTTTTCACTGGCAGGAACTGTGGTGTGGCACTGGAACTCAGTTGTCAGCGCGTTAGTCCCGCTCTAATAATTTCTAATCTGACATGTGACTGGACCTCTAAGCCTATGTTCCCAACATGGCCACCAGAAGCCTAACCTGACTCTAACCTATGCTGGTTATCAAGCCCTACGCAAAAGCTAACTAAGTAATCACAGTCCAGGAGGGACAGGGTTAACTAGAATAACAGGAACTGCATTAAAAAATATAGGGCTAGATCTCACCTGAACTCGAGCGTTGCCTTTTCTGCCTTATCCTTTTGGCAGAAGGTTCAGCTCGCTCATTTCTTGCGGGCCCAGCCTTCGGCCCCATTATTCACTAGACGGCTCACGTATTTTGAGGATATATGTTCTGATCCTTCTCCTCTGCGTCACACGATCTCTTTAGTCTATCGTGCCCTGGTCACTCCGGATGAGTCTTTTAGACCCCAGTACATAACACTTTGGGAAAGAGATTTGAACCTAACTTTTTCGGATTATCAGGTTGAAAGAATGATGTTCTTCACGTACAAAACCTCACGATGTTCTCGATATCAGGAGGCGGGCTATAAGTGCCTGACCCGTTGGCATTATACCCCGACCAAACTCCATCGGATGTTTCCAGCTTGTCCGGATTCCTGTTGGAGGTGTGGAGAGGAGGTGGGGTCCTACTTACATGTGTTCTGGTCCTGCGCTCGTCTCCAATCATTTTGGGCGTCTGTTCTTCGCATAATCCAAAAGTTTACTGACCATACCCTTACGCTGGACCCGCCTCTCTTTCTTCTTCACCACCATGACTTTCCGAGGGTGTCCTATCGGAAATCGATATTGCCGCTCTTGTTCACAGCGGCAAAGAGCTGCATCCCCCCCACTTTGAAAAACAGACTCAGCCCCCCACGGTGGCTATGTGGCTCCGTAGAGTTACTTGCCTTAATGAAATGGAGGATCTGGTTGCCACCGAGCACAGTACCAGGGACAAGTTTCTGAAACGCTGGTTTTACTGGCATGAATTCACATTTACAACGGAATACAAAGATTTAATTGTCTGATGGCGACCGCGGCTGTGGGGTGGGCCTCCCCCTCCCCCCTTAATTCCTGTCTTTCCTTCTTCCCCCTCCCGCTACTTCCCTCCAATTCTATTCTCTTCTCTCTTTTCCTTCTAGCTCCACATCTGTCCCCCTTTCTTTCCCTTTCTTTCCCCTATTTCCTCTCTGTTCTTTATTTTTGTCTGACCCCGGAGACCGGGATTTCTTCCATATCTCCTATGCGTGCCCCTCCCCATTCTTTATTGCCGGCCCTGAGATGGATGCCGGAGAGGGGGGGGGGGGCGCCCGTGGTCCTGTCCGTAGGGCTCCTTTGTCTTTGTGACTCATTCTATTTACATCCAAGCTGGTATACCAGTGGTCTATTTCCTCTTCATGTTCTTTTTTTTTTTAGATGATCTGTTTTTGCTCATCGCATTAACTATGGACTCTGCATTGGTTATTCTGCTACTTGACTGCTGTTTACCATTTTACTGTTCCTCATACTGTTCTGTTATATGCCTTCATGTTGTACTAAATAAAGAATTTATAAAAAAAAAAAAAAAAAATTATAGGGCTTCCCACTTCTCACCCCCCAGACTGCTTCCTGACCTATGCAACTTTGCTTATTCTCCCATACACTGTCAGTTCCCTCTGCAAATCCACGTATCAACTCCTTCTATTTACCCATTTACTAACTGGTCTGACAGAAGTAAACTCCCTTATTTATCTTGTACCTACAGGTAAGCCTATAATAGGGCTTGCCTGTAGGTTCAGTGAATATCTCCTAAGCGTAACAGCCGGTGATAGCACCTGCACATGTGTACTGTTCTCTCAATGGACGGCATTGATCATGACTTCCTCACGCATGCGTGTCAGTTACATCATCTCTGTTGGGCCAAACGACTGGAGCCCAAGAACCCAGAGAGAAGACCAGATGAAGATGGAATCCCTCTCAGTAGTGACAGCACATCGCTGGAGAGAGCTGGTTTTTAGGTAAGTCTGTCATAATAATATTTCACCAAAGCCCGACACCCCCCCCCCTCCCCCTTCCCAACAGGATTGTTAAAAAAAATGTTGAAAAATGTAATGAAGGGCTCATTCACACAGGTACTCTTGTAAAGGAGGGGTGACAGGTGTGCAGGTGAGCGGCCCCCAAATACACACTGTTTGTGTTCAGGCTGTACACTTGCATCCCCACGCCTGTCAAATTAGGGCTTGCAGCTTTATTCATACAGCTCCAGGTGGTTCAAGCCACATAAATAAACCTCTGATTCACACTGTACAGACATGAGCGTGTGCACGAGCCCCAAGATCTCCCTCACACATAGAGATTTATTTATCAACTCAGTTTCATCTTTTAGATTTAGCAGGATTTCGGTGAGTTATGTTGCATTTGTGTCTGCTGATAATGATTTTATTGTATTTATATCAAAACATAGCTTTAATATTTTCTGGTGGGGTGTGGGGGGGGGGGGGGGGTAGCTGTCAGGTAGTCTGTACGGGGCCACACGACTTCTATCAGCAGCCCTGCTAACAATGACAGGAAAGAGATACTATGTCTGTCCCAAAGGTTTAGATGTGCAGCTGCAGTTAAAATCTTAGATCATAGGAATATTTGCATAATAGTCCCTTCTGGCTTGGGATTTAGCAGCATGGACAGGACATGTGGCTAGGACTTTCTCCCCCACCTATACTTCCTCCTTCCAGGGTTTCAAAGCCAGCAACCCAGGAACAGGAAGTACATACACAATATATTTACAGGCATTTACCAATTCAGGCAGTAGAGTGCAACAGATCCCAACAGAAGTATATCTTTTGGCAAGTAGGTTTCACTTAACCTCTGCTTATGCATTTGTAAATCATGCTTAGTTTGAATTTCCCTGCTCTGTAACAAGTGTACTCTGATCCGTTTTGCTGTCCTGTTTGTATGTATTACCTGAAGTCATATGCCCAGTAATGTATAGATGAAAATGTAAAACAAAGCACAGTCTTTTCTTTGAACAGGTGGCTGCTTTACAATGACAAAGGGAAATCTGAGTACATTAGTCTTATGTATGTGTAGCGCTCTCCTCGCAGGAGCCGCTGGTTGAATTGGGTTCTCTGTTCTTACCTTGACCTCTACAAAGACTTCTGTACCTCTGACACCTTGGGTATACCTGTCAACAGACACAAATTGACAAGGTTTGGTAAATGCCTCAGGGTCACCCTGAAATGAGACTCGAGACCGTGGAGTATGATAACAAGTTATATTGGGAGTATGAGTAATCAAAAAATAACAGGAAATCACAATGTTGTACACATTTTAGCAAATACGGTTTCAAATATCAATCAATGCAGTAGGAGTGCCTCCTTTTGATAAAGCTGCATAAACTGTAGCTTTTCCCACTGGAAATGAACAACATAAGGCGACGGTGAATTTGGTATCAATAGAACAATGACTAAGTCGTCTAGAGTCACTTACAGTGAGGGGGCTAGGGCCTAGGCTACAATGCAATGTAATGGTAAAATAACTATAAACTCTTGACTACACAGGGTAAAAAAGCGCTTTAATACAGTCTTCAAAGTAAATCTTCAGCCAGCCGGTTTGGAGCTCTTGAAGAAGTTTAAGAAATAAAGAAAATGTTTTCTGTAATAAATAAATGGTTGTAGAACACTCAGTTTCCAAGGGGGCTGAGTGGCAAAGTGTCCAGCAAGGGGTTAATTATCAGGAGTATATTATGAGATGTATCTCGGATGTTCAGGGTTAAAATTCTAAACAGCAGGATTGTTGCAGAACATCAAACATCAAAGGATAGTTGGTGGTGCCTTTAGGAGGGATAATGTGGTTTGTCTTACGATGGCTTTCACTACAGAGTCAATCAGTGTGACACAAAGGGTTAATATTCCACTCACCAACAGCACAGTATTTGTAGAAGCAGGTCTCCTTCGGTGATTAACGGGGGCCCCTTTAACCACTTCAGCCCCGGAAGGTTTTACCCCTTAATGACCAGGCCATTTTTTGCGATTCAGCACTGCATTACTTTAACGGACAATTGCACAGTCGTATGACACTGTACCCAAATAAGATTGATGTTCTTTTTTCCCTCAAACAGAGCTTTCTTTTGGTGGTATTTGATCACCTGTGCGATTTTTTTTTTTTTTTTGCGCTATAAACAAAAAAAAAGGGGAAAATTCTGAAAATAAAACAATATTTTTCACATTCTGCTATATATTAACTTTCCTAATAAAAAATATAAAAATCAATTTTTTTTTATCATTTTAGGCCAAATTGTATTCTGCTACATATTTTTTGTAAGAAAAAAAAATCCCAATAAGCATGTTTTGATTGGTTTTGCACAAAACTAGGGGAAAGATTTATGTCATTTTTTTAATTTATTTATTTTTTACTAGTAATGGCAGCGATCAATGATTTTTAGTGGGACTACGACATTGCGTCGGAAAGATCAGACCCCTAACTGACATTTTTGGAGGGATCAGTGATATTACTACAGTAATCAGTGCTAAAAATATACATTGTTAATGTAATAATGACACTGGCAGAGAAGGGGTTAATTCAGGGGCGATCAAAGGGTTTAGTGTGAGCCTAGAGGGTGTTTTCTAACTGTGGGGGGGGATGGGCTTGTGGATTCAACACAGAGACCTGTGATCCAAAATAGGAGGCTCACAGGCGTTCTGTGCTGATTCCTGAGAGAACAACAGTCTGCTGTTTACAATAGCAGACCGTCGTTCTCTCCTCATGGGTGCTCGCGACTGCCTGGTGGCAATACAGGTATGGGTACGGTGATTCGCGCTGCCGGGCCAGCATTGATTGCAGTGGTCACAGACTACCCTGATCTTGAAGGGGCTGCAAGGCTGAAGCATTCAGGAGAAGCAAAGTGTACAGACTCTGGTAGCCGCATGCGTGTGGCTCAAGCTGGTCAGAAGCTCACTTCTCAGAGTGCAGGAGATATGTGCATTGCACCATTTCTTGTTTGTTTGGTCTACATCGTACCCCTACTCATTCACCAAAAAAGTGTCAAAAAGTAAGAACCACAGGAAACAGTTTTGGTATAGTCCTTATTTACAAAACAAAAAATAAAAAAAAATAGTGTCCCTTGATGTAAATCCATCATCAATCAAGATGCCCGTCGGACCTGAAAAATAGAAAAAATAAAAAATGCTTCCTCCTCTTGGGAGGCGCCCCGTCGCCTGCTCGATCTGTGCTTTGACAGTTCGTAAATAGGCAAGGGGCAGGGCCACCCAGCCACCTCACCCAGTGGCACCACCTCTTCTGACATTGTGTGATGTCACGTTACGTCCGAAGGTGCGGTGCCACCGGGTGACCTAGCCAAGCGGCCTGCCCTTTGCCTATATAAGAGCTGTCAAAGTGGAGAAAAGGCAGATGGCAGGAGGCCTCGCAAGAGACAGAAGCGTTTTTATTTTTTCTATTTTTCAGGTCCAGTGGGGGTGTCGTGATTGACGTAGATTTACATTGAGGAACACTATTATTTTTTTAATTTTTAATAAAGGACTTGTCAAAAACTGTTTCCTGTGGTTCTAACTTTTTGACACTTTTTTGGTGAATGAGTAGGGGTACGATGTACCCGATACCCATTTACCTGGGGGGGCTGGGATCTGGGGGCCCCCTTGTTAAAGGAGGCTTCCAGATTCCGATAAACCCCCCCCATCTGCAGACCCTGACAACTACAGGGTTGTCAGAAAGACGCCCTTGTCCTCATCAACATGGGGACAAGGTGGATTGGGGTTGAGGGCATGAGGCCTGGTATGGTTCGGGGGGGCGCTCTCTTGTCCCTTCTCTTACCTGACCTGTCAGGCTGCATGCTTGAATAAGGGTCTGGTATGGATTTTGGTCAGGGGGGGGGGGACCCTACACCGTTTTTTTTTCCCATTAAAATCCATACCAGACCCAAAGGGTCTGCCAGGGGTTTAGTCTGCACACATTTGCAAATACATGCGTAAGCTACAGGCTCCGTCAAGGCACAATGCTACCTGTAGTCCCAATTTCTAACTTTTTTCCACAGTGAAAGCACATGCATTCTGATTATCAGAGGGCAGGTGAGCCAGAGGGAGCCCATCCCTCTTTAAAGGAGCACACTGAACACCTAGCACTTAGCACTATGGCAGCAAAGTTGTCGGTGTGTCGTCTGAACAATATATCAACAAACAAATGGCCACTGCCCCCACCTATAACTAGCCTATGCAGCAAGGAGCACTGGGACGGCAGCAGTGGCGTAGCGTGGGTTGTCAGCACCCGGGGCAAGGCAAGTAATTTGCGCCCCCTAACCCGTGGATTTTAGCACTCGAGTCTTTCAATGCAGAGAGACCAACGTGCCCCATTTCAATGCAGAGAGACTTACGTGCAGCGGCGGCTTCTACTCAGTTCCCCGCGTCTCCTCGAGTCCTCCCGCCTCCTGCTCGGCATCTCAACCAATTGCATGCATTTGCCTTTCGGCCAATGAGGAAGCAGATCCCACTCCCTGGTTGGCTAGGAGGAGGATCTGTGTGACAATAGCGAAATTTTTGCGAAATCTGTGACAGCGCCAGGCTGCTGACTCTGCTCACTCGCTGTTAAACTGACTGAGCGAACTGTTATGTCAGAGTCAGACAGAGTGCATAGGCGTGCACAGCCTATGGCATTAGGGTGTGCACCTCAAACACATGTGCATGTGTATATATATATATATATATATATATATATATATACACTTTTTAAAAATAAATGTAAACAAACATTTAAGCAGTATTAAAACATTTTTAATTAAATAAACAATTATCAATGTATACCATAGATCCCATTTAGAGCAGGGTCCCCATAGATCCCCCTTTAGAGCAGGGTCCTTATAGATACCCTTTACAGCAGGGTCCCCCATAGATCCCCCTATAGAGCAGGCCAGGGTCCCCATAGATCCCCCTTTAGAGCAGGGTCCCACATAGAACCTCCTTTAGAGAAGGGTCCTCATAGATCCCCCTTTAGAGCAGGGTCCCCATAGATCCCCCTTTAGAGAATGGTCCCCATATAATCTATGGGGACATTTCTCTAATGTGGGGAATCTATGAGGACCCTGCTCTAAAGGGGGATCTATGGGGACCCTGGCCTGCTCCAAAGGAGATTCTATGGGGACCCAGGTCTCCTCTAAAGGGGATCTATGGGGATCCTGCTCTAAAGGGGGGATCTATGGCATAGATCCCCTTTAGAGCAGGGTCCCTATAGATCCCCCTTTAGAGCAGGCCAGGGCAGGTCCCCCATATAGATCTCCCCCCTTACAGCAGGATAGGGTGAGGTGAGGTCCTCCATATAGATCCCCCCCTTACAGCAGGCCAGGGTGAGGTGAGGTCCGGACCCTGGCCTGCTGTAGGGGGGGGATCTATATGGGGGACCCCAGAGTGACCTCACCTCACCCTCGCCTGCTGTAAGGGGGGATCTATATGGGGGACCTCACCTCACCCTGGCCTACTGTAAGGGGGGATCCATATGGGGGATCATGTCCCCCATTTAGATCCCCCCTTACAGCAGGCGATGGTGAGGTGAGGTCCCCCATATAGATCCCCCCTTACAGCAGACGAGGGTGAGGTGAGGTCAGGTCCCATCCCCCATTTAGATCTCCCCCCTTACAGCAGGCCAGGTTCCCCATAAAATAGATCCCCTCTCTGAGGATCCTCTATGAGTAGCGCTGCCGCTACATAATCATATGGCTCCATTTAAATACATTCTTCTGTGCCTACAGTCAATATAGTATTCAGTGTTCTTCTTCTCACTGTCTCACACACTCAGTCAGTCAGTCTTGTCACTACTAGCACTGTCTACATACACAGCCAGCCCACTGAGCCCACTACTCCAGTCACAGTCCTGACTCTGAGTCCTGTCACTCGTGACTCCTACCTTTTTTTTCACCCGATCACAGCAGGCTAGGGTCTTCTCCTCCAGGTCCTCCTAGGTTTTCCTCCTGCAGCATCTGTCACTGGCTCTCTCCTCTCTGGGACACCTGCCGCCGCTGCCAGCTTCTTCTTGCTGCTGCCTGGGCTGGTGTGGCTCTCTCCCGCGCTCAGCGCTGCACTGGGCGGCCGCTGCAGTGCACTGTCCCTCCCCCAGATAGTCCCTCGCTCTCCGCACGCCTGGCACCCCCCCCCCTCCACAGTGGGCGGCGACCCGGCGGCTCAGATCGGATTCGCACAGCCAGCAAAACAGTGAGAGAGAGTGAGTGAGTGAGCCAGGCAGGGGCAGAGAGCTGCGAGTGCGAGCGCGCCCCCCCCAGATGTTGCGCCCGGTGTGGCCGGCCCCCCCTGCACCCCCCACGCTACGCCACTGGACGGCAGTGTATGTAAAAAAAAAAAAAACAAAGGAATTTCCAAGCTAAACTTACTGACCAGCCTGCTACCAACCAAATTGACCTAACAGTATGCGTTAAAAACAGTGGTTTAGTCTGCACACATTTGCTAATACATGCGTAAGCTACAGGCATTGTCAAGGCACCCTGTTACCTGTAGTCCCTAACTCTGACTCTTACTGAGTGCCCCAGGTCTCTTACTGAATGCCCCAGGGTCTCTTACTGAATGCCCCAGGGTCTCTTACTGAGTGCCCCAGGTCTCTTACTGAATGCCCCAGGTCTCTTACTGAGTGCCCCAGGTCTCTTACTGAATGCCCCAGGTCTCCTACTGAGTGCCCTAGGTCTCTTACTGAATGCCCCATAGTCTCTTACTGAGTGCCCCAGGTCTCTTACTGAGTGCCCCAGGTCTCTTACTGAATGCCCCAGGTCTCTTACTGAGTGCCCCAGGTCTCTTACTCAATGCCCCAGGGTCTCTTACTGAGTGCCCCAGGTCTTTTACTGAGTGCCCCAGGTCTCTTACTGAATGCCCAGGGTCTCTTACTGAGTGCCCCAGGTCTCTTACTGAATGCCCGAGGTCTCTTACTGAATGCCCCAGGTCTCTTACTGAGTGGCCCAGGTCTCTTACTGAAGGCCTCATGTCTCTTTTGCAGTTGTTACTGCTACAGTGATGTTCAGATTACATTTTAATCCAAAAAACAAACATGTTTCAACCTACACTGCATGTTTGTTCAGAGATTTATTGCATTTTTTAATTCTATTCTCTAACCTCAGCATTAACTATGTCTTTGCTTCAGTTATTTTAAATACAGTATTTGGTTGTGTTATCAAATTTATTTACTGCATTGCAGTTTTTAATGGTTAAGAACAAAAAAAACAAAAAAAAAAAAAACAGAACGAATTTAAATTTGATGTAAATACCAGTGAAAGTAATTTCCAAGTATAAGCTTATTTTTATTTGGTATAGGGAAGGAAGCACACTCTCAGGTGAGGTGGATGCAGTAGTACTGCAAGGTAGTTTAGGCAACTGTCCTCTCTAGCCTTGGACAGGTCAGGGAAGCCAGGGGTCAGAATAGTACTGTCTTAACCCTAAGGGTTCATTTGCAAATGCGGTTGGGGGCGTTAATTATACGTGGCTGAGTTGCCATTTTTAGCCCCCCAACTTTCCCTGCTGAAGCTGCAAAAGGCAGCAGATGGGGTATTCACATGCCACGTTTGTGATGCTTTGCTTCGTATGGCAAAATGTATATAACCTGTTGCAGTGAAAGGGCTTTACCAATGTGATCCATTCAAGCAAATTGGGACACGCTGTCAGGGCTGGTGCAAGGATTTTTGACACCCCCCGGTGAAACCTCATTTTCCGCTCCTCGCTCTGCCCCTGACCTTTACCCTGCCCCACACTTCTTCCTGACCCTCTCCCTACCCCCTTCCATTACTTACCCCTCCTCATCAGATGCCGGAGATCATGTGAGAAATTCCTCCCTGCTCTATCATATAGCATACTTGCCAACTGTCCCGTTTTTGGCTGGACAATCCCGACAAGTAGGACCCTGTCCCGTGTAATTCACTCTGCCAGAACTAGTCCCGGCAAATCAGTGTTGCCTCGGGCTGCCTGTAAATGCCCGCCGTTATGGGCAGCCCCTCAAGGAGAAGGCGGGAATTACACTGCAGCTGCTCCTCCCCCCACAGGGGGGCGGAGGCGCAGCGGGAAGAAGGTGAGTGCCTGAGTGTGTGTGCTGTATAGGAGGGGGATGGGGCAGCTGCATATAGAGGAACACACACTCGGGCACTCACCTTCTTCCCGCTGCGGCTACGTCCCCAGTTGAAGGTAGGCTCTCCCTAAGCCGTCTAAGTTCCGATGCCTCCTGGTAGGGATGGGCTATGCTGGTCTGGCCGAAGGCCGGGACCGAAAAAAGCCTGTGGTGTACATGCCCTTGGGGTGGCAGCCCAGGGGTGCCATAATTCTCACTGGTGGGGGGCAGCTCACCTTGAGTTTTTGGCACCTTGGTCACTGCACCACACACACTTTTTTTCTCACCTGCCTCTTGGGACGGGCCTTTTGGCTAGGACCAGAGGAATTTTTTATTCCTGGCCGAAGGATGGTATATCTCTTCATTTCGTTTTAGCATGTTTTTCCGATGGTTGTTGGAAAAAACTCATGCTACACTGTACTGATATCATAGCCATAATTCCAGGAATGTGCATTAGAAGCCTGAGCTAAGGCTGCTTTCACATGGCTCAGTTGAAAAATGGGGTAAAAACGAATATGCATTTTTGGCATGTTTTCCATGCGTTTTGCACCTGTCAAAAAAAAGGACACCACTCCAAAACGCAACAGGGGGTACGTTTTTTAATGCGTTTTTGCAGCGTTTTCTATTCATTTCAACATGGAGTTGCATTTTTGGTGGGGGGTTATACTACAAATGCAGCATGCAGGACTTTTAAAAACGCAACTGACCGGCAAGAGTTTGATGAGCTCCAAAGGATTTAATGGTCATGCCTTTTTCTTCCAGTTTTTTTAAGGTAAAAACGGAAGAAAAATTAATCAGTGTTAAAGGGGCCTAAACTTTGTTGTAATTATGTAGTGCTGATCTTGTCACTCTAAATGCAAAATGCACTTAGCAGAAAAAATCTGAATTTACTTTTTACTGGTTACAAAAAAAAATAAATGACAGCTGTACTGGCAGTAACATCGCCTCCACTACTCTTTGCAAAAGTTTTATACAACAGACCTTGTGCCTTTAATTCCTGCCCACATTCCTGACACATTTGTCATCTGAACCGCAGCAGTACTCAGTAAAAAAATTAATGTGACAGTTTTGTGCCAGTTAAAAACTTGACTCCTGGTACCGCCCAAAAGCCCACATTCCTCAGAACTGTGCTAGAAAAGCTTATTCACTGTTAATGTGTATGAGAAAGAGGTATCCATGAGTGACTGCACAGTGAATGCTCATAATGAAACTCTGTGTTCATCGGAGAAGCTGCAATGATCCATCGCTGTCTAAAGGGTAAATGTAATAACTATATTTAGGATACGTACCTTGGGAATAACCAGAGCTGTCAGCCGTGGGTGTGACAGGCCAGTCTAACTGGTTTGGGAGTCACCGTTTCTATCAAAAGAAACACTATTTGGCCATATTCACAAGGTCAATATTAAAAGACAATTTTAGGAAAAATACTATACAATAAACTGCACATTT
This sequence comes from Pelophylax lessonae, assembly GCF_965119305.1. NCBI lineage: Eukaryota > Metazoa > Chordata > Amphibia > Anura > Ranidae > Pelophylax > Pelophylax lessonae. The sequence continues at coordinate 118,897,698 of NC_138772.1, forward strand.
TGTTTTTGGATTTTATTTACAATCAGATTTTGGAATGTGCAGGAACAAAATATAGATACTCTCAGGAGATTTTTAAGAGTTAAAATTCTTTATTAATATTAATTTTATATATTATTTTGCTTTGTTTATTTAGTCTATAGTTTTTAGTATTAGTGTCTGTTCACACTATGGCGCTCCGACTTTGGGGGCGACCTGTGAAGTCGCGTGCACCGCGACTTTGGCGCGACTTGCACGGACTTCACATATTTAAAGTCAATGCAAGTCGCTCCGATGTCGCCCCGAAGTAGTACAGGAACTATTTTCTAAGTCGGAGCGACTTGAGTCGCTCCTATTAGAACGGTTCCCGTAGCACAGAATGGACCGCGATTTGTCAGGCTGACCAGTCGCATGACAAGTCACGGTAGTGTAAACCGGGACTTAGTTTCCTTTAATTTACTGCAGCTGGAATCCAGAGAGCACCTCACAGAATTTGCAGTATCCCTTCCTCCCTCTTGTTGCCCTATCACATTCAAACTTTTAGGCCGGGTTCACAATTGCTGCCTCCGCAGCCCGCAGCAGGGGGTCCAGTGCGTCCCTGTTCTCCATTTCAGGTGCAAATCAGGTCTGAGTTTTTGCCTGAATTTAGCCCTGAAACGGAGCCAAAGATGTACAGGACCTGTTTCCAGTGCAGACCGTGGCTGCCCCGGAGCTGTGTGAACCAGCTCCATTGAATACTCTTTGGAATCCAGAGTAAAAATAAAGAATTCATCTCAATAACCTGTTTTAAATTTTTTAAATGGTCAAACAATTACAGTATCTCACAAAAGTGAGTACACCCATAACATTTTTGTAAATATTTTATTATACCTTTTCATGTGACAACACTGAAGAAATGACACTTTGCTACAATGTAATGTAGTGAGTGTACAGCTTGTATAACAGTGTAAATTTACTGTCCCCTCAAAATAACTCAACACACAGCCATTAATGTCTAAACCGCTGGCAACAAAAGCGAGTACACGCCAAAATGAAAATGTCCAAATTGGGCCCAATAAGCCATTTTTTTCTCCCCAGGGTCATGTGACTCGTTAGCGTTACAAGCTCTCGGGTGTGAATGGGGAGTAGATATGTTAAATTTGATGTTATCGCTCTCACTCTCTCATACTGGTCACTGGAAGTTCAAATGGCACTTCTTGGCAAAGAACTCTCTGAGGATCTGAAAAAAAGAATTGTTGCTCTACATAAAGATGGCCTAGGCTATAATAAGATTGCCAAGGCCCTGAAACTGAGCTGCAGCACAGTAACCAAGACCATACAGACGGTTTAACAGGATGGATTCCAGTCAGAACAGGTCTCGCCATGGTCGACCAAAGAAGCTGAATGCATGCGCTCAGCGTTATATCCAGAGGTTGTCTTTGGGAAATAGACGTATGAGTGCTGCCAGCATTGCTGCAGAGGTTGAAGGGGTGGGGGGGTCAGCCTGTCAGTGCTCAGTCCATACACCGCACACTGCATCAAATTGATCTGTATGGCTGTCGTCCCAGAAGGAAGCCTCTTCTAAAGATGATGCACAAGGAAGCCCGCAAACAGTTTGCTGAAGACAAGCGGACTAAGGACATGGATTACTGGAGCCATGTCCTTTGGTCTGATGAGACCCAGATAAACTTATTTGGTTCAGATGGCGTCAAACGTGTGTAGCGGCAACCAGGTGAAGAGTACAAAGACAACTGTGTCTTGCCTACAACAAGCATGGTGGTGGGGGTGTCATGGTCTGGGGCTGCATGAGTGCTGCCACCACCGGGGAGCTACAGTTCATTTAGGGAACCATGATTGTCAACATATACTGTGACATACTGAAGCAGAGCATGATCCCCTTCCTTCAGAGACTGGGCCGCAGGGCAGTATTCCAACATGATAATGACGCTATGGTGAACTCCATACCCATTAGGGTTAAGGCAGTGCCAGAAAATAATGGTGGCCACACAAAATATTGACACTTTGGGCCCAATTTGGACATTTTAATTTAGGGTACTCACTTTTGTTGCAAGCGGTTTAGACATTAATGGCTGTGTGTTGAGTTATTTTGAGGTGACAGAATTTTTCGCTGTTATACAAGCTATTAACTCACTTTCTCACTCTCTACATTGTAGCAAAGTGTAATTTCTTCAGAGTTGTCACATGAAAAGATGTAATAAAATATTTACAAAAATGTTAGGGGTGTATTCACTTTTGTGAGATACTGTATTTACACTGCTTAAAAAAATTAAAGGAACACTTTTTAATCAGAGTATAGCATCAATTTAATAAAACTCCTGGGATAGTGATCCGGTCAGTTAAGTAGCAGAGGGGGTTGTTAATTCTTTTCTGCTGCTTTGGAGTTAATGAAATTAACAACAGGTGGACTAGATGGGCAACAATGGGATGGCCTCCAAAACAGGAATGGTTTTAACACTGACATTTAATTTCTCTACTGATCTTTTCTGACTGTTTTTCACTAGTTTTGCATTTGGCTAGGGTCAGTGTCACTACTGGTAGCATGAGGCTATACCTGGACCCTATAAAGGTTGCACAGGCAGTCCAACTCCTCTAGGATGACACATCAATACGTGCCAATGAAAGAAGGTTTGCTGTGTCTCACAGCACAGTCTCAAGAGCATGGAGGAGATTCCAATAGACAGGCAGTTACTCTAGGAGAGCTGTACAGGGCCGTAGAAGGTCCTTAAACCATCAGCAGGACCGATATCTGCTCCTTTGTGCAAGAAGGAACAGTATGAGCACTGCCAGAGCCCTACAAAATGACCTCCAGCAGGCCACTGGTGTGAATGTCTCTGGCCAAACAATCAGAAAAATACTTTCTCAAGGGTTTGCCTGACAGCCCAACGTCCTCTAGTGGGCCCTGTGCTCACTGCCGGGCACCATGGAGCTTGATTGGCATTTGCCATTAAACACCAGAATTGGCCGGTCTGCCACTGGTGCTCTATACCTTTCACAGATGAGAGCAGGTTCACCCTGAGCACATGTGACAGGCGTGAAAGGGTCTTGGGAAGCCGTGGAGAATGTTATGATGCCTGAAACATCGTTTAGCATGACTGTTTTGGTGGTGGGTCAGTGATCGTCTGGGGAGGCATATTGATGGAGGGACACACATACCTCTACAGGCTGGACAATGGCATCCTGACTGCTATTACGGATGAAATCCTTGGACCCAATATCAGCCCCTACGCTGGTGCAGTGGGTCCTGGCTGGGTTCCTCCTGGTGCACCACAATGCCCAGCCTCATGTGGCAAGAGTATGCAGCCAGTTTCTGGAGGATGAAGGAATTGATACCATTGAATGGCCTCCATGCTTGCCTGACCTAAACCAAATAGAACACCTGTAGGACATTATGTTTCGGTTCATCTGACGCCACCAGGTAGCACCTCAGTCTGTTCAGGAGCTCAGTGATGCCCTGGTCCAGATGTAGAAGGAAATACTCCAGGACACCACCTGTCGTCTCATTAGGAGCATGCCTGAACATTGTCAGGCATGCATACAAGCACATGGGAGCCATACAAACTACTGAGTACCATTTTGAGTTGCTACAATGAAATTTGTGCAAAATGTATTAGCCCGCTGCATTCATTTTTCCCTTTGATTTTTGGGGTGTCTTTGAATTCAGCCATCTGAAGTGTTGATAATTTTCATTTCATTCAAACGATGCAGCATCCATTCGTTCCTAACACATTACCCAGTCCATATCAGTATAGATATCCAGCATGATATTTTTCCCAATCGAGAACTGATGTGTTTTCAAAGTGTTCCTTTCATTTTTTTGAGCAGTGTATTTGAAATCAAATCTTTATTTTTTTTGGCATAACATGCTTTGGGCAGATTTCTGCCAGTCACAGCCTGTGTCACGCCCCTCCAGCCTGTGTCTTAGAATAAGAGGGAGGTGAAGCCTCCATAAATCTACAAGTAATATCTTGCAACCATTGTGTTTAGCTGGTTAGAGGCCTGTCATTTACCACTGTGTATACACCCACATGATTGACTCTATAGCTGCTCATATTTGATAGGGAGGAAACAGCCAGCATAGAAACTCTCTGAAAACTGAGCATGTGCAGAGCTGCCAACTCTGCTCTGCAAAATTTCTAGCTGAATTGGGGACATGGAAAGAAGGGATAGATAGAGAACAACAGTATCAACCAGGATTTTTGCAAAATACAGCAAATTAATCTCAGTGGCTGAGTGAGTATGAACAGCGTTTAGTACAGCATTTATTGATTGTTTTTATGATGAGTGTTTAGTAACATTTTAACATTATTCTGCAGTCTCGCTATGAAACTCAAACAATATGTGCTTGCCAGCAAAAAAACACCTCTCATACAAGCACTCCCTGATTTCAAACCAAGTAGGCATTGATCAGTAATTGAATCTGGAATTCCACAGCAATAGTGATTTGGATTGTAAATTGCTCTGTCTGCCTGACCTGCTGACATTGCTTGTTCTCCCTCCTAACCCAGTAAAACTGGATTTTTACTCAACTCCAAGTGCCAACCAGAAAGTATACTCCCACGTACTACAGGGAGATCACATAACCTGGGGAGAAACTTTGCTTGGAAAGAACTGGGGAAGAGTAAAATTAAAACCCACACAACTTGTATTTGGCTGATTTGTGTCTAAGATCCTTTCTATCAAGTTCACATCTGTTTATCCACCAATATTTAAAGGGCAACTCCACTTTTGTGTGAAAAAAACAGCAAATAAAGAAAAACCAATATATATGTTATTAATATTACCAATATATTATGTTATTAAACATGACCTTTCCTTTTTAATCTGCAGCTGTTGTAATTTTCTGAAAATGCAATGCAATATGGCTACCTGGAGGTAGAATATGTACTGACCACACCCCAGAAATGTCATTTCCTGCTTGTGTGATTGGCTCACCAATTTTCCCAGAAGTCTGCCTAAGATACAAGTCAGATTCCTGGCATCCCCTGCAACCAAAATGTCATTTTTAGGAATACGTCTAAAGGGATGCAGGCCCAGCTGTTTTTCTCATTAGAGTCCTGCAGCTGCCACAGCTGATAGATATGAATGAAGCCACTCCCATTTGACCCACTCAGCACAGAGGCACAGATGATTTCTTCAGAATAACAAAAGGTAGGAATGTGCAACAAAGGTTGTTAAAATCCTTGTATTGTACATAGATCAGCAGAGGGGAATGTTTTTTTTTTTTTCTCAATAAAAGTAGAGTTACACTTTAAGGCACTAATGTACCAGTCAGTACCAGAATGGTATATTTAGAGATTGGTCCAATATTTTTTAGGGTTACCTCTTACAGCACCTGTCTGGTGCTGAAGGTTGTATGGACTAGTATTTATTCCTGCCATAGGAATATCAGTTGATATTTTTGCCATGAAAACAGAGAAAACAGGCACCTCTGATTAAAATTGTGATATATTTTTGCCATGTGCCATGCTGTTTTCTATTGGTGAAAACAGTTGCATATGTTTTATATTAAAGCAAGGCTCCAGGCAGATTTATATATAAAAACATGTAATTAAAAAGTAATTAAAACTGCATTCGCACTTCTGTGTGTGCGTTAACACGAAGTACAAGAATGTGCATTGTATGCGCATTGGGATACAGTACATTACTTTTCAATTGCACCTCAACATTCATGCATGGTCCATGTAAAATGAAAGGGTGTGCTCAACACAATGTGTCATAATTAGCCCCAAGGTTTCTTCACACAGTCTTCAAGTGATTGTAAAGGTTACTGTATATTATATTAAAAAAAAACATACTTACCTGCTTGGTGCAATGGTCTTGCACAGAGCAGCCCTGATCCCCTTCTTTTAGGGTCTCCCCATCAATAGTTCTTGCCCTTCCCCCTTACCAAGTGCCCCCAAAAGGAATCCTCTTGCTATGGGGGTACTCAAGCAGGCTCGCTCCCGAGCCACGCTCCTGTTAATAGACATTCACACACAGAGCGTTGTAATGCCTAACACCCCCCCCCTCTCCTCATTGGGGGGCCACTCCCACTGGCTGTGATTGACGGAAGTAGGGCACCAGCTGCTGTGTGAGCCAATGAAGAGAGAGAGAGACCCAGGAGAACTGCTGCTCTCATGTATATCCCTGGATCGAGATGGGGCTCAGGTAACTATACAGTAAAAGAATGCATGAAGGTGAAAAAACCTTCTGCCTTTAGAAGCACTTTCAGCTTGTATAAGACCAGTGTGTACAAGAAGCATTTGCAAAGCTTTTGGTAAACGTCTAGCAGCTTTGCTGAAGCCTTTAACGTGGCATTCAGTTGCCATCCAGTTTGGACATAGTAAACATAGATCTTGTTAGGAAGTTTGAACAACCTGCCAGCAGGCTTCAGTTAGCTTCAGCATTCTCTGAAACTAGAGATGAGCTTAGGTGTGTTTGGATTCTAGTACAAACCCACCTAAATAGCCCTGCCAGGAACCTGGAGTGAGTCAACTATAGGGTGCTGTAGCATTCTCCACCTTACAACCACATGTGTACATGTCCCTTGTATATGTGCAGCTACAGGGTGGGGAATGTCTTAGCTGATTACGAATGGCCCAATACAGTGACTGCTACCTGGCAAGCTTGCTCAGGTGGGTTCTGACTAAGATCCATACACGCCTAAGCTCATCCCTACTGAAAACTTGTTTAAAACCCACCAAAGTCTGCTAGCAGCCTGTTTAAAGTGACAGTCAACACTTTCATTAAGCTTCATTCATTTAGAATCCCCATGCTGGAACTGAAGTTTGCTTAAAAGCTGCTTGAAGGTTGCTGAAAGCTATGTGCACACACTGGTAGAAATGAACAAAGAATGGTACAAGCACCATGCTCGAATCCATAGGCGTGCGCACAGGGTGTGTGCCTAATCACCCCATGTGCATTAACATTATCACTTTTTGTGCCAGCAGGAAGATGAGAAAGATCTCTCTCTTACTGGCTCTGCCATAAGAGAAGTCTTTACACACTTCCCTTTCAATGTGCCGGCAAGGAGATAAATATGCTAGGGTCATATATATGTAGACACACACAAACACCTGTGTTTGAGCTTTGGGGGTGCTCACCCCAATTCAATAGGCTGTGCACACCTATGCTCGCATTATTTTCCTAAATATAAATAAGTGAAGTAAATACAGCTCCTAATTAACAAAGGGGACCAAGCTCTTGTCATTCAAAGACACAAAGAGCCATCATTCCCATTTTTAAGAAGATGTTCATCGCATTCCTGATAAAGGTGACCTGTGAGTACCTTAAAACATCAGACCTCATGCTGTATTCTATGTTTTTCCATTCTTTAAAATAATCTACCTTTTTAAGAATTGGGGTACTGGCTCTTTGTATGTGGTTTGACTGCAGTGCCACAACCGTCCATGAACCCAACCATTCCATGAGTGCGGGTTGGACTTTCCCGTAGCCAACAATTACACTTTCAGCTCTTATTCCCAAGCTTGACTATGCCTGACTACATAGTTCAACATGCAGAGTCCTATTCTCTCCCTGTTAGCACTTCTATGCTCAGTCACCCTAAGCTCTATACACTATGCTCAAAAAAGTATACAAGCTTTTTTAAGCATTTCTATAGACTTCAATGGGAGTGCCTGTAAAGATGCAATCCTTGTGTTTTGTTCATTTTCAAGAAATGCTGTATTCCCCTTGCCAAGCCTAGGAAACAAATGCCTGAAGCTTGATTCACATACAAAGTCACCTGAAAAAAATGTTTCAAAATCACGAGGAATACATTCTGCTCAGGTGGGAATGCAGGTAAACCCTTGTCAGCTGTGATAAATTAGACTCAGTCTTTGAAGCCGACCTCCATTTTCAGCCATCAAAATAAATTCTCCACAGTTGTGTAGCACTACCTTCGCAGGATCCACTTCATAATTTGAGTTCTCTGTTTACAGCCTTGAACACCCTCAGTTTCTTTGACACACCTGGTTGAATGAAAGCTACTGAAAGCAATTATAAGGAAACAACTATAGACACCTTTAATTCAGTTGTAAATGAGCACCAGGTAATAGACACAAGAACATTTAGTGGTAAATTAAAAATGTATTTGTACTGGTTTAAATAAATGCTAGTTTGAGCATAAATTACCATAGTCCGCTAGATAGCATAATCACTATGCCAAGGTAACTCAGAATAGAGCTGTGTACCACTAGACTGGAGTTAATATACAAAATCAGCAATAAACAGTGCATATAAGCATTAACTGCAATGTGAATAATAATACTGTAGTACTAGTCTAGAGGGCATTCCTGGAGGTTGCCTAGGGTATGATGCATATTTCCCTTGAGAGATACCTCTTAGCATAGGCAATAAGTAAAGGCCTCGGTGTAGGAGCTGTAAAGTCTTGAGTCCTAACTTTTCAGCTGGCTAGCAATGGGGCCCAGATGTACTATTGGTGCACATAAAAATAATCTCACTCAAGCCTGCAGGCAGCAATATAGCTACTAGATGGTTGTATAGTCAATTCCTAAATGGTTCAGTCTCTAGCAGCAGATAGTAAATCCCCACAGCAGCAGCTCACCAGACCTAGCAATATTGCAACTCACCATAAGGTCACATACAGCCAGTGTTAGGCTCCATTCACACCTGGGAGTTTTCAGCTCCAAAAACGCTCAAAAGAAACGCTTCCAAAACGCCCAACAAGTAAAACCCCATTCATTTAAATGGCCCCTGTTCACATCTGAGCGTTTTGCAAAACGCCTGTAGCTGAAAAAAGTACATGAGCTTCTTTTTGGGCTGATTACCAGCGTTTTTGATAGATGTCAATGAAAAACGCCTGAAAAAATCGCGGTAAAATCGCAGTAAAAATCGCGGTAAAAATCGCGGTAAAAAACGCTACGCTCAAGTGTGAATGCAGCCTTAGGCATGTCCCTTAAAAAAAGTAACTATTTATAGTTATTAGTTACTTCTCACAAAAAGTAACTGAGTTAGTAACATAACATCAGTTTTGATCCACCGTAAATCATTTTAATTAAAATGGTTATGACTTACCGGTACTTAAAATCCTTCAAAATCCTCATCATGTTCATCCTCTGACATCATAAGTTCAGCTACCACTGGATGTGATACAGTCAGAACTGTAGCTTGGGCTACTGTACTTATAGAACGCCCCTATTAAATATTTTAGCCCGCTGGATGTGCCCTAAAATATGCACTGTATCTTCTGCTACATATAGAACTTCTCTATTAATAATATTTTAGCCCGCTGGATGTGTATACAGTAAGCTTTGGCTACTTACATGTGCTGTAATACGCTGTGTATCACGCTGAGCCAATCACAGCAAGCGGTTATTCTATTAATGCATACAAAGCCTGCTCAGATAACGGATAATGCTGTTATTCCCATCACTGCATACAGCAATTAGTCCACTCTCTGCACTGCACTAGGTGACTCTGTCTACACTCAGCACTACGGACGCCACTCATGCTGTCGATATGCACACTGGACAGCGATCTGCACAATCTCCCTCAAAGCAAGAGGAAGTTGTGTCCTGTACTGCTTGAGAAAATTAAGCTCTTTGTACCCTTCTTGGCAATCTCCCTCTGGGAAATGCAGTTAAAAAAGCTCTTGATTACAGTTGAGTCTCTCTCCTTTGAACTACAGTTCCCATGGTGCAGTGCTGCCTGACTCAGTCTATTAAACTCCTGCTCAGCAGCTCCCTCCTCTTGTTGAAATGACTGTTAACCAGTTCAGCAGCTACAGAGAGCAGCTGCAGCCAGTGTTTCATGCACTATAAATTCTTAGCCAAGCACCTGGCTACATTTATATAGAGAATTAATAAGCGGGCACAGTATGCAAGCTGAATAACTTGCATTTAGTGAATTCTCCATAACATAATCCAAACTCATTTTAGTAGATAATATCAAAAAATCCCTTTGAAATACTATATGTAGCCTGTGAAGGAATACACTCCAATCTATTTTTTTTTCAGCCTTTGAATGTGAAAATGTATACATTAATGTTTTACAATAACTAAGTCAAACAGACTCTATAAGTAATGTCTGCATGTGTAATATATTTAATTTAAATAGGTTATTCATCTTAAACTACACAGCTTGACATGAACAAATAATTTATCTACAGTATATATTAATGGATACAAAGCAGGCATATTTCTTTGCATTGTATCCAGGGGTAGCCAAGCTGTCACCATGTGTAACAATGCACAGAAATGATTATCCATGCTGTGGCAGGCCACAGACATTTTACATGCAAAAAACCCAGATGCAGTGTAAAACTACTGCAAATATAACAACTCTAGAGTTTTTGCTCAATTTTTGATATAATGAAATTACCTGATTCCTTGGTTTGAATTCACTTCTGAATTGAATTGTGGTTAATGTAGGAATACAAAAATATACAGTATGTAGGCTGTAGCAAGATAAGATCATGGCAGAAGAAAGCAGGCCAAAACCAGAGGAAGTCTCTCACAATGTATATTTAGAGCTGATGAGGAAGGGGCACCATTCTATGCTGCAGAACCTCAAGAAACATGCACCTAGACAGGATGTTTTTGTATAGTGGACAGACATAAAATGTTTATGAATGATTATAAACTTGGTAAAAATATGATTTGTTAGAGCAGCCTTTCTCAACAAGGTTTCCTCCAGTGGTTCTAGGGGTTCCATGAGCAATAAGCAATTTTTGTCTCTCAGTAACCACCATATTAATAATCATTTTATCTACCTGTAAATGTGACATTCTTCCCCTGTCCATCAATGTAAAGGAATCCTTCTCCCACTAACTATAAATATGAAGGTTTTTTTTACCCATGGCCACCAAGGTATCGGTGCACTTCGCTGAACAACAATGTAAGATAGCACTTTTACACTAACCACCAATGTAAGGGGGCATTTCTCCCTTGTAACATGGCAATTTTTTACTGAACACCTACAGTATGTAAGAGGGTATTTCTTCAACATCATGGGCCATTTCTCCACTAAACACCAATAAAAGTGATCTGCTCTGGTCTGGGTGTCAAATACATTAAGCACACCACATTCTTTATTCTTTTTTAAATATGTATAAAACTCTCGGATCACAATACTGCATAGTGAACAAGCAACAGGTCTCTGCAAATGAGGTGGTAGTGTCAGCTCTGGCTGTCACCCAGGATGACCATGAGACTCGCATAACAGCGCTTGAGTCTGCTTCTAAAGCACATCTTCACTGTCTACGGCAACACTGGCTCTGAATAGAAGATGGTGAAAACAGAAGTCGCAGACATAACATCAGGCTTCAGGGCATACCGGAGACCACATCTGGTGCTGACCTAAGGCCCAATGCCATATCTATCCTCAGCCAGGTTCTGGGTAGGGAGGCTTCACTACCTATTGAACTGGATCATATACAAAGAGTAGGAGGTCTAGGCTGGGACCAAGGAAGCCGCCCTCGAGATATCCTGTGCAGGGTTCACTATTATACCCTGAAAGAAGAAATAATGTGAAAAACATGGCATTTGGGACCGGTAGACTTTGACCTTTCTCGCAACACGTTATACAGTATAGGCGGAAGGTGGTCCGCCCCCTATTGGATCTTATATGACAAATTTGGTACCTTTTTACCCTCTCTCCCTACATATGTCCTTACCATAGATAGACCTGTTATTTGCAGGAAACCCTCCCCCTTCATATTCATGTATGTATAACTGCTGATTCCTCTAGGAGAGAGAGATCTGGATCTATGTGTGACATACACCTAAAAGGTGGGGTATTAAATGTGGAAGCCGAGCCCTGCCTTAACAGGGGTCACTGATCCCGTAGCAAGACTTAAATCTTTGTAGCTGTGCCACTAAAAATTGATTGGGCCTTTCCAGTGTATGTCGGTTCCTAGTTCACCTCCCCTTAAAATTAAGGTTTTGCTGAATTCTTTATAGACATTGTGTGATCGATTCAAGGCCAGACTGTTACCATGATACCAATGGAACTAGTGCTGTAGATACTTCTGCTGTTGGTATCGTCCTCACCTACGCCTGACTAAGTAGAAGCACTCCCAATCCTGCTTCGGTTGTTGGCTTACTCACCTGGTGTGCAGTGAATTTACAACTTTCCTCTTGTGCTTTTTTTTGTTTTCATTAATTTAACATTTCTTTGGATTTCACACATTTTATGCTTTAAATAATGGGTGTGCTATATATTTGATACATATGCCTGTTATGCTGTCGGGTTCACAACTCTGACTTCTTTCCTTCGACATCACCCCCACAATAGAATTGGCACGGTTTGTGCCTAAAGCGTGATTTCATACATAGTGTCTCGCTTCTGCAAGCACTTTCATTTCTTTTGGATTCCCCCTTGGTGTCCCTTTCTCTAATCCTACTTCTTTCTCTCCTTTTTTCCTTCCCCTACCTTGTCCTTTTCCCCTCTTTGTCCCCCCCCCTTTTTTTTGCTCCTATCTTTTTCCCTTATCCTTTCCCCTTGTTCCCCTACACACTTCAGCTCTAACCCCCGGCTGAAAGTGTGCTCATATAACGTAAACCCGGGGTCCTCAATAGGCAGACTCCAGGCCGCGTCCGGACCCACACGCACTTAAATCTGGACCGCCGAAGCGGTCTTTTTCCTTCTGTCATCAGCGGAGTCAGAATGGAGAGGATCGGAGTGGCTGTGTCTTACACTGGCAGCGCCGCATGATTACAAAAAGACAAGTTCTTCTGCTCACTCAGCGGAGAGCCTGTCATACAAAGTCCCGCCTCCTGGGCCGGCTCCTACCTATGATAGACAGAACACTGGTGACGTCTATCATAGGAGCTGGTCCAGGAGGCGGGACTTTGTATGACAGCCTCTCCGCTGAGTAAGCAGAAGAACTTGTCACTCTGCATTAATGGGGGCACGCACACTGGTCACTCTGCATTAATGGGGGCACGCACACTGGTCGCTCTGCATTAATGGGGGCACACACACTGGTCACTCTGCATTGGATGGGGGCAAGTTTTGGGGAATGCCTTTTTTTGTTGTTGGCGTTCTGTATTTGGAATTTGACGGTCACTTTTCCGGACCTCGGACTGTATGGAAAATTGGTAAGTGGACCTTTCAAGTTTACATTTGAGTACCCCTGACGTAAACGGTCTCAATGTTGCCTGCTAAACAAGGACAAATCCTCTATCAAATGCACAAATGCCAGGTTATTGTGCTCCTCTTACAAGAGACGCACTTTCACTCTAACTCTACCCCTTCCTGTTCTAACAGATACTTCAACAGGTGGATCCACAGTACCAATCTGCTGCAGAAATCCAAGGGAGTCTCCATTGCCTTCCACAAAACATTCCCCATTGAAATGATAGATCACAACTCTGACCCACAGGGAAGGTATGTTTTTGTGAAATTATCCCTATGGGGAACCAAATTCACGGTAGCTAACACATACCTACCAAACGTTAACCAAGTCCCATCCGCCTTGCAGTACCTTAAAATTCTGTCAGGTTTCATCCTAGGGGGAGAGTTTACTGGAGCCACTTCTGGATTCATCATCCTCACGATCCTCCATATCTTTTTCAAAGCTGAAGGCACTAAAGCGTGCCATTTTTAATCTGCATCTCATTGATGTATGGAGGGTTTTGTATCCTAAGTCCCGGAATTACACTCATTTCTCTCATGTCCATCAGTCATATAGTTGCAACGATTAGTTTTTATTTGATCATAGCTGTCTGGATTGGTCGCTCGATTGTAACATATATTCTATGGTTTGGTCCGACCACTTCCCCATATATTTAAAATTTTTTATATTCCCTCCACACCGGTAAAAGAGTGGACCTGGTGTCTGAATGACCCGCTACTCTTTAACACGGAATTCATTGCACCGGTTTTTGGAGACCATTTCTAATTTCTTTGCAGATCATGTTACGGACACCACCTCGCTACCCATCCAATGGGAGGCACTTAAAGCTGTCCAGCTTTATTCAAAAATGGGCACAATTGAAGAAAGAATGCTCGGCCGCTATAGTGGTTCCGGTCCAGAAGCTTAGAAAGTTAGAAACAGAACACAATCGTGCTCCCACAGTGGAAACTCTTACTGACGTTTCCTTGGCCCAGTCTCAACTCCAGGAATAATATGAGGCGTCTGCATGTACATTTGCAGACAAGCTGGCTCTACACCAATATAAATTACAAGACAAATGTGGCAGACTTTTAGCCTGCTCCCTACACCCAAAGTTGCTTTCTACGTTTATATCTCACATCCAAGATAAGTCTGAAGAATCAATCTCTTCACCCTCAAAAATAGCTCAGACATTTATAGATTTCTACCAATCCCTGTATACTATTCCTACAGTGAGACCTTCTAGCTCTCCAGTCACCTTAGAGGAGGATAAAGCATCCTACATCAAGAGGACCGCATTACCCACTTTAGATGATGAAACATCTATGATCCTGGGGCTCTCTCAAATCAATTAAAAAAGATGTCCCGCAACATTCTTAGCTGCAACTCGGGCAGTGATTCCTCAATACTGGAGATCAGCAGATGTGCCTTCCCTGGATGATTGGGCCATTGGGGTGGATCGTATTAGAGACCTGGAGCGCCTGTTGGCTCAGGAAACTGGAAAAGAGGAACAATTTTCCATCACTTGGACCTCATGGTCCATGTTCAAGTACTCGGAGGGTTCACCTGTTACAACTACCCCTTAGCCGCAATGGAGTGTGCTTCTCTTTCCTTTTCTTCCTTTCTGCTTCTGTCTCCATGTCCTCCTCTTCTTGTAACTACTTTGCGACACTGAATTTAGTTAAAACACCAGTCTCGCAAAGCTTTTCCACTAAAACGCATCTTATGTGATTTAAACAGCGTACCACTCTCTGAGTGAATTAGTTTCTCAACACACTGTGCGATGCCTTAAAATACCATAATGTGCTCATTTATCAATGCCTGATGTCTACGATAAGCTGATGCTATATACTTATATAAATGTTCCCATACTATTTTATTCTGCAATTGGATTTTACTCAACCAAACTTTGTTGACTGTTCTACTGTTTGTGAAACACATTTTTCTTTATAACATTCATTTGGAATTACCACTGTACTTTGTAATGTTACATCTGTGTTTGAATACTCTTCAATAATATAAGATTGAACTAAAAGTCAGCTGGTATAAGTACTGTAGCTGCTGACTTTTAATATTAGGACACTTACCTGTCCAGCGATCCAGGGCTGTCGACACCCGAGCTGTTTCTTTAACCACTTGCCGTCTGCTCACTCGAGCACTACTGCGGCAAAGTGGCTCGATAACGTCTGACGACGTAGACCTACGTCGCCAGACATTCCCCTTTCTCGGCGGCGCGCGCGTGCCGCCGGAGGCCCGCTCCCGCTGTATTCAGTCACAGCGGGAGTCGGGCCAGGGGAGGAGCGGCGCCGATCGCCGCTGCTCTTCCCCGATCGTCGGGGAATCGAGTCTGGAGATCCGCCCACTTGTGTAAACAGAGCGGGCGGATTTCCTAAGTGACAGGCAGGGACAGATTGCAGGGTTCAGCGTAGCTGAACATGCGATCTGTCCCTGTGTCACTCAGTCACCTCCCCCCACACATGTTAGTAAGCACCAGGCATACATTAACCCCTCCCTCTCCAATAAAATTAACCCCTTCCCTGCCAGTGTCATTTTTACAGTAACAGTGCATATGTATAGCACTGATAACTGTAGTAATGTCACTGGTACCTCCAAAAGTGTCAAAAATGTCAGTCAAGGGTCCGATCTGTCCGCTGCAATGTCGCAGTCCCGCAAAAAAAAATCGCAGATCGCCGCCATTACTCGTTAAAAAAAAAAACACCAAAAATAACAGAAATCTTTCTCTTAGTTAGTAAACGCAATAACTTTTGCGCAAACCAATCAAAATACGCTTATTGTGATTTTTTTTTTACCAAACATAGGTAGCAGAAAACAAATTGGCCAAAAATTAAAAAAAATTGTGATTTTTACATTTTTTTGGGGGGGGAATTTCATATAAAAAAATGTGAAAAATATTGTTATTTTTGCAAAATTGTTGCTCTTTTATTGTTTATAGCGCATGATCAAAAAATCGCACAGGTGATCAAATACCACCAAAAGAAAGCTCTGTTTGTGGGAAAAAAAGGATGTAAATTTCGTTTGGGTACGGCGTTGCATGACCGTGCAATTGTCAGTTAAATTCGCACTGTGCCGAATCCCAAAAAGTGGCCCAGACGTAAGACAGCAAAATCCTCCAGTGGTAAAGTGGTTAATCAGCTTTGGTTCCAGGCGCTGGCATCTTAAGTATGGGAAACAGGCTTCACAGCCAGTTTTCCGCTACGCATGTGTGAGCCATGGTGCACTTTTTGAATGGTCCTGAAGTCTTCTGGAACCTGTGACGTGCCCCAGAAGGCTGCAGGGAAAGGGGGGGGGGCAAACTTCTGGTCAAATCGCTGTGAGAGTAGGTACCTGTCAAAACCAGATAACCTTTCCCCCACCCCCCAAAAAGTGGCAATCATTAAAGGGGGGGGGGTTAAACAAGTAGAAGTTCCCCTTTTGGTTGAAGTTCTCCTTTAAGACGGCCATAGATGGTTCAATCTTGGCCAGTTCATCAGGGACCAGCTGAGGTTCAAACCATCCATGGGTAGGCCGATCAACGTTGGTACAACCAGCATGCCGAATTTTCAGCATACGGTTATCTGCTGGCAGTATTCGCGTGTTCTCACAGTAGGGACCGCTCCCCACTGGGAGAACACAATAACCCTGCGGGAGGGATTGCTACATCAACACTGACTGTGGTTGCAGGAAATAAAATCGCACCATCCAGAGCAGGGGTGGGTTGACATAATTCTATGGATAGTTTCATTGCCACAGTGAAGAGTCGTGACAATGAAGGGAGCCAGTCATTTTAGTCTTTTTCAAAGTTTATTGCCCTGGCTCACTGGGAGAGAGGGTTGGGGTTTCAGATACCTATAACAGCCAGGATTTCTGACTCCTCCACACTTCTTCTCCATCCAAGCTGAGAAACACTTACCTACAATTTACAATTATTGTAGAGCTTGGAGGTTGTATCATGTTACTGACAGCTTTTCTTCTTACTGAAGGTAACGCTAGATGCAATCTTTATGAACCGTGTCTGCAACTGATAACAATGCAAATGGATAGATTTCAATCATTGGTGATTACAGAAAATGTATGGTCCTTCCACGCAAATTACTTAAGAACATTACCACTAGGGAGGAATTGGTATGACATGAACATCATTTGTAATCATTATTGATGATTAGGTCAGTTAGGACTTCCATCTCATTATCTGATAATGTTCGGCTTTGAAACCATGTGATTTCAGATAAAGTTGCACGATATCAAAGCCGTGTTCACGAGTGAATGAGGGCTAAAGCTGAACTCCAGCCTTACCTTCAGTATTGCGCAATTATACAGGTGCCCTTCCCCTACTGAAATTGCTTACTCCTAAATTCGCTGCACAGTCTGAGCTTTCTGCAGTATGCATTAGAAGCTGCTGCAAGTCAGCAGGTGCCTGCCTCATTTCTCAAGAGGGCCACCCAATGTCACCATGAGGCGAGCCCTGATGACGTCAGACATGGGCTGACGAAATGGCGTTGGGTAGTGCTCTCGAGATACGTCATTTTCGGTCAGCTGGAACGCGGGTTGAGTTCAAACCAGTGTTCCCATTATTTAATATACTGATCCTTGTCTTCCCTAATGTAAGTGCAATACTACTGTTTTATAATAAATAATTCAAAATACCACACTATGAGAGTCCTCTTTCCTATCCCTCTTTACCATTATATGACACCATTGGAGTTTAAAGTACAGTTTTCATCTATATGTAGCACTGTCCCCGTAGGGCTTGCTGTATGATGACTTGTTGGGCCTCCTCTGATTACCAACAGCAGTCACTTAGGGAACAGTTCACACATCCCTCCTTACTCCCAATGGCTCGTCACACAATAAACAGTCCAGGGGTATTGGTTTTAGTGTTTATTTTGGAGCTTGGTCTCACCAGGTTGCTTGTGGAAGCAGCTGCACTGCTTACTCCATACTGCCACATATATGGAAAGGGTTAAATCTCCTTGCTCTTTTCTCTCCAGCAATAGACCTGGTGAATCTATATTATCTGTGGGACACTAACTAGCATCCCCTTTACTGACACTTGTCCACTGACTCTTCTAGCTGCAGGGGTGCCCCCCCTCAGGTCAGGCCCTTGACACAGATCTGTACTCACTGTACTGCAGAATCAAATCCTCCAGTGTCTCCCCTTTCAGTCAGCTTTGCAGGACCTCTGGGTTCAGTTCCTCAGTAGCACTCTCCAGGCCCTCAGGTTGACTACCTGAGGCCACATGGCACTTCTACAGAGGAGAAGGCAGCCACCCCCTCCCTCTGGGACTTTGCTATCCAGCTGAAAGACCCCAATGTGCTCCTGGCTTTTATACAGTATTCCAGCATGCAACGAGGCCCTTTCCTCTGCCAAATCACCAGGGCTGTATCAAACGCCTGTGCACTCATTTGTCAGGTTTCCTCCCACTGTCCAATATGCTTCCCTATTGGACTAGTGTGAAACACTCTGCAGACAGAACGGAGCACAATGAGCAGACCTCACTAACAGATCCTGCTCTCTGGTAGGCAGAGAATAATATAGATTTACCTGGAGTCCTTCTGGTAAGCAGAAATGCCTCAACACAATACTTTCTCTCTAGCACCTACCTAGGAGGGTACTACATAAACATTAAACGGATGTCAGCAGTGACTTGGATTCCATTTATGTGACCCTACTTGTAACATCTTGAGATTGTCTTCTCTTATGCGCATTTGACCCCCTGTAATAAGGGGTCAACTGAGTCTGGTGAGTGTGTAGTGTGTCTGCATGCTGGTGGAGAGGAGACTTTTCTATTCTCACTGAGGATATTATTCACACGGGATTGCTTCAGGATTAAGGAGATCTGTGCTAGAATTCACACTCTCAGATTCACCTACCCAGAGGTAGACAATCGGGGAGAGAAGACAGAATCAGGAAAGAACAGAGGGGGGGAAAAGGAAGATTATTGACTTCCTTCTTCCGCGATCAGACCCCCCAAGACAGTAAATATGTCCCCCTGCTATATTTATGTATATACGGTATACAGTATATATATATATATATATATATATATATATATATATATATATATATATATACGGTATTTCACAAAAGTGAGTGCACCCCTCACATTTTTGTAAATATTTTATTATATCTTTTCATGTGACAACTTTGAAATTACACTTTGCTACAATGTAAAGTAGTGAGTGTAAAGCTTGTATAACAGTGTAAATATGCTGTCCCCTCAAAATAACTCAAGAAACAGCAATTATTGTCTAAACCACTGGCAACAAAAGTGAATACACCCCTAAGGGAATATGTCCAAATTGGTCCCAATTAGCTGATTTCCCTCCCCAGTGTCATGTGATTCGTTAGTGTTACAACATGGCACCTCATTGCAAAGAACTTTTTAAGGATATGAAAAAAAGAATTGCTCTACATAAAGATGGCCTAGGCTATAAGAAGATTGCCAAGACCCTTAAACTGAGCTGCAGCACTGTGGCCAAGACCATACAGTGGTTAAACAGGACAAGTTTTAATCAGAACAGGCCTCGCCATGGTTGACCAAAGAAGTTGAGTGCACGTGCTCAGCATCATATCCAGAGGTTGTCTTTGGGAAATAGATGTATGAGTGCTGCCAGCATTTCTGCAGAGGTTGAAGGGGTGGGGGGTCAGCCTGTCAGTGCTCAGACCTAATCAAATTCGTCTCCATGGCTGTTGTCCCAGAAGGAAGCCTCTTCTAAAGATGATGCACAAGAAAGCCCACAAAAACGGTTTGCTGAAGACAAGCAGACTAAGGACATGTATTACTGGAACCTTGTCCAGTGGTCTGATGTGACCAAGATAAACTTATTTGGTTCAGATGGTGTCAAGCGTTTGTGGCGGCAACCAGGTAAGGAGTATAATGACAAGTGTGTCTTACAGTCAAACATGGTGGTGGGAGTGTCATGGTCTGGCACTGGGGAGCAATACTTTATTGAGGGAACCATTAATGCCAACATGTACTGTGACATATTGAAGCAGAGCATGATCCCCTACCTTTTGAGACTGGGCCGCAGGGCATTATTCCAACATGATATTGACCCCAAACACACCTCCAAGATGACCAGTGCCTTGCTAAAGAAGCTGAGGGTAAAGGTAATGAACTGGCCAAGCATGTCTCCACACCGAAACCCTATTGAGCATCTGTGGGGCATCCTCAAATGGAAGGTGGAGGAGCGCAATGTTTCGAACATCCACCAGCTCCATGATGTTGTCATGGAGGAGTGGAAGAGGACTCCAGTGCCAACCTGTGAAGCTCTGGGAACTCCATGCCCAAGATGGTTAAGGCAGTGCTGGAAAACAATGGTGGCCACAAAAAATATTGACACTTTCGGCCAAATTTAGACATCTCCACTTAGGGGTGTACTCACTTTTGTTGTATATACTTTTGTATATAAAATATTTACAAAAATGTTAGGGGTGTACTCACTTTTTTGAGATACTGTATGTATATGTAGATATATATATATATATATATTTATATATATATATATATATATATATATATATATATATATATATATATATATATAAAATTTGTGTGTATTGATAATGGGGTACTTTGACGCAGTGGTGGGCTTGAGCACGATATGGCCATATGGTGGGACTAAAACCCCATTTTTATTTATGGATTGTCTCCATATTTAATAGTCATTTCTTTTGCATGGTTGCGCTATTCTTTTTTAATATACATGTTGCTTGGTCCATAGCTGCACCGGCTTTAGATATACATGTTCAGGGTTTGCTCCCCCAATTTTTTGCTTGTTTATTATATATATATATTTATATATATATTTTGTGTAGGGGGACTAATTATTTTATTATGAGGACCTCCTCTGAGAATACACGTGTACTCAGCACTGATAATATATTACTGCTTAATAAACGGGCACCGGTGATTTTCTCATATTATAATCTTGCTATGTCTCACGAGATTACAGGTAGCCCATACACAGATCTCGGCTGTTTTCAGAGGAAAAACTTTTCCTCTGTTCTCCTTGTGAAAAGTGAACTTCTCCACTTCATAAACAGGGTGCCAGAAGAGATAATTTTCCTCTGAGAACTGCCAAGAAGTGAACTGAGAAACAAATTCTCAGTTTAATAAACGTACACCTTAACATGGACTTTCACAATAGATATTCACTTTATATAAATTTTGAAGTTTTTACATCCATAATGTATGGTTCAATTTGCATCGCATTGAATTTGCATGTCATTTGTACAGGAATCTCCTGCGATTCCTATACAAATGGCATGCGATGCGATGCGGTATACCGCATCAGTATGAATTCAGCTTCAAGCCTCGTACACACTATAAGAAAATCGGGGGAACATTCACATGATTTTCTGATAATGTGTACACAACTTACTACAGTCGGTTCCGACCTTCCCAAACGAAAATTTTTGAAGGGACAAACTACAAAATTTTGCTCATCGGGGAAGAGAATGAAAGATTCTTGTTAAATCAGAAACGAACGACTGCGCATGATCAGAAACAATAAACAACAAAAAAAAGCCTTTGGATTGTCGTACATTATTTTCTTCCTCGGTTCCGACTTGTCAGTGTCAGTGTCAAATGGTTTGTCTAAACACTCTAAAGCCCCGTACACACGTCCCGAACGATCGGCCGTCTTTTGTCCGGTGCTGTCCTGTCGGCTGAAAACTGCAAAAGACTGCACTAATTTTTTTGGCTGAGTTTACTTCCTCTTTAATGTCACTGGTGATATCAGTGGCAGTTAGGGCTCTTTCACACGTCACACGGACGTTCCGTATGTCCGTAAATCACCCCATCCGTTTGCGGGTGATTTACGGACATAATGAATGTCTATGGGATTGCGGATGTCAGCGGATGACCATCTGCTGACATCCGATTATCGTCCTTTCAGTTCTGTTCTGTTCTGTTTTTTGGATCGGAACAGAACCCTATTTTTGTTCTGTTTAAAAAACGGAAAGGAAGCAAAATCGGATGTCAGCGGTGTCATCCGCTGATATCCACAATGCCCGCCCCATAGACATACATTATGTCCGTATATCATCCGCAAATGGATGGGATGATATGCGGACATACGGAGAGGATGACACAAGTGTCATCCGCACCGTGTAAAAAAAAAAAAGGCTTCTTTCACACGGCCGCTCCGGATTTATTCTCCGCTGCGGGACTTTTTTTTTTTTTTCACGGAGCGGATGACATTTGTGTCAACCTCTCCGTATGTCATCCCATCCGTTTGCGGATGATATGCAGACATAATGTAAGTCTATGGCATTGCGGATGTCAGCGGATGACACCGCTGACATCCGATTTTGCTCCCTTTCCGTTTTTTGAACGGATGAAAAAATAGGGTTCTGCTCCATTCCAAAAAACGGAACAGAACTGAAAGGAAGAAAATCGGATGTCAGCGGATGGTATTCCGCTGACATCCGCAATGCCATTGACTTACATTATGTCCGTAAATCATCCGAAAAAAAATAGGATGATTTGCGGACATACGGAGCGCCCGTGTGAAAGGGCCCTAACTCAGTTACCCCCTTGCGTCAATTAGAGTCAGATTGCCTGGTGCACTATCGCACTATCACATCCTATTATAAGTCGCTAATCACCGCCATTAGTAGTATAAAAAAAATAAAAAAATTGAAAATTTCAGTATAAATATTATAGTTTGTATACAATATACAAATCAATATACACTTATTGGGTTGTTTTTTTTTTTTTTATCAAATACATGTAGTAGAATACATTTTGTCCAAATTTTTTTTCTTAATTTTTACTTTTTTTTTTATATCACACAAAATAAAAAACACAGTGTTGATCAAATACTGTTTGTGTACAGCATGACTGTGCAAATACCAGTTAAAGTCCTGCAATGCTAAATAGCAAAAAATTGCCCGGTCATGAAGGGGGTAAAATCTTCCAGGAGCTCAAGTGGCTAAATACTGCTATTCTGTGTACCTTAAAATCCACTTTACAAGAAATATGAAGATGTTTAGAGTCTTTTATTGTTTTGTTTTGTTATTTGTCAAGTCTGTAGTTGGCTACAGAAATGAAAACTGTGATGTGATTGGGTGCTCCTCCAGGTTTGTTTCTTCTTGTTTGGGATAGTAATGCAGTTTATATACACAGATATAATGGATGTACTATAGAGTCAGGTGAGCCTTAGCATTGGTTGCAGAGTGGAATCAGATGAGCAGTCCTGCCTCCTCCATGCTGTGACACAGTCATGGTATTATAATGTGTGTCCTCCTCCCCTCCAGAGGATGAAGCTGAGCACTCAGCAGGCTGGATGGGTTTGGCTGGGCGTGTTCAAATCACTCAGCAGAAAAAGCTGCTGGACCAAATGCACTGACATACATTACAGCCTGGGACAGAGACTGACCTATGAGAAGATCATTGCACTCAGAGGATTGTACTGCACCACTGTGACTGGGAGCGCTACATCAATCTGAGCTGTACACAGCAGGAGAATGGAGACCAATGGCTCAGTACCAAGCAGAGATCTCAGTAAGTGCAATGTACAGTAATAGAGGTGGAGCCCCTGATAGACCAGCTCTGCTTGTTGTGACATATTGAGGAAAGGCATGTTAAGATTTGTAAACATGGTTATTTATTTATGATGATCAGTTTGATTTCTTGGGATCAACCCACACAGGTTCCCTAACATTGTGCTGAGCTATCAACAGAGTTTAGAACTTACTGAAAAAAAAAATGATTTTCACCACCACAGCTGCATGATTGCAACCTGCATGCTCTGAACCTTATGGGTCCATTTACATGCTTGTATTATAATGCTCTAAAACGCATGTCCATCTCCCCCACAATAAGATCCTTTCCAGGATCAGTGCTGGAGTGCAGGATTTTTTGAAAAATAGATCCTTTTTGTTTGTGTTTTAGCACATTGGGATTAACATTCATATTGCCGGCGCACACAGGATCTTCAAATTACATCCACAAGTTTTTTTTAATTCAAAGTGATCACATCACAGCAGAAGAGTCCATTGTTTCAGGGCCATGCAGGACCCCTTTGTCAGGTACATGTCGCATGCCTATAACAATGTCTGACGAGGGGTCCTGCGTGTATTTCAAACTTTGCACTTTTCTGCTGTGATTTAATTTAATCACCTGAAATAGAAACTTTTGGATGTGTTTTGAAGAGCCTGTGTCTGCTGGTTAACATCACAGATTGGTGTGCATTTATCAGTTTCCTGCTGGGAGCACCCACCTACCTTGTAACCTACTCCAGGAAAGTATGCAGTGTGAGTATTGGTTGTTAATTGGGGTACACACTATATAAGACAATTGGGTGAATGATCCTCCGATTTATTTTAGTTTTTTTCCCCTGTTGTTTCATGGCAAGTCGGAACCGAAGATGGAAATAATGTATTGCTTGTTGTGGGGTACACACTATATAAGAAAATTGGGTGAATGATCATCCTATTTTTTTTTTTTATTTATTTATTTTTTCTCCATTGTTTTATGGCCAGTCAGATCTTGAGGATGGAAATAATGTACGAAAACTCTCATACAGCAAAGGCTTTTTTTTTTGTTGTTTATTGTTTCTGATCATGTGCAGTCTTTCTTTTGTGTTGTTTGTGTTTTTTTTTTTTTTTTTTATTTTTTTTTTCATACAAAAACAGTACACATTAAACAAAAATCATTTTGTTCTGTTCCCGTACGAGAAATATTTTTATTCGAAAGGTCAGAATTGACTGTTGAAAGTTGTGTACTCCCTAGCACAAAATTGTAGGATTGTTCCTCTGTCTGTCGGTTCACACTATGGCGATCCGACTTCGGGGGCAACCTGTGAAGTCGCGTGAACCGCGACTTCGACGCGTCTTGCACGGACTTCACATAATGGAAATCAATGCAAGTCGCTCCGATGTCGCCCCAAAGTAGTACAGCTCCTATTAGAACGGTTCCCGTAGCACAGAATGGACCGCGACTTGTCAGGCTGACAAGTCGCGGTAGTGTGAACCGGGACTAAAATGTTCACTCAATTTTTCTTATACGAGCCTTGCATGTGTTGGAAGCCCAGCAGTGCATTAAGATGTAATTAACAAGCTTTGGCCAATGATGTTGAACCTATTCACTCTAAATTTGAAAAAAAAAAAAGTATTAAAAATGTATGTCAACACCTATCTAAGTGCATGTCAACCCAGCAGGAAATGCCTAATGTTATTAAAAAAAAAAAAATAAGTAATAACGTGATAGCCAGGCAACTGTCTGTTTCCTAAAGAGCTTGGCAATAGCAACCCAGGTTTCTCTTAGGCCCCGTTCACACTAGTGCGATTTGTCCCGCAAAATCGCATGACAAGTCGTTTTCCATTATTTTCAATGAGCCCCATTCATATCAGTGCGTTTTGAAGTCGCACCGACTTCAAAGTAGTTCCTGCACTACTTTGCCACGATTTTTAATGCGTTTTGAGGCATATAGTCTTTCCATTGCTTGCAAAATCGCGCTGCAAAATCGCGGTAAAATCGCGTTGCATAAGTGTGAAAGGGGCCTTAAAGAAGTAGCTGGTGCCAGATACGCTATTCTTTGCACCGTGTTGCTTCATGTCTAGTTGAATCACAATGCACCTAGGTGCATTTGCTGCAGTTGGAGCACCAACAAGAAACCTTGAATTTTTAGATATCCGTATAGCACAACGTTCTAGGACAGTGGAGGATTTGTTGTTTTCAGATTTGCGTGTTTAGAGACATTTAATAAGTAG
The DNA here is from genome assembly GCF_965119305.1 of Pelophylax lessonae. Classification (NCBI taxonomy): domain Eukaryota; kingdom Metazoa; phylum Chordata; class Amphibia; order Anura; family Ranidae; genus Pelophylax; species Pelophylax lessonae. The sequence goes on from NC_138772.1 coordinate 118,923,452, forward strand.
GTCAGCTGAAATCACTCCTCGTGAGATGTTTGGTGAATGAAATAAGCTCAGAAATGACATGTGCAGTCTAGTTAGGAATGAGGCTGTGTGCTCTGGGTGTTTCTGGAGGAAATAGTTTTTATAGTGTCAGTCTGCACAGTACACAATAACACAGACGTGCTTAGAATGCAACACATACCACAAATTGGTTAAAAGCCAGAGAAATTCTGTTAATATTCCAGCAGTAAGAATACAGCTCTCTGAACATTGCGTGCTTCATGTGGTCACATTCAGCCGTTCCTTCTGAGAAAAAGGTTGCTGTGTTCTGTTAGCTTTGAACACACTTTAAAAAGCTACAAAATCTACTTATCTTATGCCCCATACACACGTGCAGATTATCTGCAGACTTTTGTCTGCAGACTTACCAAAACCATATAATATGAGGTCAAACCTAAACACTTTCAATTTGTATGCAATCCGGCAGGCCCTTGCACTACATAGAAAAGGTAAGTCTGCAGACAAAAGTCTGCAGATAATCTGCACGTGTGTACGGGGCATTAGGCTGCATTCACATGTCAGCTTATAATCGCGGCAGAACCGCCGCGGTTCCGCCCGCGATTCGGAGATTTATTGCAAATCGCGGGACGCCTAGCGTTGCCCGTTGATTTGCAATAGCCCCCCAAACGCCGAGCGATGTTGCCGCGATTTACGCCCGCCGAATCGCGGCAAAATCACGCAAACAAAATCGCGGGACGCAATACGCTCCAAAAAAGTACAAGAGCTTCTTTGGAGCGTATTGCGTCCCGCGATTTTGTTTGCGCGATGTTGCCGCGATTCGGCGGGCGTAAATCGCGGCAACATCGCTCGGCGTTTGGGGGGCTATTGCAAATCAACGGGCAACGCTAGGCGTCCCGCGATTTGCAATAAATCTCCGAATCGCGGGCCGAACCGCGGCGGTTCTGCCCGCGATTATAAGCTGACATGTGAATGCAGCCTTAACCCCAGCTTCTGGCCACGGCACATACGTACGGGTGACATCTAGTGACTCCTACACACTATAAGAAAATCGGGTGAACATTTTTATCAGAGGAATGATCGTACAATTTTCTGATGGTGTGTACACAACTTTCCATAGCTGATTCCGACTTTCTGAAGTAAAATGTCAGAAGGGACAAATTCCAACATTTTTCTCGCACGCAAACCGAACTAGCAATTTTTAATGAAATGTGTACAATTTTCGCATGAGAAATATCAGATCCAAAAGACTGCACATGATCAGAAACTACAAAAAAAAAAAAAAAAAGCCTTTGTCATATGAGAATTTTCGTACATTATTTCCATCCTCGGTTCTGACTTGCTGTGAAACATTGAGGAAAATCGGCCAATTGTTCGCCCGATTTTCTCATAATGTGTAGGGGGCTTAAAGCGGTTCTTCATGGCATCTGAGCACCACAAACCAAAAACATTATATCATAAATTTTTTAATATTCAAAACAAACTCCCAATCCATCCATGTCTCCATGCTTTATTTTGGTGAGAAAACACACCCTAGCATTTCTGGTCGTGGCCATCTTGAGTAAGGGCAAATGATTCATGTAGCATTTACTTTCTGCTCTTAGCTCAAGTATGCATGCAGGAAATTGTGCTTAGCTGGGAAAACCCCTCCTCCTTTCCTCCCCCTCCTGAAGACTCCTGGGGTGTATGACATCATTGCCTAGGCAGAAAACCAGGAAGTAACTAAAAAAATGTAAAAAAAAAAAAAAAAAGTTTAAAACTCGTACGGTAAATATAATACACTTTCCTATCTATTTACTAATGCTAGCAGCATGAGGGTTAAAAATAATCCATGTTGATTGGGAGTGTGAAGATCCACTTTAAGTCCTTCAGACAAGATCCTGGGAATGACTAGGATCCCAAATCTCACAAAATGATTCTCCTGCATTATAGTGAAGCGTCATCGCAGGAGATTTGGGATAGTTTTCTTTCACGTGACCCCCGAACGATTGTGATGTCACCCTCTGAATTGAAGTGGTTTTATTTTTTAACTTTTTTTCCATAGGCGACTTTTAGTTTTTTTTTTTTTTTTTTTTTCTATTTGAATCTGGAAAAAAGATGTATATGATATTACATTTTTTATCCTGCTAGTGCATATACTCATGCAACTCATTATTGTTATTGCTACTAATATTAATTCCAAGTGCACATAACCTAATAATATGCAAGTGTACATAGGGGAAGAGGAGCAAAGGGAAGGCAAGTATAAGCCACAAGGTAGAAGGCAGGTAAACTAACCTGTATGAGCAAACTACACAGTCCAAAAAGGCAAATAGAAGTAAAATGATATATGTAGTAGCGCTTTGGAAATAACACTACTAAAAATGACAGTATACTCGGCAGGGCCAGATGTCTGCAAAACCAATGCAGTCACCATTGCCCATTCATTAAGCTGTTTGACAGTAACCCTTTCTCAGGCTCATTCAATGAAAGGTGCTAGCTTGCTGTCATATCCACTAGTGCCACTTGGTTGCATCTTCTTTGATACCCCTGCATTGCCTGTGAAGTTTCATTGGTGTCACTCCCTTTTAGGTCACCCACTTTAGGTGCACTCCTGTGACCTGTTTTCAGCAGAGAGCAGTCTGAAATCCGCTCTCTGCTTGCTGACGTCACAGATGTCAGTCCAGGCATCGCGTTATGGCGACCACGGAGTCGGGATCTGCCAGTTGCATGGACCGAAACCCGGCTCAGCCTCTCATCGAGCCAATGAGAGCTTGAGCTGGCCGCTCCTCGCCCCTCCACAGCTCAGCGCCCAAATGAGCGCGAGGAGGAGGTAGAGCGGAGAGCTGCTGACTGATAGATCTGCGGTGTTCAGTCGATCAGTTCTCAATGTAGAGGCGCCAGGGGACAGATGCAGGATCAGACCGATGCTGCATCCACCTAGGTAAGTATAAATGGGAAATGCCACCAAACCCCATACTTCTTTTTTATAAAAAATATACATGGTTATACAGTCAGGGGGCATCCCTGCAACTGGCATTAACAAAGGATAACAGAACATAGTAGAAAATAGTAGAAAGTATTATAATGCAGCCTGTGAAAGTATGTAGACAATTTTCAGGTAGTGTGTTATCATAATCCCGTTTAAAGTTTGTAAAGAAAAACCCCCGTAGAGAATTGGGACTTTAAAGGTAACTATAAAAATCTCTCATAAGAAAGGTTCAATTTGAATAAAACATACAATTTATTTAGAAAAAGTGAAATTTTGGAAAACCATCAAAGCAAGGTAAACACATATTGGACAATATGAATGGACATTCTAATGCAATACAGTTACAGGTAAACAGCAGAGTCCAACGCGTTTCAAAATGTTGTCTAGTACAAAAATCTTCCTCAGGGATCTGCAAATATTCCTGAAAAGCATAACCACATGCAAAAAGTGAGTCCCAAAAAGAGGGCACAATCCAGTACATATTTTATGCAATTATCATTTACATGAGCAATTTTGTAGTTGCGACAACATATTACCCCACATTGCCATGGAGATCTTTGCAAAGGACCACATATTACCATCCCATGAGGAAGGATCAAAGAAAGGAAAAGGAGAAAGAAAAAGGGGGAGGGGGGAGGGGGGGAAAGAGAAAAGAACTTCCAGATGGAATATCACTTGTTAGGTCACATACCTGCAGAAGTACGGAGCCCCATACACTTATCCCAGTGGGGATGTGCTAAATTTCCACAGGGTGAGAGCTAGAGTCAGGTGTGTTTAGTAATAGTCTTCACCTAGAGATAATAATTGATTGTCAGGGAACCTCGGATATAAATTTAAACATGCCCTATATACAAGAATATTCAGATCAATTCACCTGTTGTGATGATTTATAAAATATAGAGATATGTGAAAATGAAAAAAATATATATGTAGGAAAAGAAGTTTTTCCAGGGATAAAAAGGAAAAATTCCTACAGAGTTCCAGGTGGTTATCCTCTAATCTGCGTATCTCAAGGGTTGTTATTAAGTGGTTGGTCCTATTGGGAAAAAAGAGACAGAGCCATGAGTACGTCCAATGACCCTAATTAAAGGAGTGACTTGTTACAATTGGGATACCGTACCTTAATATTCTGATGGACCGTCCCCGGTGTCCTAACGACTTCAGTGGATAAATGTCCACAAAGATATACGGATATATTCCTGGTATAAATACCACTCCTTGCCTAAGATGAATATAGAGATAATATATTCATCTATATGTGTATATGCAATAATGCAAGGTACATAAATGTCCCCAATCAAGTAAAAAGTACAGTTTTAGTGTGGAGAAAACGACAAACATTGAGTCCCACTATCCATAGAGGCTGACCACGTTCAATCCTAGGGCTATCTGGTAAAGCCGCAATGGCGTCCACCATATATGTCCTAGTGATAAACAGGAAGAGAGAAACCCCTTTAGGTATAATAAGGCATAGATGTATAATAACAATCCTGGTCCCCTGGGGGGTACTTACTGTGGTATAAAAAAAGGCTTGGATGCGCAGCAGTCCTGTGTTTCCTTTCTCAGCCATTCACTGTGTGGACTATTGCCCTATTTTACTATACAGCGCTCTACATAGTTTACATTTGCAACAGTCCCTGCCCCCCAAGGAGCTTACAATCTAAGGTCCCTAACACACACACACACACACTAGGGCCAATTATGGTATAATCAAGTGTTTGGAGTGTAGGAGGAACCCAGACTACCTTAAGGAAACCCATGCAAGCACGGGGTGAACATGCAAACTATATAGTTGGCATTTAAAACAAGTACCCTAGTGCTACAAGGCAAAAGTGCTACCCACTAAGCCCTTGTACTGTCTACCCCCATCATGGTTGTAGTGTGGTTCCAGGAGGGCCCTGGTGCAGGCTGGTGTCTTCCCTTAAAAGCGGACCTTGCAGTAAAAGTCTTATTACATCAAACATCCCTCCTTTATTTGAAATCACCATAAAGATAGTAGAAAAATAAATAAAAAGCCTATGGGGAAAAAAGCTTCTGCACTTCAAAGGGTGATGTTACAACCCCTCTGCCAAGGTTATGCGAATGTTGAATGTCCCAAATTTCAACAAATCTCTGGGGACCGAAGCTGGGGCTGAGATAAGTATATTTTAATAACTTTTTTTTTCCCCCTACAGTTGCTTATTGTGCTACTATGATTAGGCAAATTCATACGAGGGTAGCCTGGTGTAATGAGCAGAGCTTGCCAAGAACTGCTTTAATCTTTCCCTTTTTAAAACATGAGTAGGGGGGCAGTGAGCGCTTTCTTGACAAGCTGCTCCAATGATGGATGTAGGCTATCAAAAATTGGGCACTACAATCTGCATGTCAGAAAACATTTAAAATAGTCTGTCCTAGATGCTCATTAAGTTGTCTTCGATTGTAAGCTCTAACGAGCAGGGCCCTCTGATTCCTACTGTATTAAAGTGTATAGCATTTGTACTTTCTACCCTCAAGTTGTAAAGCGCTGCCTAAACTGTCGGTGCTATATAAATCCTATATAATAATAATAATAATGTTGTCCTGTTGGCAAATACCTTCCTGCTTTTCCAGCCTCTATCTTGGCTGCCTCCCCCCACCTGCATACCATTCTCTTTCTTCACGTCTGTAATTCATCTTTATTCCAGGCTGCATTCCTGCACCAACTCATCTGTTCTGATCTAACCTGCTCTACTTCTGTAGGCTAGCGGATTTAGGCCATCACACAGGCGATAACATGCATATACCGGATTCCAGCAGCAAGAATCAGCTGATTCTTGTGGCCAGGCTGACAGATGTTTGCAAATGGTGGCTGTTCAGCCTGTACAAAATGACAGGCTGAGAGGAGCCATTGCTGTATCCACATGCTCAGTGGTAAGATACGGTTTGGGACTGATGAGTGACCCTGGATGCAGATAGATTAGTCAAGGCTTGGATATCCATCCCCTGACAACTAGTTGTGCATACGTGCGAACTTCAGCAATTGTTCTGTCAGCCAGTCATTACTTATGACAGACTGGCTTGAAAGAGTTGGAAAACCTGTCCAGCAGCGTTACCCCTTTCTTCCCAGCAACCACCAGTTCAGCAGGTCAGCCTATGGGCACATTTTTCAAAAGTTGCAATATATTGACCTGATTAACCTCAGAGCATCAACACCGTAGAAGAAAAACCCTGTAACCCTTCAGAACTCTTTTTGAAGTACCTGCTTACAATGCGGCTGCCACTGTTCGTATACATCTGTCATCCTAGGTGTAGTAGTTCGGCTTGACTGGGGTCAGGAATGGAAACCATTTGTATGCCCAGTTAATCTGGTCTGTGCCTACACAGGTCTGAGGACTGATTCCGTACTAAAAAGGGAGTTGCATGCTTCTCAATACCTGGAAGTACCAGATCATTTTTGAACAGAGCGTAAAGGAAATTATAGAAAAGTACATGTGCTGCTGAGGTAATGGGCATTAAACTAATTACCGTCACTGTACACTGCTCACAGGTTTGCTTTAGAGTAGACCAAAACCTAAAACGTAGGTCCACTTAAAAAGACCTTGACATTTTGTCCATTCAGGGCAAAGTTACAGGGTCTATGTAAAGCCTACCTCCCTGACTACCTTGTATTAAAGTATAACAAATGGCAAAACCTTTAATTTTAATTTTTTTTTTTTTTTTAATTTGGATATAGTGCAGAGGTATTAAAATACCAGCCAGTTTTTATTGCGGTCTGTGCCCCTGTTTGGGAGATTCACTAGGGTTGCCACCTCATCCTACTATCAAACTTACCTAATGCAATAAATTATACACAGAACCTGCATAATTAATGTGTTTGGGTTTAACCGCTTGCCGACCGCCGCAAGTAGATTTACTGCGGCGGTCAGCCCCGGCCAGGCAGAGTGACGTTAATTAACGTCACTAGCCTGGGAGGGTCTGGGGAGCAAGCGCGCGCCTGCGGAGGTGCGCTCCCGCGCGGTCATGGACCCCCCCCCCCCCGCACGTGTGACTGGCAGACCCGATGTCCGCCGGTCACTCGGTGATCGTCGGGGGGAGAGGGAGAAAGTCAGGCGGCTTGTGTAAACAAGCCACCTGTCATTCTCCTCGGTGTAAAAACACTGATCAGACGGATCTACTATGTAGAACCATTGATCAGTGTCCTTACAGCTCAAGCCACAGCCAATCACAGTTAGAATCACGCCCCTAGGGACACACACAGCCCCTCCCTCCCAAATAAAGTTAACCCCTTCACTACCAGTGTATTTTTACAGTAACAGTGCATATGTATAGCACTGATTACTGTAGAAATGTCACTGGTAACCCCAAAAGTGTCAAAAATGTCAGTCAAGGGTCCGATCTGTCCGCCGCAATGTCGCAGTACCGCAAAAAAAATCGCAGATGGCCGCCATTACTCGTTTAAATAAAAAAAAAAACAACAAAAATGACAAAAATCTTTCCCTTTGTTAGTAAACGCGATAACTTTTGCGCAAACCAATAAAAATACGCTTTTTGCAATTTTTTTTTCCAAACATAGGTAGGATAAAACAAATTGGCCGAAAATGTTAAAAAATTTTGATTTTTACATTTTTTTTTTTTTGGCGAATTTCATATAAAAAAATGTGAAAAATATTGTTGTTTTTGCAAAATTTAAGCTCTTTTTTTGTTTATAGCGCAAAAAGTAAAAAGTGCACAGGTGATCAAATACCACCAAAAGAAAGCTCTGTTTGTGGGGAAAAAAAGGACGTCAAATTCGTTTAGGTACAGCGTCGCACGACCGTGCAATTGTCCGTTTAAAGTCACGCAGTGCCGAATCGCAAAATACCCCTTGGTCGTTTAGCAGCCAAATCCTCCGGGGCTTAAGTGGTTAAAGGGATGAGATTGCAACCATAAGATTCACCCTCTCATTGTCCTGTTTACCATTACCATTGAAAGTAATGGAAAATCCCGCATTTTGGGTTGTCCCCAGAAAAGTAATTGAGAGGAAATCTTCCAATGGGGATACTAATTCTGGTGACCTGGGGGTCCCCAAGGAATTCCCTTAATTTGCAGAGATTTTCTTTCACTTCCTCTTTGGCTATAGGACAGAAAGTGATGGTATATCTCTGCAATGGGACACAGATTTTGAAAACAAATTTAACAGTGGTTCTCTCCCTTACTCTATCCAAAATGGGGGGGGGGAACATTTTTTTTTTTCGCCTATAGTTCTACTTTAACCATAACAGAGCATCTCCCGCTGCTTCTTTTCTCGTGCAGCCGCCACAAAATATCTGCGTCGGCAGATGTCAGAGTTTAGACTGAGCAGTGATATCATTCCTTCGACCATGTGACAAATCTCAGGCCAAGTGATTAGTCACTGGTTCCGAACAACTGCGTAATGGGAAAATGTCACATCCACCCTCATCTTTTAAAGCCCCAGGTATTTTGCAGCGGACACAGGAGAAAGAGCAGCAAGGATATGAAGTGAAGACAAGTATAATGAAGTAAAAATTCTAAGAGGGGCCCCAACCTAGACAATGCCTTTCTACGGGATTAGCAGCTGCTCCTCTAAGCGTTTGAACCACCAAGAATATTTAGAATTCTAAAGGTAGGCGCTGCTTCTACATTTTGGGTTTACAAACCTAAAAAATGTTTTTTGTGTGATACAGTGTAACAAATATAAAAAAAATAAAAATTCAATCACATATAATAGTAAACCAAACACCAAAAATGTATTCTAATAGTGTCCATATACTTTCAAATATCATCAGAAGAAATTTGTTCTAGTACTGTTGTGTCCTTACACCTGTGGAATGGTTTCCACTTGCATTTTAACACAAATTATACAATACTGTTAGTGTCCATAAATGTGTGAAATTATCCCATGCACAGTGTCTGTAAATGTCCTTGATAACTTCTTCACTCCAAAATAAAGTGCTCCACCACGTATGGTAAGGTAAACCACTCACTTACTACACTTGGTGGAGCACTTTAATTTGGAGTGAAGAAGTTATCAATGACCTTTTATGGACACTAACAGTATTGTATAAGTGGTGCTAAAATGCAAGTGGAAATCCCTTCCACAGGTGTATGGGCGCTGCTTGAAGAAATTTCTTTTGATGATATTCGAAAGTATATGGACACTATGGACATTTTTGGTGTATGGTTTATCATGTGTGGTTTTTATATTTGTTATATCGTATTACTCCAAAGAAAACGTTTTTTTGGGTTTGTAAGCACAGAGTATAGAAGTAGTGCCTACCTTTACAATGTTCAGTAGGAGGAGTATAATGTGTTTAGGGAAGCGGATGTTACATAGGCCCAGACACACGACCGAATTGCACTGGAGGAGAAACTTTTGACATGAGGGGCAAACACAGCCAACCAGTGCTAGCATGGTAGGGACCGCTTTCTCTAAATAAAGTGTACCATGGATGATGCAAAATGTGTAGTGTGAAAAGTGGGTGTTCTAAAGGATATGGTTTATTGTGGCATTCCATGTCTTATCTTCCAGCATCAGCTCATTTTTGCAGCTCCCAGCATTTGAACACATGATCACATCTCAGAATTTTAAAGGAAGTTTGTGAAGACTACTCTCTGTCAGATTTGGTGATCACGTGTCTAAACTGGGAGCAGATAGTTATACATCGCCCAGTATGTGTCACTGACTTGGTTGTGATCAATGTCTAAATGCTTAGTATCTTCACTTTCCAGCCCAATATATCTTTTTGGTACTGATCTGGGGGGCAAATTCCCCTGTCCCTCAACCAAGTCCTCCCCATGTAATGGTGGGTTTAGATCATAAAATCTCCTTGCTACAAAAGATAAAACAATTTATGCTGATGCTAAAGCTGGGTATACACATACGAAAGTTTGGCTGCTTCAGCAGGAACCATACGAATTCGGGTACTCGAGTACTGCTGTCAGAAGCTAGTCTAAAGCCTAGTACACACGCAATGATTATCGGCCGACCGATCGTCCGTCTTTCTTTTGTCCATGTCATGGTCTTCTTGCTGTTCTCCTTCGTTTGACATGTGCTGGCGGCCATCTTGGTTTCTGGGTTTCTTGTAGCCTCCCACCCTGCGGCTCCTCCTTCCCACTGGGAGGAGCTGGTTGCCTAGCTCATATATATAGGAGGTCTGTGGCTTCAGTTCCTTGCTTGGTCCTCCTGTGTTCACATGCTTCTAAGACTGCTGCTGCTTCTGGTCCCTGATCCTGGCTTTGTCTGACTACCCTGCTGGTTCCTGATCCTGGCTTCGTCTGACTACCCTGCTGGTTCCTGATCCTGGCTTCGTCTGACTACCCTGCTGGTTCCTGATCCTGGCTTCGTCTGACTACCCTGCTGGTTCCTGATCCTGGCTTCGTCTGACTACCCTGCTGGTTCCTGATCCCGGCTTCGTCTGACTACCCTCCTGGTTCCTGACCTCTGGCTTCGCAAGGACTCTGCCTCGGTTTCGCCATCCGTTTGGACTTTTGCTTTACAGCTTGATTTTCAATAAAGCCTTCTTATTTTCACTTATCTGTTGTTGTACGTCTGGTTCATGGTTCCGTGACATTAGGACCAAGCCATGAATTCTGACGGTACAGGGCCATCCTCGCTACCCACGCTGGTTGCCAGACTTGATCAGCAGGATCACCTGTTGGGTCGGTTTGCCGTGGCGTTGCAAACCCTGCTTGAACGCACGGCTCATTTCGCTCCCGTTGCCGATGGGTCGGTTGTTGCTCCTGGGCCCGCTCCTACTGCCGCTCCGGTTGTTGCGCCAGAGTCTACCCCGACACCTGTTGTTGCGCCTGCGGTGTTTCGGGGTATGACCGGTTCTGCCCCCCTTCCACAGCGCTTTGGGGGAGAGCCAACTCAGTGCCGAGGTTTCCTTAACCAGGTGGGCATTTATTTCGAGTTGCTGCCACATGCCTTTCCTACTGAGAGATCAAAGGTGGGCTTCTTAATTTCGCTGCTCTCGGACAAGGCCTTGGCCTGGGCCAGCCCTTTATGGGAGAACAACAATCCGGTGGTTGCCGAGTTTTCCGGTTTTGTTGCTTCTCTTCGGAGGGTATTCGATGTGCCGGCTCGTGCTGCCTCTGCTGCGAAGCTCCTTATGTCCATCAGACAGGGTTCACGATCCGTAGCTGAATACGCCATTGAGTTTCGTACCCTGGCAGCAGAGGTGGGCTGGAATAATGAGGCTCTGGTCGCTGCTTTCTCTCATGGGTACTCCGAAGACACGAGGGTCGATGCATGTACTGTGGTCTCGGTGGGCATTTTCGGTTGGCATGTCCGAACCGTCCGGGAAACGCTCGCACCTGAGATCCTGTCAGATCTTGGGTGGAGTCTCCTCGTCCCCGGTTTCCCGTGTTGACAAACCACTGATCACTGTTGTCCTCTCCTGGGTCGGGGGCTCAGTGACGACCCAGGCGTTGGTGGACTCTGGTGCTGGTGGTTTGTTCATTGATAGTGTGTTCGCTGCCGCCAATTCCATTCCTCTGCAGGCCCGAGGTTCTCCACTGGCTCTTGAGGCGATAGACGGCAGACCCCTTCTGCCGCCACACGTGACTCATGAGACCCTTCCAGTGGGGATAGCCATTGGTGCCGTTCACAGAGAGTCGGTCTGCTTCCAGGTTATTTCGTCTCCACACTACTCGGTGGTCTTGGGGTACCCCTGGCTCCAGAAGCATAATCCGATTTTCGATTGGAGATCGGCCGAGATCCTCTCGTGGTCACCGCAGTGTGGGGCTAGTTGCATCCATGGGCCTGTCAAGTTGCTGTGTACTTCCTCGGACTCTCTGTTGCCTCCTGAATACGAGGAGTACCGGGATGTATTCGATAAGGTGCGCGCGGTTGCCCTACCTCCGCACCGCCCATACGATTGTGCCATCGAGTTACAACCTGGTGCCGTTCCTCCTCGTGGCAAGGTCTATCCACTGTCGGTAGCGGAGAATGAGGCCATGGAGGAGTACGTGAAGGAGGCGCTTTCACGCGGACACATTCGCAAATCCTCGTCCCCGGCAGGGGCTGGATTTTTCTTTGTGAAAAAGAAGGGCGGTGAGTTGAGGCCTTGCATCGATTACAGGGGTCTCAATCGCATCACGATCAAGAACGCTTACCCGATACCCTTGATTTCCGAGCTGTTCGATCGCCTTAAAGGGGCCACGGTCTTTACCAAACTCGACCTGAGGGCGGCATATAACCTCGTAAGGATCAAGGCGGGCGATGAGTGGAAGACCGCGTTTAACACCAGGACCGGTCATTATGAATCCTTGGTTATGCCCTTTGGGTTGTGCAATGCGCCCGCAGTCTTTCAGGAATTCATTAACGATGTTTTCCGTGACCTGTTGCAGCAGTGTGTGGTGGTCTATTTGGATGACCTCTTGGTATATTCTGAATCCATGGAGACCCACATTCTGGATGTCAGACGAGTGTTGCAACGGTTACGAGAGTACAAGCTGTTCGGTAAGCTTGAGAAATGCAAATTTCACCGATCCCAGGTAACCTTCTTAGGTTACATCATTTCCGCTGAGGGGTTCTCCATGGATCCTGAGAAGGTTTCGGCTGTCTTACAGTGGCCCCAGCCCAGTGGTCTTCGCTCCCTGTAGAGCTTTTTGGGCTTCGCCAACTATTATCGGAAGTTCATCAGGGACTTTTCCATGCTAGCCAAGCCTCTCACGGATCTGACCAGGAAGGGCAGTAATTCGCAGGTCTGGCCGCTCGAGGCCATCCGAGCTTTTGAGGCTCTAAAGTCCGCCTTTGTGTCGGCTCCGATTCTGTCGCATCCCAACCCTGGGTTGCCCTTTGTCCTCGAGGTGGACACGTCTGAGACGGGAGTAGGCGCCCTTCTGTCTCAGCGTAGAACACCAGAGGGTCCTCTGCTTCCTTGTGGGTTTTACTCCCGGAAACTGTCTTCTGCGGAGTGCAACTATCAGATTGGTGATAGGGAGTTATTGGCCATCGTGCAGGCCCTTAAAGAATGGAGGCACTTGCTCGAGGGTTCGGTGGTTCCGGTCCTCATCCTGACGGACCACAAGAATCTGACCTACCTTTCTGAGGCCAAGAGATTGACACCACGTCAGGCCAGATGGGCTCTGTTCTTGTCACGTTTTAATTACGTGGTCTCCTACCTACCCGGTTCCAAGAACATCAGGGCGGATGCCTTATCACGGCAGTACTCCGACCTGTCCAGGGAGGAGTCGATTCCGACTTCGGTCATACCTACGAATCAGATCCTGGCCGCCATTCGCACCAGCCTGACCTCCTCCCCTGGGTGAGCAGATTTTGGCGGCTCAATCTGGTGCTCCCTCTGGGAGACCCCACGGCAGATGTTTTGTGCCTGAGGAGTTGCGCACTCGGTTGTTGCGAACCTACCATAACTCCAAGACCGCGGGGCATCCTGGAAAGAATCAGCTGTCCTGGGCTGTTTCACGTCTGTTCTGGTGGCCTTCCCTACGTTCTGACATCGCCGCATATGTAGCGGCATGCTCCGTTTGTGCCCAGAGTAAGTCCCCTCGGCACCTTCCGTTGGGCCTTCTGCAACCCATAGCCACCGGGGAGCGCCCATGGTCACACCTGGGGATGGATTTCATTGTGGACCTCCCTGCATCCCGAGGCCATACGGTCATTCTCATGATTGTGGATCGATTTTCCAAAATGTGCCACTGTGTTCCTCTCAAGAAGTTACCCTCTGCACAGGAGTTGGCCACGATTTTTGCCAGGGAGGTCTTCCGGTTGCACGGTTTGCCCAAGGAGATTGTGTCGGATCGGGGGAGTCAGTTTGTGTCCAGGTTCTGGCGCGCCTTTTGCTCCCAGTTGGGGATTCATCTCTCCTTCTCCTTGGCCTACCACCCTCAGTCCAATGGGGCCGCAGAAAGATCCAATCAGGCCTTGGAGCAATTCCTTCGTTGCTATATCTTCGATCACCAAGACAAAAGGGTTGACCTCCTGCCTTGGGCTGAGTTTGCCAGGAACACGGCGGTGAACTCTCCCTCTGGGACGTCTCCCTTCATGGCCAATTATGGGTTCCAACCTGCCGTGTTACCGGAGGTATTCTCTCCCCAGGATATTCCGGCTGTGGAGGATCACCTTTCCGTCCTACGTGCTTCTTGGGTACAAATCCAGAAGTCCCTTGAGGTCTCTGCGCAGCGCCAGAGACTCCAGGCTGATCGCAGACGAGCGCCTGCTCCTTCCTACCAGGCCGGAGACCGTGTATGGTTGTCCACCCGCAACCTCAACCTTCGAGTGCCCACTCCCAAGCTGGCGCCTCGCTTTGTTGGTCCCTTCCGAGTGCTTCGCAGGGTAAACCCGGTAGCCTATGCCCTTGCGCTTCCTCCTGGCATGCGGATCTCCAACGTGTTTCATGTCTCCCTGTTGAAGCCACTGGTGTGTAATCGTTTCACTTCCTCGGTTCCTCGGCCTCGTCCGGTCCAAGTGGGCAATCGTGAGGAGTATGAGGTGAGCAATATCCTGGACTCACGCCTGGTCCGCGGTCGGGTGCAGTTTTTGGTTCATTGGCGTGGTTATGGTCCAGAGGAGCGTTCCTGGGTTCCCTCCGCAGATGTCCATGCTCCTGCCTTGCTCCGAGCCTTCCACGCACACTTCCCTCAGAAACCGTTCTTTACTCCGCGGAGGAGGGGCCCTTGAGGGGGAGGTACTGTCATGGTCTTACCTTCTTGCTGTTCTCCTTCGTTTGACATGTGCTGGCGGCCATCTTGGTTTCTGGGTTTCTTGTAGCCTCCCACCCTGCGGCTCCTCCTTCCCACTGGGAGGAGCTGGTTGCCTAGCTCATATATATATAGGAGGTCTGTGGCTTCAGTTCCTTGCTTGGTCCTCTTGCTTGGTCATGCTTCTAAGACTGCTGCTGCTTCTGGTCCCTGATCCTGGCTTCGTCTGACTACCCTGCTGGTTCCTGATCCTGGCTTCGTCTGACTACCCTGCTGGTTCCTGATCCTGGCTTCGTCTGACTACCCTGCTGGTTCCTGATCCTGGCTTCGTCTGACTACCCTGCTGGTTCCTGATCCCGGCTTCGTCTGACTACCCTCCTGGTTCCTGACCTCTGGCTTCGCAAGGACTCTGCCTCGGTTTCGCCATCCGTTTGGACTTTTGCTTTACAGCTTGATTTTCAATAAAGCTGTCTTATTTTCACTTATCTGTTGTTGTACGTCTGGTTCATGGTTCCGTGACAGTCCAGAGTTGTGTTTTGTTGGTTGGAATGTGCCTAGACTGCACACAAATTTTCTCGCCCGACAAAATTCTACTTCAGAAGTGATGTCATGTGTTGGTTTGATTTCTTTGTGTTCTTTCTTCTCTGAGCATGCCTAGTCTTGCTCATAAGATTTTTCCCTGTCGAAATCTGTACTGACTGCACGAAAATCGGCCGTGTTTTGACGGCGGACAAAAATTTTATAGCCTGTGCACCAGATTTTTTTCGTCCGAAAAGTCGGAGTCGGTTGTCGGAAGCATCATACTAACAAGCTGAAAATCGGCAGATCGGTCGTCGGACGAAAATTCCCTGCTGATTTTCGACGCGTGTATACGAGGCTTAACAAACGGCTTCTGTTGAAGGTCATGCTGGCAAACCAGCTGTCAATTCTTGCTGCATAAAGCAGAACTACACTGCATCTGAGCACCACAAACTAAAACCACTATTTAACTATTTTTTTTTTTTTTTCATATTAAAAACCAAATTGCCTATCTATCCAGATCTATGTGCTTTATTTTGCTAAAAAATTATTTTGAAAAACACCTCCAGTGGCCGTGACCATCTTGAGTAAGGGAAGATGATTCATGGAGCATTTACTTCCTGGAATCCATCTGCCCTTAGCTCAGGCATGTAGGTAGGATGGTGTGCTTAGCTGAGAAAACCCCTCCTGAAGACTCCTGGGATGTATGACATAATTTGCCTAGGCCAGAAACCAGGGATAGAACTATAGGCAAAACTTTTTTTTGATACAGTAAGGGAGGGTTATAACCCCTGTCACCCCTGTTTTTTGCTATCTGTGTCCTATTTGGGAGATTTCCATTCACTTCCTGTCCCATAGCCCCTGCAAATGAAGAATTCCTTGGACGCACATTTCACCTGAACTAGTGTCCCCATTGGAAGAGTTCCCCACAAACTTTTCTGGGGACAACCCAAAATTTGGAATTTTCTTTTACTTTAACTTTTATTGATAATGTTAAATAGGACAAGTGGAGAGGGGGAGTCTCCCTATCAGGGACACAGACCGCAATAAAAACTGTCAGGGGTTCTAATCCCACTCCATCAAAACTAGAAAAAAGTTTTGACTTTTTAGTTATGCTTTAACTGAAGAGATGTAAACAAAAAAAGTTTGAAACCAGTAAATATGATATAATTTCCTAATAATGGCAGCATTAGGATTACAAGTAGTCAATGCTGATTGAAAGAGTAAAGTGCCCCTTTTAATTCTCCCACAAAGATAATAATAAAAATAAATCAACCCTTTGCTATTCTCTCTAATGTCTCCCTAATGGGTTTGTGGAAATCAGTAATGATTATTGGTGACTTGCTAATAACCTAGCTATCCCCTTGGTTGAGCATTTCCTAGAATGCTGACCTGGAAACAAGTAATGCAGTATGTCTGGAATACTTGTCTTGGCTTAAGGCCTGTACATACGTAGCGATTGTCGGCCGTAAATATTCGGCCACCGTCTGATCGTCGGCTTGTTAGTATGATGCTTCCGACAACCGACTGCGACTTTTCGGCCAAACAGAACCTGATGTGCATGCTTTAAAATTTTTGTTGGCCAACACCAGAACGGCCGATTGTTCCTCAGTCAGTACAGAATTCTGCCGACAAACAGCAGATGAGCAAGACTGGGCATGCTCAGAGAAGAAAAAACACACGGAAAGTAAACCATCACATGACATCACTTCTGCAGTCGGTTGTTGTTGGCCGACAAAATTCGTGTGCAGTCTTTAGCACTTTTCAACCTACACGACAGCACCGGACAAAAGACAGCCGATCGTTCAGCCGACAATCGTTACCTGTGTACGGGCCTTAAGGCTCCATTCACACCATGGTGTTCTGGATCACAGGCAGAATCGCAGTCCCGAATCACCGCAAATCATGAGGCACGCTTGCGATCCCTGTTACTTCCAATGGCACCCTATCACGGCGCGATTTTACCACGATAGTTGCCCGACGAATTACAGTAAAGTCTCGCAAACAGAATTGCAGGATGCCTGTCGCCCTAAAGAAGTTCTAGAACATGGTGTGAATGGAGCCTTACTGAATGGGGAAAAAAAAAGATTGAAGCCTTTAGATCTAGACCTAATCTATGGTTTGCTTCTAAAAAAAGTGGAACATGTTATGTTTTTTCTCCCTTTTGCCTTGAACATGTTTGTTTCCTTCAATACAAATGTGAGATGGAAACCTGAGATTAGTCTTCTATTTTATGTGAACGACGGCATTTATTATCTATGCCTGGCAAGCTATGAAGGTTTATAAATAAATCCTGGCTCATAAACTGAAACAGATGACACGGTTCTGTTTCAATATCTTCTTTTCAGGATAAATACACTTCGGGCTGTAAGAATGAGGCCTCATACACACCGATGTAAAATATTCTTGACTTGGCCATGCATACATGGTCTTTATTAAGTGTATTAAAAGTGGAGCATTTTAGAGGCTGAAAAAAAACCTAATTTGCACATTCAGGAGAAGAGCTTTTGGGCAGAAAAATGAACGCTGCTAAACTTTTCTAAATGCATTAAACACTAGATGCATTTTGCGGCTTGAGCGTTCATTCGTTCGATGGGCCAGTGGTCACTGACATCAATGCATTTTTTTTTTTTTTTTTTTTCTCGCTGACCACGAACTATGACTATTGCCTTTAAAAAGGTGTGTAATTCTCGCACTGTCCAATGATTATATCAACCTAAAAACCTTTAATGCTGCAGGTACTATTATTGGTAATCACACAATGCAGATCAATATAAAGGGGAGGAGTACCGCGCTTTAAAGGTGCATCCGTGCTCTAAATTATCTATGTATGTCTTCAATAATAATCCAAATAATGTAAGAATCTGTCTCGGTGCTAAAAAATAAATATTAAATATGTGCTTCGCTGTGAAAAAAATCCTATAATCAATGCCTTAATATTATTAGGTGTATACAAACCATATAAATATATTCAATAAACAATATTAATGGTGATAAACCAATATCCAAAGTGTTCTGTGCTTATAATCTCCCACTGTATTAAACCAATATTCGAAGTCTCTGTATAAGTTCACAGGTGGTTCAATACTACTTATATATTTAAAGTGCTCAAGTGTCCCAAATAGTGTAAACGGTGATCAAAATCTTCCTCCTAAAAACAAATACAGTAAACCCCCCTCCATTGCGGGGGTTACGTTCCGGACCCAGCCGCGAAAAGTGAAATTCCGCGAAATAGAAAAACCCTATTAAAATGCATTGTAGGCATGTTTTTTTACTGTCACTGTACGTGTAGAAGCATTTTAAGGTCTTTAAACACACTTTTAAAACAATAGAAACTCATTTAAACACATAAAAGATACTAAGAGACATAGCAAGAGCTATGGAAAACACAAAAATATTTCATTTTTAATGATTTATATAGTAAAATAACATTACAAAAAAAAACGCGAATTACCGGGACCGCAAAAACTGAACCGCGATGTAGCGGGGGATTACTGTACATGCAGGTGCTCTTCAGTGTTTGTGACCACTAGTGGCGCTTTTCCACTGCATGGAACCGTACCGGTTCGGCACGCTTTTGTGCTTTTCCACTGCTGGTACCGCATGGTATAGGGCCGGAACGGTACGGTATAGGTTTGCTTTTCCACTGCATGGAACCGAACGGTACGGTATGGTACAGCTCTGAAAAAACAGTACCTACTCGATTGTGGTTCCAACAGGTACCAAACTGGTACCATATCCCACAATCCTTTGCATGCAGTCACTACTAGCCACTGATTGGTCACCCCGTTGTTATCCCACCCACTTAACTTTAGTACTACTTTAGTGGAAAAGCAAACCTGTACCGTACCGTACTGAACCGTTCCAACACCGTACCATGCGGTACCAGCAGTGGAAAAGTGCCATTAGTGTCCTATGCGCTCACCTCAATTCCTTCCATATTAAGCCTTATACTGTGTCTCAGAGGTATGTTGCTTTACTCCTCTCTGCCACTAGGGTCCTGTGGAGGTACTGGATGCCGGTTTTCTCCTTATATTGGGGATCGGTTTAGCAGGGTCATGGAAGGGACCTTAAAATCTCCAAAATAAACGGCCCAATATAGTGAAGTATTGCCAGATCAGGTTGGATTTGTGGATCTTATACTGGAAAGTAATAGTAGTTTCTGCCACCATCCCAAAATACGTGTGTAGTTGGTGATGCCTCAGGTCAAGTTGGGGGATTTTAAGGGCAGGAGTAAGAGATGTAGATGGTAGTAGATAACGTAAATAATTTATTAGAAAAACAATATAATATATACAAAACACTTGAGAGTGAATGGGTAAAGGCCCATTAAGTGCTGGTGAGAGAGAAGTAAGGAGTATGTGTTACACGTGAAAAATGAGTGACATTTCAATATTTTGTGGGGGACAATCCTGCTCTGCTGTTCCTTGTATCAAATGACAGGGATTGGTTCAGAGGAGGTGTCCAATCGGTAGTCTCGACGCGTTTCGGCCAATTGTGGCCTTGTCAAGGGTGTATCACCGATAGAAAAGTCAGTAATATAATATATATACAGGGAAAATTCTGCCAGATCATTTATTTAAAAAAACAGAGTAACACTCACATATAACAGGCTCTTCAAATTCGTATAACAAATGCGGGTCAGAGTGTGCCGCTACGTCGCTTCCGGTGCTCTATCCTGCGTGTTACGCTGCGTCCTGGGATCCCTGGAAGAAGCTGCGTGAGGACGCAGCGTGACGGTAACGTCAAGGTTTGTTTTGAACTTGCCTCCAGTTAGTTTGCGGTCATGTCCCCGTGTTCTTAATTTTGCTTTCATATTGAAAAAACTGCCCTCCTGAACCTTATTCCCCCTTGATGTATTTAAAGGTTTCATTCATGTTTCCCCTTTCCCTTCTTTCCTCCAGACTGTTCATATTCTTCTTTCCTCCAGACTCCTGAAATCTCTCCTGATGTTTTTTTTTTTTTTCAAATATTTTATTTTATTTGAAAAGGAGAAACGGTAGGCAACCATAATGTACATATGTCAATAAAGTACAACAAGAATGTAAAGAAAAAGGGGTTTGAATAACCCCTTTTTCTAGATGGGATGGTGACAGGCTAGCTTAACGTTAAGGAAGCCATCTTAGGGGTTTTGGTTGGCATAGCTGTTAGGGCAGGTTAGATAAACAAGGCTACATTTGGTTAGAATAAGCCCCAATCAGAGTGGGAATTCACTGTAGCTAGGGAGTTTAGGCTGTTAAAGCGGTTGTATCCCGCTTTTTGACACTTTTACCTACAGGTAAGCCTATAATAAAGCTTACCTGTAGGTACAAATAATATCTCCTAAACTGGCACAGTTTAGGAGATATTTACAGTGCATGCAGCCGCTCGCGCGAGCGGCGCATGCGCTCTGAAGGTCCGGGGGGACCTTCAATTAAGTTGCCGGGAGCTTGCCGGAAAAATCACTCCCGCGCGCATGCGCGGGAGTGACGTCATCGCGGCTCCGGCCAATCAGCGCGCTGGAGCCGTCTCTTCCGGCCAATCAGCGCGCCGGAGCCGCCGAACCCGGAAGAGACGACGAGGGATCATGGCAGCGCCCGCATCGATGTCCGGGGGTCCGTGTCGGGGCTTCGTTTTAAGGTAAGTTACACATAATGGGCTAGTATGCGATGCATACTAGCTCATTATGCCTTTGTCTTGCAGGTTTTTTTTATTTTTTTTTTTTATAGGGTTTACAACCGCTTTAACCAGTTTCTTCCTGTTTTTCCTGCCTCCAGAGCCTGCCTGTGGGATACTTAAGGGGGCTCAGTTGGAGATGTTTTCACTCACCTCAAGACTAGCTTCGTGTCAAGACAGCAGCGTTCTGTTACCCCCCCCCTCCCCTTTTGTTTGTCGCGGCCAGTTATGCTTGTAGGGTCACCTTTGCGTGGTGCAAAGGGGGACGATATTAGTGATATAACTATTTATTCCAAGAAATTAAGGTTGTGGATAATTCTTGGATGTTATTATTGTATTGGTTTAACCTGGATCTTAGTGATCGGGTTAATTTTATATGTTATTATATATATTGGTTTAACCAGGATCGTAGCGATCGGGTTAATTTTATGTATATGGATGTTTTTAAAGTATTTAAACAAGCATTAAACGGCCGCGGCCTTTAAAATCCAAATTGGTGTGGAGTGTCATCATTTCTTTTAGAATAAGCTAAAGTAATAGAATTTAAGTCCTGTCTACCATCCCAACATTACAGCGACGAGAGCTGGGCGTCAAAATACAACATCGGGACAGTTAGCATTTCAGTGCTTATCATAACTAGCTAGCCCTCCCCTGTAACCAGGGGGGGGGGGGGGGGGGTCGACCTCATGCCCATAGACCCTTCATTGACTAAACATTGCATGGACTCTCCTGATGTTTTATCCCTCAGCCCTTTCACCATTTTTGTTACCAGTCTCTGGACTCGTTATATCTTATCAATATCTTTTGTGTAAGTGAGGTCTCCAGAACTGGACACAGTATTCTAAACCAGTTTGACAGGAAAGACTGTCCTCCAGTCACCGATCAACAGGCTCCACAAGCCAGTGATGAAGATTTGATACAATTTTATTTACGCCATGATTTGCAATGAGTACCGTTCATATCTGTGTGACTGAAGTCAGTCCCTGCCCTACTTTGGTCTGACTTTGATGCGTTTTGAGGTCCATAGACCTCAAGATTACATGCATTGCTTCAAGTCCAGTCAAAATCACTGCAAAATCCCGTGACTTTTAGGTCACACAAGTGTGAAAGGGGACTTGGGTTTTGCCTGGACTTATCTTTAACTAAACCTGCTCTGTGCCACATTCTAACCCTGTAAAGCAAAAATCACTGTACTTGCCTATTCTGCAGCTGATACGGACCTAGCGTCAGCTATCTGCGAGGGCTTCAGCGTGGAGGCGGGTGCAGGAGAGGCAGCTGACAACGGCAGCTCCATAGTAACTCTATGGGTGACATCACTTCCCAGGCATTTTACAGCCGTTGTCGGTCCTCTCCTACACAGAGCTTCTGCTGCTGGAGACTGGACCAGATGGGCTGCAGAATAGGTAAGTACAGCGATTAGATTTATTTTTTTTTTTTTGCTTCACAGGGTTGGATAGAATAGAATGTGGCACAGAGCAGGTTTAACGTTGGTTAGGTTTTGCCTGGATTTATCCTTTAAGGCCCCCTCAAGGCAGAAACTCGTAAGCTGCACATCTTCTTCTTCTGAATTTTTGTACCTCAGCCTATACTTGGGCCGGCCATACATGGAGCAAATTTCTTTCCTGCAACCACGGGTTGAAGGAAAGAATTTCGCTTGATTCCCCAATCAATGCTGTCTTCTATCACTTAAGGACTGGAAGGTTTTACCGCCTTAATGACCAGGCCATTTTTTGCGATACGGCACTGTGTTACTTTAACTGACAATTGCGCAGTCGTGTACCCAAATAAAATTGTTGCCTTTTTTTCCCACAAATAGCGCTTTCTTTTGGTGGTATTTTGATGACCTCCTGAGTTTATTTATTTATTTTTTTTTTGCGCTATAAACAAAAAAGAACGACAATTCTGAGAAAAAAAACAAATATTTTTTACTTTCTGCTAAGGATGCATCGAAATGAAAATTGTGGACCGAAAATTCAGGATGCCCTTGGCCGAAAACCAATAAAGACTTTTTTCCCCCCCAAAACTCACACTCGCTCCTCCATTTTAGAGAGAGAGAGAGAATAGTTGATAATTTAGATGTTGCACATTGATATCCAGAAAAAACAAGCCACCAGTGACTCGAGAGAACATGCTGGGACTTGTAGTCCTGCAGCCATGGGAAACTGATGTTGAAGGCTATACTGTCCCTATAATCATTAAAGTCATTTAACAGGAAATCATAAAATGAGAGCGAGAGAGAGAGAGACTTCGGCAGCACAGAGCCCACATAAAGGGAGGAGGTGGGTGGAGCCATTGTGGAATAGGCGCAAAGGAGGACAAGGAAGATCTCCTCCGCTCTGCATTCTGGGTCCTCTCCTCATGACATTACTGGTTGTTAAAAATTTATTAAAAAATTAGATACTCTTTGAAGAGTATCTAATTTTTAACATTTTTGTTAACCTCTTCTTACCCAGAATATTGGGTTCACCGATTTTAGATTTTGTGTGGAGTTCTATCTCTATATGTTCACTGCTATATGTGCACTTTCACTTTGGCACCCAAGCACTTTAGTCATGTTTGAAGATTGATGTTTTTAAAAAATATTAATGTATTTTCATAATATTATTAAGTCACTTTTTATCATCTGCATTTTATAGATATTTATGGTTCACCGATTTGAGATATTTCTGCGCTGATTCTTTACTTCCTTTTTTACATTTGTTGTATGTGGTGACACTACAGAATTAGCTGGGGATTTCTGGTGCTCCATTCTACCTCTGTCACCTCCTTATTTCCGTTTCCTTCTCTCTATTTGGTAACGCATAGGTTTACCCCTAAACAAACCCCGAAGACGTCAATGTATGACAAAACGCGTAGGGTGAGTGGTGTGCTGACGTCACCACGTGCGATCCCGGAGGGACAGGTTGTGTTTGTATGCTGGCCAGCTTGATTTTAAGGCAAATTTTTATTTTCAATTATGTAAGTGCAGTATTTTAGATTTAAATAGGAGTTGAATGATCTTGCACTATGTGGAGCTTTTTTGCATTTCTGGGTTTACCTATGCTGATATCATTGGGTTATTGATTTGTGGAGACATAGGAGGACCTTGCATCTCTTAAAGGCCCTGGCTGGGTATTAAGCCACAAGGATTACCGACCTCCGGTAATGGGGTCAGTATGAGCTGGTAAAAGACTTTGGTGGTGGCGCTGTTATTAGTGCTTACCTATGGTGACAGTGTTTTTTCATCACATCAAGGATTTTTCTTTTTTTTTTTACCATTTCACTCATGGATTGTTTCCATGATCTTTATGGATACTCATTATTTTTAGTGCAACTTATATCTTTCTTATTTTTATATTGTGTATATCTCACAAATTAGTTGCTGCTCACTTTATCTATTTGTATCAACACGAATGCGGTATTTTTTACTTCTTTTTTTTTAATATGCATGGACATAATCCATAATAAATAGTTCACTTTTTCTGAAAAAAAAATGAAAAAGTGAACTAACACTATACACCGTCCCCCCCTGTACTTGGCCTCCTTGGGTACTAAGCTGTCAGTGCCCAAGCAGCCGATGCAGCAGTCCGGGGATTTGAAATCCCCACTCTCCTCCCTTTTTTTTTTTTTTTTCCTTTTGTGCAGCCAATCCGAATCGCTTTGATCTGTCTCTAAACCACGGTACCAAGAGGGAGAAGAGCAGGGATCTACATGCCTACATATCCAACCATCCTCAAATTTCTACAGCCATTTTTTATTTTACTGGGCAGAAAAATATTAGTATAAAAATAAAAAACACGCTGCTTGCATTGCCCATATCTATCAGTTGAATTGTGGCAGCTGACTATTAAATTATACCATTTTACCTGATTTCCCTTTCCTCAGTCTCTGTACTCAGTCACATGTATTGCAGAAATTCATCAAGACCAATTCATCAAGACACTGACAATAGGCTATGACTCACTCTTAGAACAGCACAGCTTTTAGAAAGGATATGACTCTGCAATGTTTCCTTTTTGAGCTTTCTAAAATTCTGCACACTGTAGCTGCAGACTTGTCAAGGAATGCAATGAGTACTTTTATCTCTATATAAATATGCAGTCAATGGCGTCAATTCACTAAGGACTGTTCACATATGGTGCAGGAAACCTGTGTTCTGTGCACGCTTCCTTGAACCAAGTTCAAACTGCACTGGGTGTGCATTGTGCTGGGGGTGTCAATTTATTCCTAATGACACCCCAAGCATAGAGCATTTGCCTGCATCTGATCAAAGGATACTGTAGTACCATGCGGTCACGTTGCATCGCTTTATTAGAACTAGTGCTTGTACTACCTCTACAGTGATCCAGTGCGATCTCGCTGCACTGAATCGCACAGGATAAGCTAAACCTGGGTGGCTAAAGCATAAAAGTGCATATTAAAGCAAAAAAAATAAGGCTCAAGGGTCACCGTCAGCATTCCAACAATTCAAAAAATGCAATAAGAGATATAAAAGTGTGAGCAGGGCAGCAAAAATAGACCCGAGAGACTCAAAGAACCGTAAAAAGTCCTCCCCTCCTTTCATCCTTTTCTGGAAGCACTTGGAGAAATCTGCTTTTGCCTCTTGACCAGTAGAATTACAACAGGGGTTGCCCAAAGAAAATTCACTAAGGCATGGGCACGTTGGCTTGAAGGGCCTTCTGCTGCTAGGATGCCTTCCAGTTGAGCACTTCTTGATAAATCACGGTGTTGGCTGTTAGTCCTCTTCAATTCTTCTTTTCTAAAATTACATCGGCCCATGTGGGGGACCTCCAACATGCATATGATATGGGTACATTTTCTATGTTTTCATGCTCTCATACACATTAACCTGTTTGAGTGAACTATGCACTACTGCTATTGTTTTTTTTTTCTTTTCTTTTGTATGTTTATTGTGATGTCGTGTTCCTGGGTGCCCTACCCCTGCGTGGGCTTGGACACCTGGCCTTTGTTTATGTGTTAGAAACACAATGAAAGAATGTTAATTGGCCCTATAAAGGGTAGTCAGGGGAATTTGGTTACAAGTGGTGGGGAGAAGGAGTTAAATGCATCCTTCTCCTTGGTTTTTACAAATAGAGGGGTATATAGGACAAGATGGTATAGCTAGGGACACGGCACAGAATGTTCCCTTGTGGTTAACAGAAACTAGTGTTCAAAAAAGACTTGGAAAAACTTAAAGGATAAGTCCACCCTAAAACTAAAATCCCTGCATCCATAGATCTCCACATTCCAACACTAACCTATCTAGCCCTGTAAAGGAAAAAAATTAGTATACTTTTTTTTTTTTTTTTAGCCAATCCGACCCGATCCCATGCTGAGCTGTCAGCCGTGGCTTCACTGTGGAGGCGGGTGCAGAGGACACATCCGACAATGGCTGCACCATAGTAACTCTATTGGTAGTGTCGCATCCCATTCATTTCACAGACGTTGTCGGCCGTGTCCTCCTGCAGAGCTTCCGCCGCTTGAGATCGGGTCGGATCGGCTTCAAAAAAGGTAAATGTATACCAATTTTTTCCTTACCAGGGCTAGATAGGATAGTGTTAAAATCAGTGGCGGCTGGTGCTCAAAATTTTTGGGGGGGCGCAAAAACAAAAATGTAATAGGTATTGCTTCGCGGCAAAAAACGAGGTAAAAAAATTGCATGACTTTGAGGTCATGGTACAGGCATGGCACATGTGATGGTATAGGCATGGCACAGATGGTACAGGCATGGCACAGGTGATGGAATAGGCATGGCACAGATGGTATAGGCATGGAACAGGTGGTAGAATAGGCATGGCACAGGTGATGGTATAGGCATGGCACAGGTGATGGTATAGGCATGGCACAGGTGATGGTATAGGCATGGCGCAGGTGATGGAATAGGCATTGCACAGGTGATGGTACAGGCATGGCACAGGTGATGGAATAGGCATGGCACAGATGGTATAGGCATGGCACAGGTGATGGAATAGGCATGGCACAGATGGTACAGGCATGGCACAGGTGATGGTACAGGCATGGCACAGGTGATGAAATAGGCATTGCACAGGTGATGGTACAGGCATTGCACAGGTGATGGTACAGGCATGGCACAGGTGATGGAATAGGCATGGCACAGATGGTATAGGCATGGCACAGGTGATGGAATAGGCATGGCACAGATGGTACAGGCATGGCACAGGTGATGGTACAGGCATGGCACAGGTGATGGTACAGGCAGGGCACAGATGGTACAGGCATGGCACAGGTGATGGAATAGGCATGGCACAGATGGTATAGGCATGGCACAGGTGATGGAATAGGCATGGCACAGATGGTACAGGCATGGCACAGGTGGTGGAATAGGCATGGCACAGATGGTACAGGCATGGCGCAGGTGGTGGAATAGGCATGGCACAGGCATGGCGCAGGTGGTGGAATAGGCATGGCACAGATGGTATAGGCATGGCACAGGTGATGGAATAGGCATGGCACAGATGGTACAGGCATGGCACAGGTGGTGGAATAGGCATGGCACAGATGGTACAGGCATGGTGCAGGTGATGGAATAGGCATGGAACAGATGGTACAGGCATGGCACAGGTGATGGAATAGGCATGGCACAGGTGATGGTAAGGTCATGGCACAGGTGGTGGAATAGGCATGGCACAGATGGTACAGGCATGGCGCAGGTGATGGAATAGGCATGGAACAGATGGTACAGGCATGGCACAGGTGATGGAATAGGCATGGCACAGGTGATGGTAAGGTCATGGCACAGGTGGTGGAATTGGCATGGCACAGATGGTACAGGCATGGCGCAGGTGATGGAATAGGCATGGCACAGGTGATGGAATAGGCATGGCACAGGTGATGGTAAGGTCATGGCACAGGTGGTGGAATAGGCATGGCACAGGTGATGGAATAAGCATGGCACAGATGATGGTAAGGTCATGGCACAGGTGGTGGAATAGGCATGGCACAGATGGTACAGGCATGGCGCAGGTGATGGAATAGGCATGGCACAGGTGATGGTAAGGTCATGGCACAGGTGGTGGAATAGGCATGGCGCAGGTGGTGGAATAGGCATGGCACAGATGGTACAGGCATGGCACAGGTGATGGTAAGGTCATGGCACAGGTGGTGGAATAGGCATGGCACAGATGGTACAGGCATGGGGCAGGTGATGGAATAGGCATGGCACAGGTGATGGTAAGGCCATGGCACAGGTGGTGGAATAGGCATGGCGCAGGTGGTGGAATAGGCATGGCACAGATGGTACAGGCATGGCACAGGTGATGGTAAGGTCATGGCACAGGTGGTGGAATAGGCATGGCACAGATGGTACAGGCATGGCGCAGGTGGTGGAATAGGCATGGCACAGGTGATGGAATAGGCATGGCACAGATGGTACAGGCATGGCGCAGGTGGTGGAATAGGCATGGCACAGGTGATGGAATAGGCATGGCACAGATGGTACAGGCATGGCGCAGGTGGTGGAATAGGCATGGCACAGGCATGGCGCAGGTGGTGGAATAGGCATGGCACAGATGGTACAGGCATGGCACAGGTGGTGGAATAGGCATGCCGCAGATGGTACAGGCATGGCGCAGGTGATGGAATAGGCATGGCACAGATGTTACAGGCATGGCACAGGTGATGGAATAGGCATGGCACAGGTGATGGTAAGGTCATGGCACAGGTGGTGGAATAGGCATGGCACAGATGGTACAGGCATGGCGCAGGTGATTGAATAGGCATGGCACAGGTGATGGAATAGGCATGGCACAGGTGATGGAATAGGCATGCCGCAGATGGTACAGGCATGGCGCAGGTGATGGAATAGGCATGGCACAGATGGTACAGGCATGGCACAGGTGATGGTAAGGTCATGGCACAGGTGATGGTAAGGTCATGGCACAGGTGGTGGAATAGGCATGGCACAGATGGTACAGGCATGGCGCAGGTGGTGGAATAGGCATGGCACAGGCATGGCACAGGTGATGTAATAGGCATGGCACAGATGGTACAGGCATGGCGCAGGTGGTGGAATAGGCATGGCGCAGGTGGTGGAATAGGCATGGCACAGATGGTACAGGCATGGCACAGGTGGTGGAATAGGCATGGCACAGGCTTGGCACAGGTGATGGAATAGGCATGGCACAGATGGTTCAGGCATGGCGCAGGTGGTGGAATAGGCATGGCACAGGCATGGCGCAGGTGGTGGAATAGGCATGGCACAGATGGTACAGGCATGGCACAGGTGGTGGAATAGGCATGGCGCAGATGGTACAGGCATGGCGCAGGTGATGGAATAGGCATGGCACAGATGGTACAGGCATGGCACAGGTGATGGAATAGGCATGGCACAGGTGATGGTAAGGTCATGGCACAGGTGGTGGAATAGGCATGGCACAGGCATGGCGCGGGTGGTGGAATAGGCATGGCACAGGCATGGCGCTGGTGGTGGAATGGGCATGGCACAGGCATGGCGCAGGTGGTGGAATAGGCATGGCACAGATGGTACAGGCATGGCACAGGTGGTGGAATAGGCATGGCACAGATGGTACAGGCATGGCACAGGTGATGGTAAGGTCATGGCACAGGTGATGGTAAGGTCATGGCACAGGTGGTGGTAAGGTCATGGCACAGGTGGTGGAATAGGCATGGCACAGATGGTACAGGCATGGCGCAGGTGGTGGAATAGGCATGGCACAGGCATGGCGCAGGTGGTGGAATAGGCATGGCACAGGCATGGCGCAGGTGGTGGAATAGGCATGGCACAGATGGTACAGGCATGGCACAGGTGATGGTAAGGTCATGGCACAGGTGATGGTAAGGTCATGGCACAGGTGGTGGAATAGGCATGGCACAGATGGTACAGGCATGGCGCAGGTGGTGGAATAGGCATGGCACAGGCATGGCGCAGGTGGTGGAATAGGCATGGCACAGGCATGGCGCTGGTGGTGGAATGGGCATGGCACAGGCATGGCACAGGTGGTGGAATAGGCATGGCACAGATGGTACAGGCATGGCACAGGTGGTGGAATAGGCATGGCACAGATGGTACAGGCATGGCACAGGTGATGGTAAGGTCATGGCACAGGTGATGGTAAGGTCATGGCACAGGTGGTGGTAAGGTCATAGCACAGGTGGTGGAATAGGCATGGCACAGATGGTACAGGCATGGCGCAGGTGGTGGAATAGGCATGGCACAGGCATGGCGCAGGTGGTGGAATAGGCATGGCACAGGCATGTTGCAGGTGGTGGAATAGGCATGGCACAGGCATGGCGCAGGTGGTGGAATAGGCATGGCACAGATGGTACAGGCATGGCACAGGTGATGGTAAGGTCATGGCACAGGTGATGGTAAGGTCATGGCACAGGTGGTGGAATAGGCATGGCACAGATGGTACAGGCATGGCGCAGGTGGTGGAATAGGCATGGCACAGGCATGGCGCAGGTGGTGGAATAGGCATGGCACAGGCATGGCGCAGGTGGTGGAATAGGCATGGCACAGATGGTACAGGCATGGCACAGGTGATGGTAAGGTCATGGCACAGGTGATGGTAAGGTCATGGCACAGGTGGTGGAATAGGCATGGCACAGATGGTACAGGCATGGCGCAGGTGGTGGAATAGGCATGGCACAGGCATGGCGCAGGTGGTGGAATAGGCATGGCACAGGCATGGCGCTGGTGGTGGAATGGGCATGGCACAGGCATGGCGCAGGTGGTGGAATAGGCATGGCACAGATGGTACAGGCATGGCACAGGTGGTGGAATAGGCATGGCACAGATGGTACAGGCATGGCACAGGTGGTGGAATAGGCATGGCACAGATGGTACAGGCATGGCACAGGTGATGGTAAGGTCATGGCACAGGTGGTGGTAAGGTCATGGCACAGGTGGTGGTAAGGTCATGGCACAGGTGGTGGAATAGGCATGGCACAGATGGCACAGGCATGGCGCAGGTGGTGGAATAGGCATGGCACAGGCATGGCGCAGGTGGTGGAATAGGCATGGCACAGGTATGGCGCAGGTGGTGGAATAGGCACTTACCTGGCGACGGCTCGGCTCCCGGCGGCGGCTTCTCCCCTCCTCGCGACTCTGATGTCCGTCCTCTTCTGCTCGGCTCCTGGCGGCGGCTTCTCCCCTCCTCGCGACTCCTCTTCTTCGCGGGCTGCGGCGGGAAAGTGACCGGGCGGTGACGGTGAGTGACTGATGCACGCACCGGCACCGCCCCCAACGAGGTCACCATGGATGTCCTGAATCATGATTGGTCCAGGCTGGAGTCTGGACCAATCATGATCCAAGACATCACAAAAGGGGGTGGTGTAGCGCATTTTTCTGCGCTACAGTTACGCCCCAGAAGGCCGCCAATTGGCGCATCTGCTGGTGGAAAACCCCACCCCCCATCGGCACCAATGCGGCGGACGCCGAAAGAGGGGTGGTGGAGCGCAGAGCTCTGCGCTACAGTTACGCCCCAGAAGGCCGTCTATCGGCGCCTCTGCGGGTGGAAAACCCCACCCCCATAGGCACCAATGAGACGGGCGCCCCTTGTGGGCAAAAATTTTTTTTTTTTTTTTTTTTTTTTAAATCTTTTTTTTTTCTTTTTCTTTTTTTGGGGGGGGGGGGCGGCGCCCCTGCGCCCCCTATGGGCCGGCCGCCACTGGTTAAAATGTGGAGATCTGTAAATGCAGGGATTTTAGGTTTAGGTTGAACCTATCCTTTTAACATAAATAAATCACCAGAAACCGATGGCTTACACCTGAGAGTCCTCAAAGAACTTTGCAAGGTATTGCTAGACTGTTATTCGTAATCTTTAAGGACAGCTTACTGACAGGAATAGTACAAGCTGATTGGCGAATTTATTAGAGAACTGGTAACGATTGGTACTGATTGTGGTACCAACACTAAAATAAAAATGGCCAAAATGCATACCTGGAAACTACAGACCAGTCAGTCTAACCTTATTAGTATGTAAACTATTGGCGGTAATAAGGGACTATATCCAAGAATTTGCTGTTGAAAATAACATCATGAGTAGCAATCAGCATGAATTAATAAAGGATCATTCTTGCCAGACCAGCCTTTTAACATTCTATAAACTGCTGTAATTTGGATAGAGGAAGGACCTATGATGTGGAATATCTGAACCAAAAGCTTTTCATACAGTATTCTATAAATGCTTGCTTTACAAATTGAGATCTGTTGGCACTGACCATAGTGTATGTACATGGATAGAAAATTGGCTACAGGAGTGCGTTCAAAGGGGGGCAGTAGATTATCTTCTGAATAATCTGGAGTTTTGAGTGGGGTGCCCAAGTGCTCTGTCCTGTGACCCATTCTGTTTAAATTGTAAATAAATGCTGGTGGTAATTAGGGATGAGGGTCGAACCTAACCGGCTTAGTGTGCGCCGAACACACGAACAAATGGGGCGCTCGGCGGCAAGTTTGCCCCATAATGCACTGCGCTGATGCAGTGAAAAAATTACAAATGATCTGGGTTCCCGGCGTACACCGACCCCCCCCCCCCCGCAGACTGGCTCCCGCTGTGTCCGTACATAGCCACACCCAAGTTCAAAAGTAAAAAAAAAAAAAAAAAAAAAATTACAGTGCAGCACTAATAACTCGCCCTCTGAAGAAGTCCCAGATTGGATGCAATGTGTAAGGGCGGAACCATGCAAGTGGCGTTATCATGCATGTACTCGGCCCACCAGTTTTCAAACAGGGTGACACAGGCTGAAAGTTTGCTGTACAGCATGTTCTCTGTAGGATACAAGCCAATTCTTCTGACTGGCGTGTAGATTTGGCCCAAAACAAAAAATTACACACTATCAGTATACACTATGGGTTATCTTTTCCTTTCCCTTGGAGTATAGTTGCTTGCAAAAAACATATATATAATATATCATATAAGATAATAGCCACAAAAGTACACACCCAAATCTGCGTGCCTATATTGCTCACCTTCATTTTTAGACCTCCTACAACAGAATAGTCTATAAACACATCTGTCATCAAGAAAGGAAAAGGGAGATTCTCCCACTCCTCAAATGCAACATTCAATCTTGAAAGGATTCTCATCCACTGTTTCTTCCCAAATTTACATTAGTTCAAAAAGAAGAATAAATCCTAGTGCTCACTGTTGCCATATAAAAACCATTCTAAATAAGTTTCTTCCACTCACAAAAAATCCATGCTCCATACAACAAACCAGTGCAGCAATTCAATGTGTTCAAAAAAGTGCTCTTCACACTATGCGGTAATTCAGTGCATTCACTCCACACCCAAGTGCTGACCTTTAGCAAATGACCCCTTAAATCACAGGAGGTCCAAAAGAGCTTTGCAAGTGTTTAAAGAGGTCTATCTTCCAAACAAAAAGCCCAAGATTCCCTGCAACAGGCAGCTCAAAGTTTACTCACTTAACTATTTTTTTTTTTTTTGCAAGCAACCATGCTCCAAGGGAGAGGACAAGAGAACCCATAGTGTGTACTGTGTGTGTGTGTGTGTGTGTGTGTGTGTGTGTGTGTGTGTGTGTGTGTGTGTGATTTTCTTTTTTTCCTCCCAAATCCACACTTTAAAAATACTCACAAGCTAGTCATAAGAATTGGCTTGTATCCTGCAGAGAACTCTCTGTACAGCAAACTTTCAGCCTGTGTCACCCTGTTTGAAAACTGTGGTGGGCCGAGTACATACATAACGCCACTTGCATGGTTCTGCCCTTACATGTTGCGTCCATTCTGGGACTTCTTCAGAGGGTGAGTTATTAGCGCTGCACTTTTATTTTGTTTTGACTTTTGAACGTGGGTGTGAAACGCTTTCCAACTTTCTGGCTAGCTTTAATTATTTGTTATTGGTCTTAGGCATAGTTATGCGCACAATTTTTTTCTTGTATTGCATTGCATACCCACACCCTTACAGGTTGAACTGGATGGACTGGTGTCTTTATTTAAATTGACCATCTAAGTAACTATATAATGTTTGTTGTTTTCCCGTGTCCCCACTTTTCCCCTCATTTTCTATTATTTGGTTTTTATCAGGCTATTATTGTGACAAATCATTGTGAATCTAGTGATGTCTGACAAACCCCAAAATGCATGGGGGTATCTAGGGAGTGGTACCCCATCATTGTCTTCAGAATTTGCAAGTAATTAATAAAAAATGGTTAGATTTAAATCTCAAGGTGATGCATTTGACAAAAACAGTCCTACTGTAATATACCTTCACTAGCCCAGGGTCTTCAGAAGACTTCTGATGAGACCCTGTCACAAATGGTTAACATTTTAATAGTCTTTTCTGGTCTGGTTAGCACTGCGTACTAGCAAATTATGAAAGACTTGCCTTAGAACCAAGCCCTTCAGTGTCACGCTGTCACTGCTGTTGGGTATTATGGGCTTGATACCTCATGCTTGAATTGACCTATCTGCAACAGATGGTCAATTCCTTCTGGTAAGCCTTGTATGTTTTAACGGGGTAGAGGTATGGATTAGAGCACACCTTACTCTGAGATTGGTGCTACACTTCCAATTCACGATTGATCACCTACTGGATGTGAGATGTATGGTATGTATACATACAATATATATATATATATATATTTTTTTTGCTTTTCATGGGATGGAGACCATAGTGCAGCATGTTTACTCCGTATTATGGGCTTACCTGTACATACCAGTTAAGACAGCGTTTACTACCACTTTAACCACTTGTCTACTGGGCTACACCAGTGACAATCACTATAAGTCTGTTGGTGCCTAGATTGTGATCCTGCAAGCTGGAAAATCTCTCTGCAGGCTAAGGGGGAGATTTACTAAAACTGGTGTACATAGAATCTGGTGCAGCTGTGCATAGTAACCAATCAGCTTTTAACTTTAGCTTGTTCAATTAAGCTTTGACAATAAAACCTAGAAGCTGATTGGTTACTATGCGTAGTTGCACCATATTCTGTGTTCACCAGTTTTAGTAAATCTCCCCCTAAGTGTGTAATTGTTGTTGGATCACAAAGAAGGAATTTTAGAAGGGTGGAGGAGGGTTGAGCTTTAAAATATAAACCAGATTTTACCCTGTTATCTAAGACACTAAAATTGTTCTTTAGCTAGAAATTCAGATGTCAAGACATAGAGGTAATAGTAAGCTTAAAGCTCTCTCATTGGATTTTACTATGGTATTTGCAGAATGATAGGAATTTTAGCAATGTTTCCCATCTCTTTGGCCTTGTATACACATGTACGGGATTAAACAGTTCATTCTGTTTATGTGTAATATTGGGTCCGGTTTTGCCCAGCTTTATAACCACCCCTGGCATCGCACTCTTTGCTATTTTCTCATTGGACACATGACTGCAACATTGGTGCAGCATCATAGTAAAATAAACACTGAACAGTAGTTGACCTTAAAAACACTAGGAAGTAAAGTAAAATCGGTATCTGTAGGAAGAGGCAGACATTTGAAAGGGAAGATGAGGTCACTGGCAGCTGTCTGCAACATAAGTATGACCAAGAGGAGGAAGAAAACTGCTCAGGATCTGATCTATGCTAGGGGATACAATTGTTGCATATCAATCAGTTTCCACTGTAGCAGATTACATGAGCCTTGCAAGCCAGGCCTTCTCGTCCACATCAGTGTCTAACCTCCATAAATGTGCTTCTGGAAGAGGGGTCAATCATTCCCATAGACATACTCTTAAACCTCGGACAGCCTTCCCAGAAGAGCTGAAGCTGTAATAGGTGCAAACTGGCCCAACTCAATATTGAACCTTACGGACTAAGACTGGGATGTCATTAAAAGTTCATGTGTGTAAAGGCAGGCATCCCAATACTTTTGGCAAAATTGTGTGTATATGTATATGTATGTATATGTGTGTGTGTGTGTGTGTGTGTGTATGTGTATATATATGTGTATATATATATATATATATATATATATATATATATATATATATATATATATATATATATATATATATATATATATATATATATATATATATATATATTCCACTTAAAGTACCATACACCATATAATGTCTGTGTACAACTGATGAATAGATATATGTAAATCACTTATCCAGAGATAATGGTCTAACAAACACACCACCGTGCCCTTCACCCAACCTCAAGTGTGTCCTCTCACTTTCTTTGTAGGACCTCAGTGTATTAGAGGCGCTTGTATATTTTTAGGGATACGGCTTCACTCCATCCACCTTGATCAATATATCCTCAATACCAAAGGTCATATATGGGAAGCAAGGGGAAGTCCAAAATGGTGTAGATCGCCAAATATAATTTTATTAAAACTAAAAAATACACTCGCATCTTAAAGGAAGACCATAAGCAAATCTCGTGTATGATGGCGCCCAAAAGTTCTGCATGCTTGACGCATTGTGCCTAATCGGCTTTCTCATATATTACATCATGGATATGTGTGGAGTAGCCTGTAAAGGGAGCTCTGTTCTGTGTGATCTTGCTTGTCATTCTCCATGGTCCTTCTGTATGATGGAACATATCCCTTCTCTCTTGCTTGTTCCCAAAATGGACTAGGAAATATGGGATTTGTAATGTGTTTAGAACCAGCAATGCAGATTTGAGGTATTTGCACTGCTCTGTGGAAACGAAAATGTGGAGTAAGGCTTCATTCACATTTTGGTGTTTTGGGATCTTTTCAGAATCACTGCATTTCTGGAGGCAGTCTCAAATAGCACTGCAGTCTCAAAATGCATGTTTGGGTGCCATTGTGCGATAATCTCAGCAAAGCGGCACAACACTTAGGTGCCATTGATAATGAATAACACCCAAACATGCGTTTTGTGATTGCAGTGCAGCAATTCTGCCCGGGATCCCAAAATGCCATATGTGAAAGGCGCCTAAAGGAGATGATCAGGAGCTCATGGAGAACATTGTCTGTGTATAGTTTGTTTGTTTGTTTGTTTCTGCAGAACAAGGATATTGTTTAGGGTCGCTTTAACATTTAGGCTCCATTCACACCTGGGCGTTTTCAGCTCCAAAAACGCTCAAAGAAAACGTTTCCAAAACGCCCAACAAGTAAAACCCCATTCATTTAAATGGCCCCTGTTCACATCTGAGCGTTTTAACGCCTGAAGCAAAACGCCCAAAGCTCAAAAAAGTACATGAGCTTCTTTTTGGGCAGATTACATCCGTTTTTCATTGGTTTCTAGTCAATCTAAAAACGCCTGCACAAAAAACGCCTGCAAAAACGCCCATAAAAACGCCTGAAAAAACGCCTGAAAAAATGCCTGAAACAAAAACGCCCAGGTGTGAATGGAGCCTAAGTGCCGGTTCACACTACCGCGGCACGACTTCGGGTGCGACCTGTGAAGTCGCGTGCACTGCGACTTCGGCGCGACTTGCACGGACTTCATATAATGAATGTCTATGCAAGTCGCCTCCAGGTCGCCCCGAAGCAGTACAGGAACCTTTTTATAAGTCGGAGCGACTTGTGTCCCTCCTATTAGAACGGTTCCTGTAACAATGGACCGCGACTAGTCAGGCTGACAATTCGCCTGACAAGTCGAGGTAGTGTGAATGGACACTTATTTTCACGTTTGTTTAGAACATTGAAAGGCTACACATTTTGTTAAACAAAGCAGAGTTTACTGCAGCTGTGACCTTACACATTACACTGTGGTTGGGCTAAGTATTATGTCAATTCTAATTGAGTATGAGAAATAACAATATAATTTTAATCACACACCTGACCTTTTTTGGATTCAAATTAATCTGTAGTTGAAACCAACATGTAATTATAGCTGGCTTGTCAGGTGAAGCGATGGTTCATTGTTTGTACATTCACTCCTAGGTGTATCTAGATTATAATTTTCCTAAACAAGCTGTTAAGAATCAGATTTGGAGGGTTAGGAAAAGGTCACATTCTTTTTTCCATGTGGTTTACATGACATCTGTCATTTGGTCCGTTCGTTCGTTTTTCGCCCAGATAATGGGCACAAATATAAAATCGGTTTCTACTTTTCAGAGCCGAAAAATTAAAGGAACAGGTTGGAAAATTCTGCCGAATTAACGATAAATTCAAAGGTTAATGTGTTTCTCGCCCAAACTGCATTAGGCATATGTCACAAAACAAACAAAAACTAATTTATGTCCATTGAACGATTAAGTGATCAAAATTGGTCATTACATGATGGCAAAATCGTTTGCTCTCACAGCCAAGTGATTGTTATTCGTAAACTAGTTTGAACAATGTTTTTCTATAGTGTATAGCCAGCATTATACTCACCTGGATGTCAGATAGAATTGGGATGCTTTAAGGAACTTGTTAGTGGCAAGGTGGAGCATTTGTCACCTATTCCCAAACAATGACTTCACTAACAACTAATGACATCACTGTGGCATGACCTGCCTTATGCAGAACTTGAAGGGAACCTGTGGTTGAACTTAAAACTTTTATATGAATCAACAGGGCACATGTCAGAATGATATAATCCGATGAAAAAAAATGCTGTCCTGAACTCCACTATGTGTGAAATTTACATGCATGGAATACATGAAGATAAATACCTGCGAGCCTTTAAAACCACTTTAAGCATTGACTATAAAACCTGGAAGCTGATTGATTGGTTTCTTTGCAGAGCTGCACCCAATTTTGTACCCTCCTGTTTTAGTAAATTCCCCCCCCCCCCCCCCCCCATTAGACCTAAAGCCTAGGCAACCTAGATTGGATGGTCCTTGACTATCAGGAACATTGTGGGTGCTCTAACCAACTACAGAGGTTCCAATGTTTTAAGTCAGGCAAATTTTGTCTGATAGATTTACAATAAATTGGAGGATCAACAAGATGCCATTATGTCAGTGCTGTGACCAAGGTCTTTTAACACCCAAGGCAAAAAGGCCACAGTGAGCTTAGGACTTTTTAACCAGCACAGCATAAGTTGAAGATCCTGATTTTTATTGGTAACATATGGAAATTATAATTTTGCTTAAACAGTACCCTCAAAATGTACCTCTTGGTCTGGCACTATAGCGGTGAATTTCCTGGTTTGTGAGTTCCTAGAAACTCCTGTGCATGTAGCCTTATAGCTGTATATCTGCAGTGTGTGATCTAAGGCACTGCTTCCTCTGACCGTTAGGCTCAAGAGATTTGGGTGAGATTTGGTGATGTCAATACTGTTCTGCTCACTCCCCCCCCCCCCCCCCCCCCAACTATAAAGCCCTTCATAGGTTCAGGCTTATATTTTTAAATCCCATGCCAAGAACAGACTGGATGACACTAATTTGGGGGGGGGGGGGGGTTCTAATCCTTTTGCTTAAAATAAGTGGACATTCTCTCTAAGAGCAGGAGAAAAGCGAAGAAAAGAAGGAAAATGAAACGCTTTAGAGTTCTCTCTAGATGTAGAGTATTTGCAAGTATAAAATAAAAAGGAAATTGATCAATTAATTTTTAGACAGTGTACAACTGTTGCATGGCCCCCAAAAGGGTAGTTCAACGTACACTGAAGGCTTTGGAGGATATGGCTGTTTCCACACAGAGCATGGTCATGCTCAGTGCACATTGGGTTATCCATGAAATCCTACACTGTATGATGATTGGGTCCTGGAGTGGAATTTTAGTAATAGGTTTTTGTTGCCCCAGAAAGTAACTGGAGTCAACCGAGGCAAAAAGATGCTTGAGATCTACTTTTTCAGAAAATTTACATTTTGTAGAAGCATTCAGAAACACCAAGGTGTTTCACGGCACTGAAAATGGTAATTTTTTCAGTACACATTAAGAACAGATAGTCATCTCTGTTCTTTGCACAACTATGTTTATTGTAATTATTAAAGCATATAACAATCATAAAATACAATTTTGAAATGTGTAGAAGACACATTCTATATGGTGTGTCTAAAGCTCTATAGTCGTAATTGAAGAAAGATCACACAGTAAAAATGGGGCACATTAACTATAATGTGGTTCTGCATGGGTTTATAATAAACCCATCTGTGTAACCTGAGTTGACCTACCTATTTATTTTTGCTGTAGCCATCAAATATACATCAGATCTGTAGCACAGCAGGAAATGGCCATCAATCATAATGTACACTAAAATTATAGAACAATGCAGACAGATGACAATGCACTGGGCTGTTTGTAAATCAGAAATTCTTACACTTTTATGGCTTGCTGTAATGTTTGATTGAAATATAATAGCACAGTCTTTGTAACCTGTTTTGGTTACAGTAAGCATGTCATTTTATTTGGCCCTTTACCTACCCTGGGGTAAAATTAATACAAAGGAGCTTATGTAACTACAAAACAAGCATCCAGTCAAGCAAAAACGTCAATATCGTAACTATTCCTCAGATTAAAGAATCGGTTGTGCAAATTGTATTTTCAGCTTGCTTTCAGTGAACCAACTATAAAATAATGGGTCTCCAGATGACAGTGTAGCTGATATATCAATCTGTTTATTGACGTTTAAGGACCACATTAGTGTAAAAAAGAAAAAAAAAAGAAATGTGCAGTCACCATACTATCAGCAAGGTATTGGAGAAGGCATATCAATACAAAGTGACAATTGGGTGCATAAATTAAAGCAATATGAGAAATGGGGCTGTCTCCTCTCGGCATGAGAAAAAAAATAAATGTAAAAACCCTTCCGTGATAAATAATATAAAAAGTTGTGAGCAAATGATATTGCAAAACTGTGAACCAAATAACCTCTACCAATAACCAGCTGCTGTAAATAAATATAAACCCTTAAGTGATATAACAAAATATTTTTTACAGCGCTAATTCAATAATATTTGAATGAATCAGTGCTGTAATTATTATTTTATTCTATCACGTGAAAAAAAAAAAAGCCATGTATAAGCCGTTGAATTGCAGTGTAGTTGATCAAATATCTGTCATCTAAACTACAACTGTAGTGTTTTTTTTTATGTTTTTAACTAGCCATACATGAAAAAAATGTATTTTTAGAAATATTTTGTTTTAGGAACATTTGATTGATTTTCTAGTCAAACCGACATTCATTTTCGGCTGCAGCGATGAGAAAATTCGAAGGAGCAGGATGAAAAAGTTTTCTCAAATGAACAAATTTCTAATTATGTACTGGTTTGTGGCTTTTATTTGGTAAAACCTTTTCATTTCAAATTTAAAAATGTCAAAAGCAAAATTAAATTTTGAAGTAAAGTTTTAAATATCATTCATCAAGCCGTCAAATCTACTGAGAATTTGTTTATGAATGTTCGAAAATCTACTAGTGTATGGCCAGCTTAATTGAGAGGATTTGCCTTGACAATGAAAGACATGACTGATTCCAGTGATATGAAAAACCCTTGACTTTGGTAACACTTTAGGAGTGCAGCTCTCTTTGCTATTCCCTTACAAGAGATAAAAATTGTAGTGTAGTAAATATAGGACATTGTGTGAATGCCATATCCCATGCAAAAGACAACTTTAAATTTGTGTACTGTAAATTTGCCGCTTTTTTTTTTTATCAATTAATTTGCAACTATAACCTTCAATGCAAGATTATTGACCATTAGGAAATCTCTTTGGAACCACAAATTCCTTCCCAAGATAAGCCCAATATCCCTACCCTAATTCCACTTGACTCCACCATACTAACACTCTTGCTACTCCTATTTTCTTTATTTTTTACCGCCGCCATTCCTTACTTAAAGCAGAACCCCAGGCAATTTTTTTTTTTTTTTGCACTGCATCGGTTAACTGCTTGTTTTGGTCCAGGGGTTTGGAGAGCCAAGATATACTTGCATATTCCTCTGATCCTTTCAGTGCAAGACCGGTCCCTTCAGTTCCCTCCCCCTCATGGTCAAGCAGTCTTGTGGGTTGGACTGTTCCCAACCATCATCTTAGACTAGCTCTGGATGCAAAGACGTCTGGAACAGTCCACCACTTGACATATAGGGGCACTGTGTTCACCCCTAGAATAAATGAGCAGTTAACCCATGCAGTGTGGGCACAAGAGTTGGGCCTTAAGCCTTTTTACAGATACTATCCTCACAAAAAATTAGGTTGTCCTTTTTTATTCCATGTCTCTTATTTTGGAAAAACTCCTATTGTCTTAGCAATATTATTAGTACAGATTTTTTGAACAGAAAAGTGAGACTGCACATCTCCACTATCCATGCATATACTGCTTACTCATCAAAATTGCAAGAAGTGCTACTGTTAAGACTTCTGTTAGGAATCAGGGGGGCAAACAGTTTAAATTACACTGGCACTAAATCCACTTTTTTTTCCCAAGTTTTTCAAAAAGCTTTGTCAGTTGAGTATTACATAAACTGCAAAGACAATCTTCTTTCTTATACATTTCTCTCCATCAGACACATAGGCAAGCCAGAGATCATGTAGTTTTCTTTCCTGCGACCACCGGTTGCAGGAAAGGAAATCGCTCAATCCCCTTATCCACACAGTAGTAGAGATGGGGAAATCCCTCCCACGACATGATTGTTCTACCAGAAGGGAACCTTCCCTGCCGGAAGAGCACAATAAAAACTACTGGTGGCCATTACCGTTGGAAGTAATCGCATTCAAAAACTCCAACAGGCTAGTTGTACTGTAGTCAATCGATGGATCAACTTTGGTACAAGCAGCCTGCCCTTTTGGTGGATCAAATTTTAGCTGGTCCCTACTGAACTGGCCGAGATTCAATCTATCTGTATGGCCTGGCTTGAGTCATAGAGAATCATAAGATTCAGGGGGCCTTTCTCCAGGTAGAACAAGCATACAACACCTATTCATTATAGGAAAAGGCAATGTTGTAGGCTCACAGGTCTGAAATGAAGAG
This sequence comes from Pelophylax lessonae, assembly GCF_965119305.1. Taxonomy (NCBI): domain Eukaryota; kingdom Metazoa; phylum Chordata; class Amphibia; order Anura; family Ranidae; genus Pelophylax; species Pelophylax lessonae. Next base: position 118,965,941 of record NC_138772.1, read on the forward strand.
GTAAATTCCTGTCCGTTGCTATGAGAAACTCAGGCACTTTTTCGAACACTTTGATATAGTAGGCCCAGGGCTTAAAGAGTTACTCCACTTTTGTTGAGAAAATACCAATCTCCTCTGGTGATTTATGAAGAACTTATGATTTTGGACTTTTTTCACCAATATAAAAGTACAGAATATCAAGATAAATTCTGATATAACAATGTACACCAAACTTTTGTGCTCTGAAGAAAAAGCTGTTGGTTTCATCATGTCTTTTGGGTACTGATTCTGAATAGGAGAGACTGAATAATTATAATTACCTGGTGCACTCAGTGTTCTGAAAAGAAAAGCTGCAGGGTCTGCATCCCTTTAGAAGTATTTAACCTTTTTGTGGCGTATCTCACCAAAACGAAAATTTCCATTGCAAGGGATGCCTATGGAAATTTTAATGGTATCTTAATGCAGACTTCTGGGAAAATCTGTAAACCAATCACACAAGCAGGGAATTACATTTTTGTGAGTGTGACTGTAAACCAGCAGCGTGCAGAATGACTTCCGGTTGTCATATTGCATTGGATTTTACAGTACCTGCAGATTAAAAAAGGAAGGGTATTTGTAAACCTTTTCCTGTCGGCCGTAAGCATATATGTGGCCTCTCAGGGGGTGGGCTTTAATGCAGAGCGACCGCATATATGCGTCCAAAATGTAAACATTTCTGTGCGGAGAGATTGCACCCTGTGTGCTCCCAGCACATTCACCGGCGGGTACTTGAAAACTCCCAATGCCTACTTGCGATTGGGAGCTTTTCAATCATGTGACCACTATGACGGGTAATCACAGCGGTCACATGATCGGAACGACCACCTCCGCCTCCCGGCATTTATAACCTTTATAAAGGGCTCGGAGGCAGCGGGAAGGGGTTAATTACTTCAATTTACAATATGGCTTGTATAGCAATTTTCAATTATATATGCACTATTTTTTTTATATATAATGTAGATTGTGTGTGTGTGTGTATGTATATATATGTGTGTGTGTGTGTGTGTGTGTGTGTATATATATAATAATACATTTTTTGTGTGTGTGTGTGTATATATATATATATATATATATATATATATATATATATATATATATATATATTATATTATAATATAATATAATTTTATTGCTCTGACTGCGCAAGAAATGGCTAAGATGGGGATTTCAGAACCACCTTCTGTGTCAAAACCAACATTTATTAACCAAAATGCTACCAATTGGCACATACTGACTACAGGATGGTAAAGTTTTAAAATGCACACAATGAGGCACACTGGGAAATATCTCTAGTTGTGCAGACTTTCTTTGTGTTGTTTTGCTATATATTTTTTTTTGCAAATGGCAAAATGTATTCAATCCGAAAGGAAAAATAAAATATGTTCAAAAAAATACAAAGGGTTTACTACACTATCATTCTGCATTAGTAATACTCTGTTGCCTTCCCAAATTTTTAATCCCGGTTTTATATGAACAATGACAGAAAAAAACTTTCAAGAACCATAAAAAGATTATCTGAAGTGCAAATATTAGATGGGTGTGGAGGATGTTCTGTGAGTCAGTGAGGGCCCGGCATTGAAGTGTTCCGGAATAATTAGCCTATAATTACATTTCCAATATAGTGTATTTGTGTTTTAATGCTTCACTCCAGCCATTTTTTAAAGTCTTTGATAGTATTGGAAAGAGTGAGACTATGGGCCTTTTTCAGTACATCTCTTCTCTATCCTATAATGTTGTACACTTGTCACTTGTATAAATAATCATCACAAATCCTCTCCAAAATTCTAAAAGTCGTTCCAAACTGTCCTCATAGGAAATGTATGTTTTTATTGATAATGATGATTGCATGGGGAGATTTCCTCTTACTTCCTGCAAAGCTCCCAATTGTACCTCATTTGTAAAATTATCCCCTTGTCTTTTTTATTTTTTATCAAACCCTGCAGTACCTTTTTGGTCAGATTTTTGGACCTCTATTAAAAATGTATGATTTACCTCCCAAACAGTTTATACTACATTTTTAAAGCTTTTGAGAAAGGAGAAGCAGCATCTGCTGTGATTCCCAGAGGGAGAGAGCAGTTAGTGCACTGGCTTGTGATGTCTTCCTTACACAAGAACAAAACCTAGAAAAGGAAGAAAGCCAGCAACTCGATCTTCTAAAAGAAATAATTTTATTGTTGCAGGTGAGGTACAGCTATTTCAAGGGCTTACGCGTTTCGGCCTGTAGACTTAATCATGGTCATTGGCTATAGGCTTAAATACGTAAGCCCTTGCGTTATCTGTGCTCCCACCTGCAACAATAAAATTATTACTTTTGGAAAATCCAGTCGCCGGCTTCCTCCCATTTCCAAGTTTTTAAGCTTTTATCCAACCTCTAAATTTATTGCATTTGTTGATTTGAAAATGCAATAGAAGAAGAAAGGTAATGGTGAAAACAGGTTGTAGGATGTTGTAGGTTTTCTTTTTATTGTACAAAAATAAGTATCCAAACCCAAAAACAAAACATTTTATTCATTGCAACCTACTAGTGCTTAAGATGTGGCTGCATTTCTTTCCTTCTTTTTTTTTAAGCTTTATGTTTCTCCAGATGTCTACCTGGTAATGCTGCAAATAACAGACTTCCTCTCTATAGATGGCTACGCCTATTTCTCCAGTGTATCTATGGAAAGACTTATGGTTGTTATACAGACTAGATGGCCTTTTAGTCATCCCCTGTAGTTTACAGGAATAAGTTACACATAGCTCATAGGAAGTGATACGAGTTCTGTATTACTGGCAAGTAATTGTTGAAAATGTTTTTAGCCTGGGGAAAAAAAAAAAAAAAACTGACACATCTAGGGACTGGTGATCTGCAATATGTTAAATTTTTTTTCTTATGTTTAGTTTTGCTTTAAGAGCCCATTCACACTAGCGCGACTTGTGAGGCGACTTGTGTTGCCCCAGGTCGCTTGACATAACAAAAGCAATGTTAATCAATCAGTGCCGTCTTAATTGGCACTACTGAAGTTGCTCCGACTTCAGAAAAGGGTCCTCTACTACTTTGAGGCGACCTGTGATCCGACTTGTCCCATATACTTCAATGGGAGTCGCCTCCTTATCTTAATTGAAGCGACTTGTTATCAGACTTTCCAAGAAGAAGAAAGACATTAGCCAGGCATTCCCCACATTGCAGCCATGCCTATATGGTATGTATGTATGTATGTATATGTGTGTGTGTGTATGTATGTATATGTGTATATATATATATATATATATATATATATATATATATATATATATATATATATAATATAATGTAATGGTATATATATTCCATTATCTCTGCTTGGTCTGAGTGGCACTGGTGGACACAGATAAGTGGCACTGGTGGACACTGATTCGTGGCACTGATATGTGGCACTGGTGGACACTGATATGTGGCACTGGTGGACACATAAGTGGCACTGGTGGGCAGTGGCACTGGTGGACACATACGTGGACACATACGTGGCACTGGTGGGCAATGAGGAAATGGGTAAAAAAAAAAACAGAAAAGGGGAATTGGGTCACAACACATCATATTCTGATTGGCCAAACACAAAGTCGTCTGTCATATAAGTCGTGCAAAATAAGTCGCGGTAAAAAGTCGCTCCGACGTGGGGCGACTTTATGGTCGTGGCAGTGTGAACCGGCTCTAAGTCTTTGTGATCTGCATGGGGGGGCCACAGAGATCAGTCATTTGCCTACAATTTTGTTGGAAAAGGTGTCCATGTTTCTCATTGAAGAAAGCTGTGCAGTATGCTTTCTCTTCCTCTTCTGTCTGACATACTTCTAATAGACAGTAAGTGACTAGGCTCTGTTTCCTATAGTGTGACTTGTCATGTAACTTTGGACACATAGTCACATGACAGGTCACAGCCCATTGATTTCAATATCACCCGTTCCAATCTATCCGACTTAAAGTTGAAGCGACTTTGAAAAGATGCCTGCACTTCTTTGATGCGACTGAGTGATGGTGTAAAGTCAGATCAAAGTTGCACTGCAAATTGTGCGACTAGTGGAAACCTAGCCTATGAAATTTTCAAGGTGAGAACAAATCAGCAATAACACAAGCCTTTTAAAGGTGGCCACAAATGGCTTGAAATTCGACTGGTTCAGCAGGGACTGGCTGAATTTTAATCCATGTGTGGCCACTCTAGTTGAATAGAAGTGGATTGACTGATTTGCCTTCTGTTCATATGCCCTGTGAGATAAAAGCTGCTGGATTAGTGAGTGCAGTCCTTCTTAGTGTATTCTGATGGCAGGGAAGACTCCCTGATGTCAAAATACAAACATTCCCGCGTCCACCTCAAATGTTTGGATAGGGGAACCTGTTCCATTTTTTTCTGTTCAGTCCACTGGCCATCTTTACACACACACTAGCAAAAAAAAAAGAAAAACATTGTGGCTAAACCTGAGCTTAAACTCTTGCAAGCTTTAACTTTTACATACAGGTTGGCGAGTGTGACAATGAAGTAAATGAAGTAGGCATGAATGTAATCTCTTAAAGTCCAATAGAATGTTCATTTGCATGCAATTCTATACCAAAACTCCTGATTTGCATGCTTTTTCCAAATGCAATATAAACCTAATAGTGTATCTGTGGTGTATACGGTACACGTGTACCTTGTGCCATGAGCTGTGTCAGTTGTCAGTTCAGGGCCCCTTACCCTACTATTGCTGCTAAATATCAAATACCAAAATGTTACCATCAACAGGGGACACTAAGTATTGCATATATTTGTCAACTGAGGCGGTATCTGGGCTTTCATGTAAAAGTACATCTCTCATTTATATCAACCACCGAGAAAATCCTGCTCAGCAATTCTCACACTGGGTGCGGGAGGACTGGTACTAGGAACCAATAGTTTCTACGGAGTCAGGAGAGAGCAGAGTCACGACTCTGCAGTAGAGGATTCACTGCAATGCCTGACAGAGTAAGCAGAACTAAATTCTGCAGAATTCTCCCCACTGTTTTAACAATAGGACCATTGGATCCCTGACTGGGAGCGGACATCTTTTCCTTGGGCTTCTTCTCGGTGGCAGGGTTTCAACTTCTTGATTGACTGACAGGGGTGATGTGACTCCTGTGCTCATTCATCCTGGCACGCTTGCACCATGTGGAGAATGTATGCTGAGCTTCGCATACACAGCTCAGTGTACATTGAATAGAAGACTGTGAACAGGTGGGTACATTTGTTTTATTGCAGTTAGGTTTTTTGGTTTCGGCTGTAATAAGCGCTGTCAACAGATTTAAAGTGGAACTTTATGCTCCCAATCAACATTGAATATTTTTATTCCTCTGCTGCTAGTATTTGTAAATAGATAGGAAAGTTGTTTTTAACCTTCTTTTTTTTTTTTTTTTACATTTCTTCACTCCCTGGTTTCTTGCCTAGGCAAATGATGTCATACATCCCAGGAGTCTTCAGGAGGGGAGGAGAGCAGGAGGGTTCTTCTCAGCTAAGCACACTTTCCGGCATGCATGCTTGAGCTAAGGGCAGATGGATTCCAGGAAGTAAATGCTACATGAATCATTTGCCCTTACTCAAGATGGCCATGGCCAGAAATGCTAGGGCGGTGTTTCTCATCTCCAGTCCTTAGGGCACACTAACAGGCCAGGTTTGCAAGAAAACTGAAATACATCACATGTGATATCATTTGCTGCTCAGTGATTGCAGGATTCTAGTGTGCATCTCCCCAAGGTGTAATACTTAAAATCCAGCCTGTTAATGTACCCTGAGTACCGGAGTTAAGAAGCACTGTGCTAGGGGGTTGTTTTCAAAGTGATTTCTCAACAAAATACAGCATGCAGAGATAGATGGGTGGGTGGGGGGGGGGGGGGGCGGGGTTGTCTTTATAATAATATTAATTATATAGTGTTTTTGGTTTGTGGTGCTCAGATGCATTGAAGATCCACTTTAATATATGTTGTGTTTTTTCCAGATCCCAACACAGGGGATTTGCATAGAAAACATTGTTAGATGCCATATACTGTATACACATAGGAAATGCAAACCTCTGGTGCATGTTACTGCGACTTGCATATGAGCAGGGCCACCTCAAGGGGTAGGCAGATGAGGCTTCCGCCTTTTGGGCGCTTCATTTGGCGGAGGCACAACAAGTGCAGGACCCGTGATCTATGCTGCAAAAGAAGATTCAGCTCATGATGGGATCACTTATGGGTCCTGGGTGCTAAAGGACCCTTTTCCAGGCACCATGTACGAGTATTAGAGAGTAAGGCTCCTGAACATGGGTGATAGGCCAATAGTGAGTTTAGAAAGGCGGGTGATAGGCCAATAGTGAGTTTAGAAAGGCGGGAGAGAGAAGGCCAGGCTTTAGATCCAAGAAGCTGGTCTCCTATTTGTATAGCAGTGCCCCTGCAGAATTGGGAAATCGGAGTCAGTAAGTTGGAAAACAGAGCGGACATGCAGACACTGCAATGTGCTCTCCTTGGCTCTTTTAGGAATCTTTCCTACTTTTGGGTTCCCGTTAAAGGAAAGTTGTAATAAGAAATGCCTAAAGACATTATTCTGTAAACGCTGGTTGCTTAGTTGGTTAAAGTAAAAAAAAAAAAAAAGAAAAGTCTGCAGTGATAAAAAATGTGAAGGCGTTTTCTACAGTCTAAGCACTAGATGGCAGTGTTCACTCTGGCTACCGCTAATAGCTGGTTTATTTTGGAACACAAACATGCAACCCTGGCTCTCAAAATCAACATGTGCACTCCATATTGGCACTAGTTCAAGAATGGGGAAAAACACTGTTCCAGTACTGATGAAAACATGTCAGAACTTTCAATGTGGGCAGCAGAGTGGCTTAGTGGTTACAACTTCTGCATTACAGCACTCTAGGGCCATTGGTTTGAATTTGAACTACAACATTGCATGGAGTTTTCATGTTCTCCCTGTGCTTACGTGCGATTCTTCCACACTTCAAAGACATGTTGGCAGGATAACTGGCTCCTGTCCAAATCTCTCCTAGTTTGTGTGTGGGGTAGGGACATTTTAGATCGTAAGCTCCTAAGGCTACGTTCACATCTAGGTGTTGCTATTTTTGCAGGTGTTTTTAGGTTTATAAGTGACCAATGAAGAAAAAAATAAAAAAAGCCGCCTGCAATCTGCTAAAAAAGAAGCTCATGTACTTTTTTTGAGCAACGGATGTTTCGCTTAAGGCGACAGAACGCTCAGATGTGAATAGAGGCCATTGAAATGAATAGAATTTGTCTTGTTGGGCATTTTTAGAGCTGAGGTTTAGAGCAGAAAAGCGCCCAAAAATGCCTAAATGTAAGGACTCATGTGAATGTACAATATATGTAAAGTGCTGTGTGAGTTGTCAGTGCTATATTTAATAGATCTGTAATAAACAATGTTGGTTTGGGAGGAATATCTGATGTTCAATTCAACTTGTGCTTACAGGTACATCTGTTCCTGTCTGTCTATTCAGCAAGGCTATTTATAAACCTAATACTAATCTTACCTTTGCACTAATAAAGTGACACTAAATTACATTCTTATTCTCCAAAAATCAGCCATACACATCCACTACTTAATGGTCCTGTAATATATTTTTCATTAAATAATTTCTTACTGTATTTTTCTGCCTCCCCTTTCATGCGAGTGTCCTCCTTTTTTTTATTTTTTATTTTTTTTAATTTTTTTTGTTTGCTGCTGTGATCCAACATAGTTGACTATGTTTTTGTTTCTTTTCTGATTGGGGGCTTATGTGATAGCACAGTGCAGGTGATAGGTTCTCTGTAAGGAGACATTAGGGGTCTATTATTATTTTAAAGCTCATTGAGCACAAAAAGAGCTGAATATGAAAGTGCTCAGAGCTGGTTACTTCCGGGTTCATTTGTAATCGGGGAGATGTTTGTTCACTGATTTATTGCTACCTTCCATCCCACCACCCACCATGATGGTCTGGGGCACCCATAAAAGACAGGTGAGCCTGCTACACATGAAGAGGTTGGGAGGTACATCACAGTACCCGTGGAATAAGGCCAACAGGGTGAAAATGTTTACATGTTGGTGCTGCCGCTAACATAATCCTCATGCCGGCTTTATAAAATTTTATAAACCTGTAGATACACTGAATAAGTACATAAAATGTGCAAGGTTTATGTCATTATTTGATGTGTCTACATGTATAAGACTATGGTCAGTTTATATCTATTTTTTTACATTTACCAAAAATATTTTCTCTTTCATTCATTGATGGACACATGATCTTCATAACCATTGGAGTATACTGCCCCCTACAGGAGTAGGACACTAGGCAGAAAAAAGCTGGCTCTAAGGGCAGTTCCAGGGGGTATATTCCTTCTCTCTGTTATAGGTGCTCAGTTTTTTTTTTTTTTTTTTCCTGCCTAGTCAGGAGTAAGGACCTGGTTCCTTGCTGGAATCTCTGGTCCTGCCAATGTTTTTTTTTTGTTTTGTTTTTTTTACTGTGAGATCTACAGTCAACTGCCGGACTGGGTGACGAGCTGGACAATCTAGATCCAGTGGTCACCCCAGTCTGGTTAGCGAGCGCGCACACACCTCAGCTCTGCGCTAGGTCGTCCATGACCTAGCCCTACTGGACGGGGGCTGGCCTGCATGCTAAATGCCTCACGAGGTCGCACCTGGGTCTCGGCCCAAGTCGCAGCGTTCCTCCTGGCCGACAGCCCCGCCATTTAGATGGTGAGGGTTTCTGTCTGGAGAGGTGCATGCCTGGTTCCTGGTATGGTAAGTAGCGGTCCCCCCCTTTCCCCCTGGAGGCTTTTGGGTGTGGACGTTTGGACCCCGGGTTCCCCTCCTTCCCGTCAGGCACCCCCCTTTTTCATCTGTCCCCTATCCTACCCCTCTCCACTTATGCTGGGGCTGTGTGGGTGGTCTTGTCCACCTCCTGGGGTGGGGGCAGGGCGCTATGCTGGCGATGGGGGCTGGGGGGGTGGACCACTGGACGATCAGCTGTGCAGGGGGGCGGGCTTGGGACTGTCCTTGAGGCCTAGGGATCCCTCCTGGGTCCCTCGGAGCCTCGTGGTGTCTCACGGGGCCGCCATTTTGCTGTAGCCTGTTTGTTTCTATGCACGGTGGCCATGTTTTTGTAGTCCGGTTGCAATTTTGCTGTAGTCTGTCATTGAAAATAGCGGCGGCCATGACGATGGAGCCCTGTGGGCAGCGATTTCAGCGGTGGGAGCCCCTCCTCATCCCCTGGTGCTGACTCCTGGATCTTTTCACTTCCTAATCGCCACACGTGGAGTGCAGATTATCCTGGTGGCTGCAAATGCCTGTTTTTGCTGGGTGGTGAATCTGGTGGGGTTCTCTCCCTCTGCTGAGGAATCGCTTGGTGCTTTGTGCCTGGTAACCGGGTCGTACTGCCAGCGCTGTGAGGGTTGACCCTTTGCAGTGTTTTACACTTTTTGTGGGGTCCCCCTGGTGACTCGAGTCTTTGGAACACATCTCCCCACCTGATCCCCTCTTTGGGGCTGCGGGGCCCTCCAGGTCCCAACCATCCACCCATGCACTGACGGCGGTCCTGGTGTCCTTTGTGCACCAGGTGGAGGTGGCCTTTGGGCGACGGGCTAGCAAAAAACACCCCCCACCTTCCCCTGCCTCATCTGTCTTGTCAGATCCTGAATCTGATTCGGCTGCCGCAGAAGTGGGTCACCCTGTTGGGTCTGCGAGCACGTGCCCGGAATCCTCAAATAGTGAGGATGATTCCTCCACATCTGCTATTGCGCACGAAAAGGCACTAGTGGAAGCACTGATTGTATCTGTGCGTGAGACCTTGAAGATGGAGGCTACAGCTGCAACGGAGGTGCAGGTTCCCTTTGGCACACACAAGCCATCCAGGGCGGCAAAGGTGTTTCCTTTCACCGCCTATTTTGACAGAATTGTCCCCTTGGGGACCCTAAGCGATTTTACTAGGCGTTACCCCGCTATGAGGAGTCTCTTTATTAAGAAGTGGACTGTTCCACCGGTGGCGGACCCTCCTGTTTCCAGATTGAACAAGGCACCCATGATTCCGATTGAAGAGTCCCTGGACTTTAAGGATCTGGCTGACAGGAAGGCAGGGGCTGTGGCCCGCGATATGTATACTCTGGCTGGTTTGGTACTGAGGCCGGTATTCACCATTGCCCTGGTGTCGCAAACTTTGACTGAGTGGGCTAAACTTTTACGCCATGACCTGGAGGGAGAAGAGGTCCCCCCCTGCCTTTGCTGAGCTGGCGGACCAGCTGGTCCAGGGGCTGCAGTTTATCTGTGATGCCTCTTTGGATGTGGCTCCCGTGGTGGCTTGGCTCTCTGTTTCGGCAGTGGTCCTTTGGCTTAAATGCTGGTCTGCGAACCAGACCTCTTAAAAGGCCTTGACTAATCTCCCCTTTCAAGGGGATAGCTTGTTAGGGGGTTACCCTGGATGACATCATTAGGACTCACAGGGGGGAAAAGGGTAGTTTTCTTCTGTAGGCTACTAAGGGCAAGGAACCTCGCTGTAGACGTTGGCCCTCCGTCTCGGCTCATAAGAAGTTTTTATCATCCCTCAGGGTCGACTGACAAGGGCTGAAAGGCATTTAGGCATCCTCTGGAGGATCCAAACGAACCTAGTCTGGCAAGCCAAGAGCGGGCTTCTCAAGGCCTGCGGACAAGGCTCCTTCAGCATGAAGGTGCGCCTTCGCCCGTATCGGGGGTGGGGGGAAATCTTTGCTGTTTTCCGGACCCGTGGACTTCCCTGGTACAAGAAAAGTAGGTCCACAAAGTCTTTCAGTTCGGCTACAAGATCGAGTTTCACTCTTGTCCCCTGGCAAGGTTCTTTAATTCCAGCTTGCGCCTCCCCCCCAGACCGTTTACCGGGTCGGTTTGTGGCAGTACAAGACCTTTTGCTTCAAGGGGTGATTGTCCCAGTTCCGACTTCGTAACCTTTTCAGGGTTTTTACTCAAACGTGCAAAGGTGCATCCAATCCTGGATCTCAAGGCGCTTAACTGCTTTGTGCGGGTGTAGATGTTCAGGATGACGAGTCTATTTGCACGCTTCCTTCGCTTTGTCATGGGAGAGGAGCATTATCAGTGTGTGGCGTTACTCTTTGGTCTTGCCTCTCCTCCTCGGGTCTTCACAAAAGTGTTATCCCTGGTTCTAGCATTGTTACGCCAATGGGGGATTGTGGTAATGGGCTACTTGGATGACCTCCTTCTGCGAGTAGTGTCCCCCCTACTGCTCTGGTGAAAAACCTGTAAATCACCATATGAACTCTGAGGGAGTTCGGCTGGATTCTAAATTTTCAAGTCTGCTCTGGTTCCGTCCACACACTCCCTGGTGCGTACCTTTCTTCAGGATGTTCGATATTTGGTTCCTCCAAGGCGGTCTCCATTGCCGCCTTGGAACCTCAATTTGGTGCTTTCGGTCCTCCATAATCCTCCTTTTGAGAATCTTCGGGAGATTCCCTTGCTTACCCTGTGTCAGAAGGTGGCTTTTTTGGTGGCTATCACCTCTGTGTGCAGTTATCCTGTCGTTCACCTTACTTGGTGATTCACAGAGATAAGCTGGTTCTTTGTCCCTGTCCATCGTTCCTCCCAAAGGTTGTCTCTGATTTTCATTTAAATTAAGATATTGTGTTTCCTTCCCTGTGTCCCAGGCCCAAACATCCGAAGGAAATTGCCTTGCATGCCTTGGATGTTGTCCGGGCAATTAGGGTGTACCTGGCCACTATGGAGTCTTTTTAGGAAGTCAGACTCACTATTTGTGCTCACAGATGTGCCACGGAAAGGGTTGCCTGCTTCCTCTGCGACCATTTTCAGATGGAGCAGATGGATGGTTATTCAGGCCTATTCAATCAGGGGTCAGATTCCTCTTTTTCCTGCAAAGGCACACTCTACTCGGACACTTAGTGGCTTCTTGGCCTTCCGCCATCAGGCGTCAGTGACGCAGGCTAGCAAGGTGGCCACCTGGTCTTCGGTGCACACTTTCACAAAGTTCTATCAAGTGGATGTGTTGGCATCTGCGGATGCTTCTTTTGGCCGCAAGGCTTTAGAGGACTTGATTCTCTTTTTTGAAGGTGTATTTTTTTTCAGGTGGGCTCCAGTTGTTTCGGTTGAGCTCCTGTTGCTTGGTTGGCTACTGTTTAACCTTGGGAGTTTTTTTTCCCACCCCTTATGTTTAACATTGCTTTGGGATGTCCCAATGATTATGAAGATCAGGAGCTGTGTCCGTCAATGAATGAAAGAGAAAATGGGATTTTTGACTTGCCCTTCTGACCAGCTCACTAGATTGCTTTTAAAAAAGCCCTGGATTCTTTCCTAGGTGTACAGAATATAAATGGGCACTAAAATTTTTTTTTTTTTTTTTTTTTTTTTTAGGTAAAGTTGATCCAGGGAATATCAGATTGCCTATCGGGGGATCAGGAAGGAATTTTTTTTCCCCTGCTGTAGCAAATTGGATCATGCTTTCCTGGGGTTTATTTTTTCCTTCCTTTGGATCAACAGCGGGTATAGGATTGTGTATATGGGCTTGTATGGTTGGGTTTTCAATACTGTTTTTTTTTTTTTTGGTTGAACCGGATGGACTTGTGTCTTTTTTTCAACCTGACTGACTATGTAACTGTATTAGTGTCACGGTCCCCACGAAGTGTCAAAAGTGTGAGTTGGGTGTCCAATTAAACTGCTGCGATGTCGCAGTCCTGCTAAAAATCGCTGGTCGCTGCCATTACAAGTAAAAAAAAAAATTAAATCGAAATTGCATTAAAATATCCCATAGTTTGTAGAAGCAATAACTTTTGCACAAACCAATCCATATATGCTTATTGGGATTTTTTTTTACCAAAAATATGTAGCGGAATACATATTGGCCTAAACTGATGAATAAACTATTTTTTTTACATTTCTTTTATTAGATGTGTTTTATAGCACAAAGAAAAAAATATTGGTGTTTTTTTTTTTTTTTTTTTTTTTTCAAAATTGTCTTTTTTTTTTTTTTTGTTTGTTTATAGTTTGTTTATAGCGCAAAAAATAAAAACCACAGAGGTAATTAAATACCACAAAAAAAGCTCTAATTGTGAGGAAAAAAAAATACATAAATTGTATTTGGGTACAGAGTTGCACAACCACGCAAGTGTCAGTTAAAGTAGAGCAGTGCTGTATGGCAAAAAATGGTCTGGTCATGAAGGGGGGGGGGGGGGTAAACATTCTGGGGCCTAAGTGGTTAAAGTAAATACATACTCCATACATTCTTGGATAAATACCTTTCTGATGAAATGGTATTGAAAAGTAAAGAACATCCCTTCATTTCTACTTTTATTGCAGCTCCTCCCCTAAAAGAAGCCCAATTTGTGGGCATTATTAACCTTGTGCTTAGTTGCCACTGCCCCCTGTTCAGTGAGTGTGCCTGAGGGAGGGGGCTTGCCAGCTAGAGGGCTCCCCACCAGTCCCCCTGTTCCACCCACTTTGTCTTTTTTACTGGTTCCTAGGACACAGGTGGCTGGACCATGCAGCATAACATAATTGCTGTGCGGTGTAGCCGCCTGCGTCCTAGAAACCTGTGATGCTGTTTGGCCCAACCACCAGTTTTCTAGCAACCTCAGTCGCTAGCGTTCTAGCTACCAGCGAAGCTGTGCAGCCCAGCAGCCAGTGTCCTATCAAGTGACACTGTGGCCTGAGTAAGCACCAGTAAAAAGACAGAGGGGTTGGAACACTGAAACTGACACGCCATGCCCCCCCCCCCCCCTCTGCATTTCTAATGAAGGTGCTGGTCTTGGGAAAGTCCAGTCTAGGAAAAATGCAGCATGTTGTACTTTTTTTTTTTTGGAACATGAACGCTCTGCAACTGCAAGCACTGGTGTGAACTATGTAATCGGAAATCATAGAACCTACTTTCCATGCATTTTTTGATGCAGAAAAAAAAACCGCACTGAACTGTATGTGGTGTGAACTGTCCCTTATCTGACTCATGCCAAGAAACTTCTACTGGGGAAACATAGGGCTGTAGATTCTATGTTCCCCTTCAGAAATTCCAGTTGTTCCACTGATCACTTTCTCTATACACTGTCACCACATTCAATGGCCCTTCATTCACTGTCACCACATACACTGTCACCGGTCACTTCATACACTGTCACTTCATACACTGTCACTGTCGCCACATACATGGTCACTGTCACCACATACACTGTCACTGGTCACTGTCCCTACATTCACGGTCACTGTCTTTACATACACTGCCACTGCTCACTTCATACACTGTCACCACATACACTGTCACTGGTCACTTCATACACTGCCACCACATACACTGTCACTGGTCACTGTCACCACATACTTTCACTGTCTCTACATACACTGCCACTGGTCACTGTCCCTCCATTCACTGCCACTGGTCACTGTCCCTCCATTCACTGCCACTGGTCACTGTCCCTCCATTCACTGCCACTGGTCACTGTCCCTCCATTCACTGCCACTGTCCCTTCATTCACTGTCACTGGTCACTGTCCCTCCATTCACTGCCACTGGTCACTGTCCCTCCATTCACTGCCACTGGTCACTGTCCCTCCATTCACTGCCACTGGTCACTGTCCCTCCATTCACTGCCACTGTCCCTCCATTCACTGCCACTGGTCACTGTCCCTCCATTCACTGCCAGTGGTTACTGTCACCACATACTGTCACTGTCCCTACATACACTCAGTGGTCACGTTCCTAAATTCACTGTCCCACACCCTACATACACTGTCACTGTCCCTACATTCACTGTCATTGGTCACTGTCCCTACATTCACTGTCACTGGTCACTGTCCCTACATTCACTGTCACTGTCCCTACATTCACTGCCAGTGGTCACTGTCACCACATACACTGGTCACTGTCCCTACATCCACTGGTCACTGTCCCTACATACACTGTCACTGTCCCTACATTCACTGCCAGTGGTCACTGTCCCTACATTCACTGGTCACTGTCACCACATACACTGGTCACTGTCCCTACATACACTGTCACTGGTCACTGTCCCTACATTCACGGTCACTGTCTTTACATACACTGCCACTGGTCACTTCATACACTGTCACCACATACATGGTCACTGTCACCACACTCACTGTCACCACATACACTGTCACTGGTCACTTCATACACTGGTCACTTCATACACTGCCACCACATACACTGTCACTGGTCACTGTCACCACATACTTTCACTGTCCCTCCATTCACTGCCACTGGTCACTGTCCCTCCATTCACTGCCACTGGTCACTGTCCCTCCATTCACTGCCACTGGTCACTGTCCCTCCATTCACTGCCACTGGTCACTGTCCCTCCATTCACTGCCAGTGGTTACTGTCACCACATACTGTCACTGTCCCTACATACACTCAGTGGTCACTGTTCCTAAATTCACTGTCCCACACCCTACATACACTGTCACTGTCCCTACATTCACTGTCATTGGTCACTGTCCCTACATTCACTGTCACTGGTCACTGTCCCTACATTCACTGTCACTGTCCCTACATTCACTGCCAGTGGTCACTGTCACCACATTCACTGGTCAATGTCCCTACATTCACTGGTCACTGTCCCTACATACACTGTCACTGTCCCTACATTCACTGCCAGTGGTCACTGTCCCTACATACACTGGTCACTGTCCCTACATTCACTGTCACTGGTCACTGTCCCTACATTCACTGCCAGTGGTCACTGTCACCACATACACTGCCAGTGGTCACTGTCCCTACATTCACTGGTCACTGTCACCACATACACTGGTCACTGTCCCTACATACACTGTCCCACACACTACATACCGTACACTGCCACTTGTCATTGTCCCTACATTCACTGTCACCACATACACTGTCACTGTCAGTATGCTCAGCCATTACAAACACATGCACACCAGCAGGCGCTATGATTGGTCACTGGGTTTCTCTTCCCATAACAAACCATTTCCAATCCTCCCTTCCAAAGAGTTTTTTTTTCTTCTAATAAAAACCAGAAGAAATCACACTTTCCTCTCCTGTTGCAGAGTTTCCTTGTGCTGTGTACAGCCCCTCCCCCTCCTCCTCCTCCCCCCTCCTCCAGTCCGGGCTCTCCCTGTCACCCCTCCGGATCACTCTGCTCAGTATTGGGGTGACAGTAGAAGATCGGGGGGTGATCGGCCGATCAGTATGCAGTGTATCCGCAGACAGCCGTCCCGGAGCAAATCCCAGGAACAAATCCTGCAGGAGACCAGCCGGAGAGTCAGCCACATCAACAGCAGCCGGCTGGGTAGGAGAAATGGGGGGGGGGAGTGGGGGGGGGGGGGGGTCTGAGAGTTCTCTACCTCTGCACTATCGCTGTGTGTGTGTGATGGTCGGCTGTGCTGTCTGATGGAACTTCTCCTGAGTGTCAGATGTGACCCCCTTCCCCCCCCCCCACCCTTCCATCACTTCTCTGTCCCTGGAAGAAGTGCTCTTCCATGACCTGTCCTCACCCTCCTCTGTCCCTGGAAGAAGTGCTCTTCCATGACCTGCCTTCACCCTCCTCTGTCCCTGGAAGAAGTGCTCTTCCGTGATCTGTCCTCACCCTCCTCTGTCCCTGGAAGAAGTGCTCCTCCATGACCTGTCCTCACCCTCCTCTGTCCCTGGAAGAAGTGCTCTTCCATGACCTGCCTTCACCCTCCTCTGTCTCTGGAAGAAGTGCTCTTCCATGACCTGTCCTCACCCTCCTCTGTCCCTGGAAGAAGAGCTCTTCCATGACCTGTCCTCACCCTCCTCTGTCCCTGGAAGAAGTGCTCTTCCGTGATCTGTCCTCACCCTCCTCTGTCCCTGGAAGAAGTGCTCTTCCATGACCTGCCTTCACCCTCCTCTGTCCCTGGAAGAAGTGCTCTTCCGTGATCTGTCCTCACCCTCCTCTGTCCCTGGAAGAAGTGCTCTTCCATGACCTGTCCTCACCCTCCTCTGTCCCTGGAAGAAGTGCTCTTCCATGACCTGCCTTCACCCTCCTCTGTCCCTGGAAGAAGTGCTCTTCCGTGATCTGTCCTCACCCTCCTCTGTCCCTGGAAGAAGTGCTCTTCCATGACCTGTCCTCACCCTCCTCTGTCCCTGGAAGAAGTGCTCTTCCATGACCTGTCCTCACCCTCCTCTGTCCCTGGAAGAAGTGCTCCTCCATGACCTGTCCTCGCCCTCCTCTGTCCCTGGAAGAAGTGCTCTTCCATGACCTGTCCTCGCCCTCCTCTGTCCCTGGAAGAAGTGCTCCTCCATGACCTGTCCTCACCCTCCTCTGTCCCTGGAAGAAGTGCTCTTCCATGACCTGTCCTCGCCCTCCTCTGTCCCTGGAAGAAGAGCTCCTCCATGACCTGTCCTCGCCCTCCTCTGTCCCTGGAAGAAGTGCTCTTCCATGACCTGTCCTCACCCTCCTCTGTCCCTGGAAGAAGTGCTCTTCCATGACCTGTCCTCACCCTCCTCTGTCCCTGGAAGAAGTGCTCTTCCATGACCTGCCTTCACCCCCCTCTGTCCCTGGAAGAAGTGCTCCTCCATGATCTGTCCTCACCCTCGGTCCCTGGAAGAAGTGCTCTTCCATGACCTGTCCTCACCCTCCTCTGTCCCTGGAAGAAGTGCTCTTCCATGACCTGCCTTCACCCCCCTCTGTCCCTGGAAGAAGTGCTCTTCCATGACCTGTCCTCACCCTCCTCTGTCCCTGGAAGAAGTGCTCCTCCATGACCTGTCCTCGCCCTCCTCTGTCCCTGGAAGAAGTGCTCTTCCATGACCTGTCCTCACCCTCCTCTGTCCCTGGAAGAAGTGCTCTTCCATGATCTGCCTTCACCCTCCTCTGTCCCTGGAAGAAGTGCTCTTCCATGACCTGCCTTCACCCCCCTCTGTCCCTGGAAGAAGTGCTCTTCCATGACCTGTCCTCACCCTCCTCTGTCCCTGGAAGAAGTGCTCCTCCATGACCTGTCCTCACCCTCCTCTGTCC
Source organism: Pelophylax lessonae (assembly GCF_965119305.1). Lineage (NCBI taxonomy): Eukaryota > Metazoa > Chordata > Amphibia > Anura > Ranidae > Pelophylax > Pelophylax lessonae. Next base: position 118,983,890 of record NC_138772.1, read on the forward strand.
CTGGAAGAAGTGCTCCTCCATGACCTGTCCTCACCCTCCTCTGTCCCTGGAAGAAGTGCTCCTCCATGACCTGTCCTCACCCTCCTCTGTCCCTGGAAGAAGTGCTCCCCCATGACCTGTCCTCACCCTCCTCTGTCCCTGGAAGAAGTGCTCCTCCATGACCTGTTCTCACCCTCCTCTGTCCCTGGAAGAAGTTCTCTTCCATGACCTGTCCTCACCCTCCTCTGTCTGTCCCTGGAAGAAGTGCTCTTCCATGACCTGTCCTCACCCTCCTCTGTCCCTGGAAGAAGAGCTCCTCCATGATCTGTCCTCCCCCTCCTCTGTCCCTGGAAGAAGTGCTCCTCCATGATCTGTCCTCCCCCCTCCTCTGTCCCTGGAAGAAGTGCTCTTCCATGACCTGTCCTCACCCTCCTCTGTCCCTGGAAGAAGTGCTCCTCCATGACCTGTCCTCACCCTCCTCTGTCCCTGGAAGAAGTGCTCTTCCATGACCTGTCCTCGCCCTCCTCTGTCCCTGGAAGAAGTGCTCCTCCATGACCTGTCCTCACCCTCCTCTGTCCCTGGAAGAAGTGCTCCTCCATGACCTGTCCTCCCCCTCCTCTGTCCCTGGAAGTGCTCCTCATTTCTCCTCTTAGTCCCTTCTCTGAGTTTCTTACCCTTTTATATTTATTGTAGATGGAAATGTAAGCTGTGATATGATTTGGTATTGGGTGGCGCTGTGATTGCGGCGTTCTCTTGCCCAGTCTCTCTGTATTTCTGACAATACGACAATATAGTAAAAGTTCTGGTAAAATACAATGGGATCCATGCTGTAAATATGTACAATGGGTTGCTGTAATGCACATGGGTGCTCTGTCTATTCAACGTTATTTGTTTTTGTTTGTTTACAGATCTGAACACATCACTGTAGTTTTCTATGGGGTCCCTGCACACAGTTGATATAAGGCCTAGTGTACACTTTTGGTTAGGGGGTGGTAAAACAAAAAAAGGCAGTTGAGCCATGTTTTCACCAACCAAGCTGGAAAGGTGGGTATATACCTATATACCCCCTGTCGCATTCAGTGGGCATTACCACCTGCAGAAATGTGTTCTAATCAAGTCATGGTTGCAGTGGTGGTGACAACATTTATAGCTGTACAGCACAAATGCACTCCATTAGACCTGCCTGCATCCTAGCAACAAGAGGACATTAGGCAGCAGAAGCTGTCTGTGTACTAGCAACATGGGAACACTATGGGGGAGAAGCTGTCTGTATCCTAGCAACATGGGAACACTATGGGGGAGAAGCGGTCTGTATCCTAGCAACAAGAAAACACTATGAGGGAGAAGCTGTCTGTATCCTAGCAACAAGAGAACACTATGAGGGAGAAGCTGTCTGTATCCTAGCAACAAGAGAACACTATGGGGGAGAGGCTGGCTGTATACTAGCAACACAAGGACACTGGGGGGGGGGGGGGGAGAGAAGCAGTGTCCTAGCAACCCAAGAACGCTAGGGGGGAGAAGCTGTCTGTGTCCTAGCAACAAGAGAACACTATGAGGAAGAAGCTGTCTGTATCCTAGCAACACAAGGACACTGGGGGGGGGGGGGTGGCGAGGAGAAGCAGTGTCCTAGCAACCCAAGAACGCTAGGGGGGAGATGCTATGTCCTAGCAACCCAAGAACGCTAGGGGGGAGATGCTATGTCCTAGCAACCCAAGAACGCTAGGGGGGAGATGCTATGTCCTAGTAACCCAAGAAAACTATGGGGGAGAAGCTGTTTCCTAGCCACACAAGAACACTATGGGGGAGAAGCTGTGTCCTAGCAACACAAGAACACTATGGGGAGAAGCTGTGTCCTAGCAACACAAGAACACTATGGGGGAGAAGCTGTGTCCTAGCAACACAAGAACACTATGGGGAGAAGCTGTGTCCTAGCAACACACGAACACTAGGGGGGAGAAGCTGTGTCCTAGCAACACAAGAACACTATGGGGGAGAAGCTGTTTCCTAGCAACACAAGAACACTATGGGGAAGAAGCTGTGTCCTAGCAACACAAGAACACTATGGGGAAGAAGCTGTGTCCTAGCAACACAAGAACACTATGGGGGAGAAGCTGTGTCCTAGCAACACAAGAAAACTATGGGGAAGAAGCTGTGTCCTAGCAACACAAGAACACTATGGGGAGAAGCTGTGTCCTAGCAACACAAGAACACTATGGGGGAGAAGCTGTCTGTGTCCTAGCAACAAGAGAATGCTAGAGGAGAGAAGCTGTGTCCTAGCAACAGAAAGATGCAAGATAGGAGGAGCCATCTGTGTTCTAGCATCAGTTTATTTACGCTGTATGTAAGGTTTGCTCAAATGTCACATGCATGCAGAGCACTTTTCACACAGGATCTTGCTGGCAGCAAGATCCTGTATACTGCTTAAAGGATTTTCATAGAGGCGTGTGCATGTACGCTTAAGGTGGCCATAGATTATACAATTTTCTTATTCAATTTCCTTTAGATTTATGTAGCAACTATCTAGTGCAAGGGCCTGCCTGCTTGTATACAAATTTAAAGTGTTTTTCATTTTGACCTGGTTTTAGTAAATCTAAAGAAAAATTGTATAATATATGACAAACCTTTTATCTGTTTGATCTTTTTCTGTGATAGCTGGTAAAATTGCAAAAACAATGCTAGCATAACAAGCAATTCTCTATCTCTAATTTAGTAATCTCTAATGTATTAGAAATATATTAATCTAATGTATTCATCTCTAATTTATTAGCATGCGGCATATAAAGAGCTGGAAGTGAAGATGTCTTTCTTACAATTACCAAATGTTCTTGAGGCTCCACTCATACATTGTTTTGCACTTTAGGCCCTGTTCACACCTGAGCGTTTTTCAGCTCATAAAACGCTCATCTCTGAAGTCTCAAAACTCCCAACAAGCAAAATCCTATTTATTTCAATGGTCCCTCTTCACATATGAGCGTTTTGTCGCCTGAAGCTCAAAAAAGTACACAAGCTTCTTTTTTAGCAGATTACAATAATTTTTGTTAGATGCCAATGCTTTCCTCCAAACACCTGCAAAAAAAAATGCCTGAAAATGATACACCGAGGTGGAAATGGAGTCTTCAGGTTAAAGTGCCACTAAACCCACAACAGTAAAATCAGTCTGTACATGCTGTAAAGCATGCTTGTTATACTCACTGTGGAACCTAAGGGGTTAATCCTCTGCATTGTGTAGAAAGGCTGTTTGATCCTGTCTTCTCTGATCCTCCCCTTCTTTTACTGTCCTTAATCCATCTCCTGTTAGAACAGAGCCTATGGGGCACTCTGCACATGCTCAGTTTGGTGTGTATTGGTAGAGAGTTTTTTTTTTTTTTTTTCTTGGGAGGGTGCATGTGATCGGCACAGGGCCAATCGGCACTGTCCAGACAATAGGTCAGGGGTCCTGCGAGCCTCCTAGGTCAGTCAGAGTAGAATGAAAACTCCTCCTGCAAGCTTTAACTACTTGTTGCCGATTCACGTTCCTGTACATCATTTGACTTCACATGGTTGTACCGGAGTGATACAGCTGCAGGCATCAACCGGTACTTTTTTTTTTTTTTAATTTAAGAGCAGACGGTTGGCTCTCCTGTAATAGCAACCAATGTGGCTAAGTAGCCGTTTGGCTGTTATTAAAGCAGCGGAATGGGACAGACCCTAACACACCCCCATTCTTAAGCTGCTCGTCCAGGCTCTACCATCCCACTGTGAGACCCGAGCGACCAGCCAGCATGTCCACCAGCTGGCCGGACACCCGAACAAAGCCGGGATCAGCTTTGATCTGGTCTCGGATATGGTAAACTGGAAGCAGTGTCACATGACATCACTTCCGGTTTACTGGAATCTTAAAGGCGCCAGTTTTGAAAAATCGTATAACTGCAGTGGCTGGTCGGCAAGTGGTTAAAGGTTAAGTCCAGGCAAAACTTAACTAACTCTAAACCTACTCTGTGCCACATTCTAAACCTAATCTATCTAACCTTGTAAGGCAAAAATCGCTGTACTTGCAGATTTTGCAGCCAATCCGGTCCAAGTTCCAGCATCAGCTGCCAGCAGGGGCTTCAGTGTGGAGGCGGGTGCAGGAGAGGCATCAGACAACGGAAGACCCATAGTAAGTCTATGGGTGATGTCACTTCCCTGGCATTTCACAGCCCTTGTCAGTCCTCTCCCACACACAGCTTCTGCTGCTGGAGACCGGACTGGATCGGGTGCAGAAAAGGTAAGTACAGACTTTTTTTTTTTTTTTTTTGCTTTTACAGGGTTAGATAGATTAGTTTTAGAATGTGGCAAAAAGCAGGTTTAGCATTAGGTTTTGCCTGGACTTATTCTTTAAGGTCCTATTTACACAGATTCTTCTGGCTGCACATCTCTGAGGAGCGCATAGTCATGGCGGGGATCACAGGTGCTTGCCATCAGTTGAGGCCACTCGACCCATACAAAGGAGATGTGTGAATGAAGCCTTAGCCCTCGTTCACACTGAATGCGGCTTTGAAATCGTGCAAGTTCATCTGAACTAGCACAATTTAAAAGCTGCATTTCAGTCTGATTTTGGGGACGAATTCAAAGACATCTGTGCAGCTTCATGCACAGATGTCTATTGAAATCTAACCTGAAGTAGCCAAAAGTAGTGCAGGAACTACTTTTGGAAATCAGTCAGGCACCACAAAGTCGAAACTTACCTTGTAACGAAACCCTCCAGCGGCACGCTGTCACTGCTGAGAGGGCTGACATCTTCCCCCGGTCTTCCTTCTGGGTTTGTGGCCTCCGCATGTGCGGTGGAGCCGTCGTTTATGACACGGGCTCTGAAGATCCGACACTGTGTATCAGACCTTTTAGAGTACAGGTGCTGGTGACCTCACCGGCTGCATGCACTCTCTGAATATCTCCTGAACATTGCACCTTTAGGAGATATTCACAGTACCTGCAGGTAAGCCCTATTATAGACTTACCTGTAGGTATTAGGGGTGTAACCGAGATTACTACGTCTTTAAGCTGGCCATTGATGGATCAAAATTTGACGAGTTCTGTAGTGACCAGCCAAATTTCAATCTACAATTTCAGTCTCTCTCTAGGCTGTCCCTATTTGACAGAACTGGACTTCTGTCAAACGGGTATGTTGGAAAATGTTCCCATCAGTGGGAGTAAACAATGTCCTGACCTTGGTGGTCAGTGGGAGTAAAAAAAAAAAATGCCACAGAGCCTGTAATCGGTAGAAGGAATAGTGTCCCATCATTTCATGTGTGTGGGGGGAATAGCGCCTAATTGTTTATATCAGTGGAAGGAATTGTGCCCCATTGTTGGTATCATTGGGGAGACTAGTGTCCCATCAGTGGGGTCAGTACGAGGAATAGTGTCATATTGTTGGTATCAGTGAGGAGACTAGTGTCCCATCAGTGGTGTCAGTACGAGGAATAGTGTCACATTGTTGGTGTTAGTGGGGGGGTGATGGTGTCCCATCACTAGTGTCAGTAGGGGGAATAGTGTCCCATCGCTGGTGTTTGTGGGAGTATAGCGCCAAATTGTTGGTGTCAGTGGGAGGAATAGTGCCCCACCACTGATATCAGTGGAAGGTAAAATGCCCCCTCGCTGGTGTCGGAGAGGAATAATTCCCCACTGTTGGTGTCCGTGGAAGGAATGATCCCTCCTTGTTGGTGTCAGTGGGAGGTGTCAGAGCTCTATAAGGGCCGAAACGCGTAGGAACGCAGGAGACATCTCTGATCTGGAAATCCTAGCTTAAACAGCATGGAATGACAGAGATACACCCTTAAGTCACCTTAAATACCACCTGTCACAAAACCTTCTATCTATTTCACACCCTTCACTAGGGTCTATAACCCTATCACTTAATGTATTCATTTGTACTTACCCTGAAGTATTAAATGCTACTTAAATTATTTACTTGTTTACATTGTTTATGACCATTTATACTTGCCTAAAAAGCCCCAATTCCCATTGGCCTGAGGTACCGACAACTCACACAATTTCTACTAGGGACGACGGCAAACCCGACTAGACATAGGTTCATAGAGATCAAAAACCCCTGCATAACATTTTGGGCAAAGTACTAATCTGACTTCATAGATCGGATCACAGATGGCTTCCTTTCCTACACAGCATATGTGACCCACAAAGGTAACACGCCAGGATAAGGATGCAGACAGTTCTAATTTGTGAATCAGTCCCACACTAATATGTACTCTGGGATGTGATTAGAGATCTGTGAATTTGTCAGAATGTCATTGTTTTGAACATACTGCCTACACACAGCTGAACAGAATATCTGTGCACCCCACATAGGTGTATGGATCAGTACCTCCATAAATGAGGCCCTAGTGCAGAGCTCCTGTAGGTATCAGGCAGATACAGGGTGCTCATTGAGGCAGATTTGCTTTCTAGGAAAATGTTAGATGTTGCTTTTGTTAGATGACTTTAATCCTTGGAGGAAATAGGCATCCAAAACACCAGAGATTAATTACTTTATCTTCCCACTGTTGTGTTGTACAGCTAATTTCTATCTATAGCTTTTATGCTATACAAGAGGCAAGGCCACCCAGCATTGATATTTCAGTTTTGAGTGGATGCTGTTGAGCAAAATCATCCACTCTGTCCACTTTTTTTACTAGTAATGGCAGCGATCTGTGATTTCTAGCGGCACTGCAACATTGCGGCAAACAGATCGGACCCCTGACTGACATTTTTGACACTTGGGGGGGATCAGTGACATTACTACAGTAATCAGTGCTAAAAATATGCACTGTTACTGTAATAATGAAACTGGCAAGGAAGGGGTGAATACTGTGGGTGATCAATGGGTTAAATGTGAGCCTAGGGGAGTGATTGTAACTGTGGGGGTGTGGCTTGTGAAATTATCAGAGACCTGTGATCCTACATAGGATCACAGGCGCTCTGTGATCATTCCAGGGAGAACGATCAGCTGTGTTTACACAGCCGACCGTCCTTCTCTCTCAGCGGGGAACGATCGCGTTTGTCAGGCGGCAATCGGAGCTGCCTGCCCCGTACATCGGAGCCCCCACTGCCGAGTGGGGCACGCTCGCCCCCTAGCTGCAGGCGTGTGACCCACTTATACCTACGTCGGTTTCGCGCAGGAGGGGCTGCCTGCTGCAGTATAACTGCGGCGGGCGGTCCTTAAGTGGTTAATATAGGCAACAAACGAAACAAACAAAACTTGAAGGAAAAAAAAAGAAAACCTTTTTCTTCTTCACTGATGGGCACTGCTAGGCTGCACTGATGGGCACTGCTAGGCTGCACTGATGAAACTGCACTGATAAGACAACATTAATGGGCACTGAGGCTGCAACATTAATGGGCACTGAGGCTGCACTGATGATCAGTGCCCTGATATTAGTGTAAATGCCCCTGTCACCACAGGAAAGCCATTCGTTGGCTTTCCTTTCCTCAGACACTGATAGCACTGAGGAAAGGAAATGCTGATAACCAGCATTTGTTTTACATGTGATCATCTGTGATTGGACACAGCTGATCACATGGGGTAAAGAGCCAATGTCAGCAGCTTCCTACCACAATTGGTGATGCACTGTGTCCGAGGGACATAGTGCACCACCTTGCCGCATGCGTGGCAAGAATAGGAGGACTTTATATGCATCCTCCCAGAACAAGAGCAGTCTTTTACAATACGGGCAGCGGGAAGCAGTTAAATGTTTGTAAACCTCAGACATTAAATAAGAACAAAGCATATCCCTCTATAGTATGGACTTGTCTCAATCCAGAACACTAAGTATAATTTCTGTCTGCTGCTTTGGTCTTCTGTTATCGGCATGATTCACTTCTGATAAGTTTTTCTGACACCAAGAGAAAAATGGCAACAGGGAATGAACCTCCAGCAGATTAAAAAAAAAAAAAAAAAAAAAAAATCAGTCGAGAATATTTAGCATGTCGAAAACTTGTTTTCAAATTATCCAATGGAGTTGATTCACTAAAACTGGAGAGTGCAAAATCTGGTGCAGCTGTGCATGTTGGCCAACCAGCTTCTAATGCTGGCCCTACACTATACGAAAAATCGTTTGGAATAACAAACATTTTGCCATCATGTAATCACCAAATTTTGATTGATCGATCAATGGACATGAAGGAATCCGTTTTTCTTGTCACATATACCTAGTGCAAACAGTTTGGGTGAGAAACACATTAACCTTTCAATTTGTTCTTTCGACAGAAATTTTCCAAACTTGTCCTTTGTTTTTTTTTTTTTTTTTTTTTTTTTTTTTTTTTTTTTTTTGGGCTCAAAAACATCACACCAGATAACCGATTTGTGCCTATTAACTGGACGAAAAATGAACAACTGTCCAAATGAGAGTTTTATTTTTTTTGCCTAGTTTATGGGCACCTTTAACTTTTGCTTGTTCAGTTAAAGCGTAACTCCACTTTTGTTGAGAAAAAAACATTCCCCTCTGGGTGATCTCTGTACATTCTGTACATCTGTACATTGCAAGGATTTTAACAAACTTTGTTGCAGATTCCTACCTTTTTTTTTTTTTTTTTTTTTTTTTTTTTTTTTTTTTTTTTTGCTCTGAAGAAATCGGAATAGGTTATCGGCTGTGGCAGCTACAGGGCTCTAATGAGGAAAGCTGCAGGGCCTGCATCCCTTTAGACGTGTTCCTATTGGGAGTATCTCCCCAAAAATGGACACCTGTATCTTAGGCAGACTTGTGGGAACAGAACACCTCCCAGGTCGCCATATTGCATTGCATTTTCAGAAAATTACAACAGCTGCAGATTTTTTTTTTTTTTTTTTCTTGTTCAAAATATTTTATTAGTTTAAGAGCATATAACAAATAGATAAGGATATGGAAGTAATTTCCCAAATACATGCAAATTGCATAGCACAGGGTACAAATCATATCTATTAAGTTTGAAGTATAGAAATATATTGCAAAGATGGAGTTCAGAAAGGGGGAGCAAGGTCATGATCTCCTCCAGGACACCCCAAAAGGGATCAAACTGTGGCCCGGAGGGAGACCATATAGTAAGAAAATCAGCATACAAACTAATAAAACGTGAGAATTATAGGGCATCAAGAAGAACTATTTTCTGTTTGGAGCAATAAGATAAGAAAAATGCAGACATAGGGAGTCCTCTAAAGACACCATGAGATAGGACCCGAGTATTTGGAAAATGGATGACTGTAGCTAAAAATAATTCTATTTAAAGAAAACCATATAATAAGGATGTAGGAAAGGGAAAAGAGAAGTAGAAAGGCCAAGGGGCGAGCCAAATTTAAGAATAGAGAAAAGAGGCTGTAGAGTCAAGAAAAGGAAGGAAAGGTAGAAAGTAGATCTCAAGAATAGGGCAGGAATCCACATGACGCATGAGCCGATGTTGATAAGGGCATTACCAAATAAGTAGCACAGATTCATTAAAATTTGGAGGAAAAATTTTAGAAATCCACGGTCTCCAGATGGAGTCAAATTTACTCAAGGTTGCGTAATCCAAAGCTGTCATTTTAGCATGTAACATGGTTCAACTCATGCGGTGCTTAGTTTCAAGGAAATTTAAAGAAGGGGATTTCCATGCCATGCTTTGGCTATTGTCTGCTTTGCAGCTGTTAGGTGTTGGATAAAAAGTCTGAATTGTTTGCGCGAAAGACAATCCGGTTTAGCATGTTTGGGTGTCAAACTTCGTGGATGCAAGATCAAAGATCTTACCCCAAAATGAGGTGACTATCGGACAATGCCACCAAGTATGTAGGTGTGTGCCTAACTCCGTACAGCCGCAAAAGCAGAGTCCTGAATGGTCAGGAGCAAATTTGGCAATCCTGGCAGGAAACAGATACCAGCGCATGAGGACCTTTATAGGAGGCTTCAACCGCAACAGTGTTGGTGGAGGAGGATTTGGTATTAGTCCAGATGTCCAACCATATCGTGTTATTTAAGGTGCGACCTAAATTGGATTCCCTTTTTGCCACATATGTTGGGGGACCAATATCCGGTTTGGTAAGTAATTGCAGGTACAATTTTGAAATTAAGCCTCTGGCATGAGGCTCTGTATAGCATATATGTTCGAAGGGCGATAGCTGATTAAAAAGAAACATATCTAGACGTGTGCGTAGAATAACAATTTTTGATTTGCAAATAACTGAATATTTCAGAGTTGGCAAGTGAAAAGTTTCACATCGATCCGGGAATGGTAATAGGCCTGAAGGAGAGGCCATGTTATACAAGAGAGGAAAGGTCATTTTTTAATAACATTCAATTACAATATGATTTGTGTCGCAATTGTATACGCTATTTTGTTTTTTCTTTATTTGCTATTTTTTTTTTTCCCCACGAAAGTGAAGTTAAGCCCCGTACACACGCAACGATTATCGGCCGACTGATCGTCCGTCTTTTGTCCAGAGTGGTGTTTTGTTGGTTGGAATGTGCTCTAGACTGCACACTAATTTTCTCGCCCAACAAAAATCTACTTCAGAAGGGATTTCATGTGTTGGTTTGATTTCTTTGTGTTCTTTCTTCTTTGAGCATGCCTAGTCTTGCTCATAAGATTTTTCCCTGTCGAAATCAGTACTGACTGCACGAAAATCGACTGTGTTTTGACGGCCAACAAAAAATTTTATAGTCTGCACACCAGATTTTTTTCGGCCTAAAAGTCCGAGTCGGTTGTCGGAAGCATCATACGAACAAGCCGAAAATCGGCAGATCGGACGTTGGATGAAAATTCCCTGCCAATTTTCGACGCGTGTGTACGGGGCTTTACTCTTTAAGCTTTGACAAAAAAAAAACTGGAAGCTGATTGGTTTCTATGCAGCGCTGCACAAGATTTTACACTCTCCAGTTTTAGTAAATCAACCCCAATGTGTTGTCTCATACACCATGCAAATGTCTCCAACACGCATTGGGCCAGTCTCATTGATTGATTGTTATTAGTCATGTAATGTTTACTGCTGAAGTCGAAATCTAAAATGTTCCCATTTTTAGGGACGTTTTTGCAGAAGATTCAAGGAATATTGAAGCAAGAATTGCTTTTGAAAGACATATAGGGGAAACAGCCTACTTATCCACGCAAATCTGTAACATACAAGGCTATGCTTAATTGCCTAATCAGTATTCTGGCACAATCGTCAGTTTTCAGGCACTATCACCAGTTGTTGTGATGTGACAATTCTGATCAAGCATACCCTTTCCCTTCCAGCCTCCTTGGTGTCTGAAACAGTCATGTGGCCATGCATACATAGGCAATTAAAGGTGTATTAGAAAAAGGAGCATTAACGAAAAAAAAAAAATCATCACTTGCGCGTTTACTAGAGAAGTGTTTGGGCAGAATAACATGTTGAATGCGCTTAAATTCCTGCAAATACGTGTAAACTTGCCTAAATTCTGGGTGCGTTTAGCACTTGAGCATTAATTTTACAGGGGTCAGAATACATTAAGGCTTCATGTACACGGGACATTTGAAAACCTCTCTCGAACGCTGGAAATTGACAGCTAGTAACCGACAGTGAAATAAAAACATCTGTTTTGCTGCGTTTACATGCTGCGTTTATGCGCGTTTAGCGGCGTTTGCATTTAGAAGCGTTTTTATATTGTAAAATGGTCAGAAATGAATTCCCATTGAAAACCCCTATAAATGAAATGCGTATAAATGCAAGTTACTATGTTTAGACGCATTTGCACGCTGTTATAAGCCTTTGGCATTTCAAATGCCAATAAACTTCCGTCTGTACGCATTTTATTGCTTTAAAAAAATGCCAATAAACTCAACTGCTTTTAAAGGACTATAAACTTCTCAGAGTATATGGACTGATAAGATAAAGGAGGAGAATTCAGGGGCTGCTGAAAAAAACACCCCAACTGCTCCTAAACGTCTGTTTATCAGCAGCAGTGTACATGAGGCCCAATATTCCAGCTAGTGGAATGAAGAAAAACCTAAACACTTGGCGCGCCTGAACATGTGTAAATGTGTTAGAAAAATGTGGCTTTAGGTGTATTTTTTAAGCTACTTTTTGCTCACTTGAAGTAAAGGCGTCCAGGGGAGGAATAAAACCATCCTATGTGTATGAGACCTTTCAAACACATTTTTGGAAAATTTAATTCTAGAATATCTCATGTCTATTAAACATGCAAGCATCCTAATATTTTAAAACCCAGTACTTAATGGGTCCACCGGGTTTAGAGACTTTATTTGTATTTGTTGCCATATAAGGTTCGGCAATCGTTGGTAAACTCTGGAAAGTATTTGACTTCCTCGGACATTCCCGGATAATAGAGCGGTTTCTTTTCATTGCCTACAACTGCTTTCCATTGATCAAAGAAAAATAATTTAATGTAAGCTTTTTAATGTAATGTAAAACTGAATTCAATTTAACAACCAATGAAAGTTGGGCATTTTGTTTTACTTTTATATAACATACAGAAGAGTAGTTAAAAAAGCAGATAAATGATATTTGAGCTCCCTCAAAATAAAACGCCAAAACCACACAAGTTGGGATGAAGAAATCATTGGCCATTACAGCAATAAACAGATGTTCTCTGCAGCAATCAAATATGTGCCCATGCTACCAGTAGATTTAAGATAAAAAAATTGCATGCTCTGGCTTTTTTGGATGCATCAGATGATGATTTTAAAGTTTGTGACTTGAGCTGGCCAGCTGCCCACTTTCATGGGGGGGGGGGGGGGGGGTTGATGGACTATTGGATAGGGACAGGTTTTCTAAACTGCCAATCTGTAAATGTTCCCACTGTAATAAGCCAGTGCCAGCTGTTGGTTTCCCCCACACAAATGACTTGTATTCTCACATGGTGTTACATAGTTTGTGAGGTTGAAAAAAGACATCAGTCCATCCAGTTCAACCTATGATGTGTGTGTGTGTTTGCTGTTAACCGTACATTGTATACCCCTGTATGTTGTGGTCTCTAAGGTGTCCATCTAATAGTTTTTTGAAACTATCGATGCTCCCTGCTGATACGAAGAGAAGAGGAAGAGAATTCCACATCCTTACTGCTCTTACAGTGAAGAACCCCTTACGTATTTTAAGGTTAAACCGTTTTTCCTCTAGTTTTAGTGAGTGGCCACGTGTCTTATTGTATTCCCTTTCTCTGAAAAGTTAATTCCTTATGATAGAGTCACCAGTACAGTATTTGTACATTGATATCATATCCCCCCTCAAGCGTCTCTTCTCCAGAGAGAATAAGTTCAGTGCTTGTAGTCTTTCCTCATAGCTGATGCCCTCCATTCCCCTAATTATTTTTGTTGTCCTTCTCTGGACTTTCTCCAGTTCCAGCACATCCTTCCTGAGGTCCGGTGCCCAGAACTGGACAGCATACTCCAGATGTGGCCGGACCAGAGTCTTGTAGAGTGGGAGAATAATCTCTTTATTTCTGGAGTGAATCCCCTTTTTTATACATGCCTGTATTCTGTTGGCTTTGCTTGCAGCGGCTTGGCATTGCATGCCACTGCCAAGCCTGTTGTCTACCAGTACCTCCAGGTCCTTTTCCATCTTAGATTCACCCAGAGGTTCCCCCCCTAGTGAGTAACTTGCTTTCGTGTTTCTGACGCCCAAGTGCATTATTTTACATTTTTCAACATTAAACCTCATCTGCCATGTAGTTGCCCACCCCATTATTTTGTTCAGGTCCACTCGTAAGGTTTCCACATCCTGCATAGAAGATATTGGCATGCTTTAGTTTAGTATCATCTGCAAATACCTAGATTGTGCTAGATATCCCCTCCTCTAGATCATTTATGAATAAATTAAACAGGATTGGTCCCAGGACAGGACCTTGGGGGACCCCACATTCCGCACCCGCCCAATCCGAGTACTCCCCATTAATCACCACCCTCTGGACTCTCCCCTGGAGCCAGTTTTCTATCCAGCTACTCACCCTATGGTCCATACCTACCTTCCTTAGTTTGTACAGTAAGCGTTTGTGGGGAAAGGTATCAAATGCCTTTGCAAAGTCCAGATACACCACATCCACAGGCTTTCCTTTATCTGGGTGGCAGCTCACTTCAATGTAAAAGGTTAATAGATTGGTTTGGCACGAACGATTTTTAATGAATCCATGCTGATTACTACTAATAATACCGTTTTCATTACTAAAGTCTTGTATGTGGTCCCTTAACATCCCCTCCAAAATCTTGCAGACTACTGATGTTAGGCTGACCGGCCTATAGTTACCCGGGATATATCTCTGCCCTTTTTTAAATATTGGTACCACGTTGGCTTTTTTCCAATCAGCTGGCACCATACCCTTCTGTAAACTATCCTTAAAGATCAAGAATAATGGTCTGGCAATCACCTGGCTGAGCTCTTTAAGAACCCTCGGGTGAAAGCCATCCAGTCCCGGTGATTTATTTATGTTAAGTTTCTCTAGTTTAGTTCTAAGTCTATTTTCTGTTAGCCATGGCGGTATTTCCTGAGGTGTATTATTTAGTTTAGCATTACAAGCTGGGTAAGTGTAGCTCCCCAATTCTTTCGTTAAGACTGAAGAGAAGAAATTTACTTTTGCCTTCTCTCTGTCCTCTGTGGCCAGATTTCCTTTGTCTTTTATGGGGCCAATGTGTGAACTTGCCCCAAGGGTGGACAGGTTGAGGTTGTTTTACTAAAATTGGAGACTGCAAAATCAGGGGCAGCTGTGTATGGGTAGCCCATCTGCTTCTAACTTCAGCATGTTCCATTAAACTTTGACAATAAAACCTGGAAGATGATAGGTTTCAATGCAGAGCTGGATCAGGTTTTGAAACCTTCAGTTTAAATAAATCAAACCCAATTCTGATTTTCTTTGGGTGCAGGTGTCACTATGTTTCATTAGAAGAGGGCACTCCCTGATCATCTATCAGGTGCCACAGGGCAAATATTCTGGAAATGCTCAGAAATGACTTCTCACTTTGACAATGGTCTCCTTTGACCCAGGAGCAAGCATATAAGTAACCACCTGACATGATAAAAGTGTGGGAGCTGCCATTGTTGATCACCTGAAAAATGGCTATTTGCTGACTTTTTTTGCTGACTCTCAGGTTTTATGCTTTCCAAGTCACTGGCCAAGAACAAATATGCAGATCTGGAGTGTTAAAGAAAAGTCAGACATCCTTATATGCTTGCTTGTGGCAATGCAGCCTTTCCACAAATATGGAAGTAAAGAGGGCAATAAACGGGAGTGAGGGCCATAAATGGAGCAAACTTCTATCCTGAAACCACAGACCGTGTGGATAGGGAAATCCCTCCCGCCAAGCCATTTTATTCTCCCAGGGGGGATGGTACGGCTTCCGAACAGTGATTATTGCTAGCAGCTATACAAGATACTAGTGATAATCGTATGTAAAACCCGGCAGGCTATTTGTACCCAAGTTAATCGTTCGTTCTACTTGGGTACATTCAGCCTGCCCATACGTGGTTCAAATCTCAGCCTTTTAAGCATTCGAACCGTCTATGGCTGGCTTAAGAGGGCCAGTGTGACAACCAGGCAACTAACACTTTTAAACGTAAAGGTAAAAAATGTCAGGCTTCATGTTTTTGTTATGAAAAACATGGAAGGTTCCGCCAAGAGTTCCTTTTCAAGAGAAGAGTCAAGGATACTAAATGGGCTGGGAGTGTATTTTGTGCCAGAGATGATAAAGGCGCTCCCTCCCCAGCCTGGGAAAATCTGAGAAACTATGTTTCATTCCGGCATATGGTTTGAGAAGGAGAAAACAATGGAGGTTAAAAGTTGTGCTGGTCCTTGATTTTTCTCCAAAATTAAACTTTCATATTTAAAGTGAACCTGTCAACCAATTTAAACTTGTAAAAGTTAATTCCGCACCTAAAATATTAAATATATCATTGTCAGTTTAAACAATTCTGAGATTTAGCTAACCGTTTCCTAGGAAGTACCTGACTGCTAAGCTACGCTCAGACCATCTGTCTAGACCAGTAACTGTCCCCTTAAAAAGACCATGATGTCCTCTCAATGGGGAGGGTATGGCAAATGAGCAGTTTAGGACAAATCACAGCTCTTCGGAACATGGTCATTGTTGTCCAATAGCAATTTGACACATCTTGGTGATTGTGTTTTGATGCTAACTTAGGATTTACTTATAAAGATTTCTGAATAAAGAACCATAAGCATTTCCCTACAATAGCCAATCCGAATCAAAAGCTGCATTGGAAAATGACAAATCCAGTCTGATTGTTTTTGTTGAAAGCTATGGACCCTGACTAGCCAAATGTATCGCATGTACACGGTTACCAAAAATATTGGGACACCTGCCTATAAACGCACATAAACTTTAATAGCATCCTAGTCTTAGTCCGTAGAGTTCAATATTAAGTTGTTCCACTCTTTGCAGCTATAACAGCTTCAACTCCTCTGGGAAGGCTGCCCACAAGGTTTAGGAGTGTGTCTATGGGAATGTTTGACCATTCTTCCAGAAGCGCAATTGTGAGGTCAGGCAAGGGGGGGCAAAAGAGTGGAAATACAAGAGTCCAATTGCCCCCCGAAACAATGCCAGAACAGGTCAGAAGCACAGAGGTTAAGAAATGATAAGCTCAGAGTCCTGTCCACAAATGCCCGCAGTTTAGGTAAAAAAATCAATGAACTTGGGTCAATAATGGCATCTGAGAATGTAGATTTAGTGGCTGTTACGGAGACATGGTTTAATGAAAGAAATGACTGGGACATAACCATACCAGGGTACTCTTTATACAGAAGAGACAGAGAAGGCAAGAAAGGAGGAGGAGTGGCCCTGTATGTGAAAGATAGCATTAAATCTAACCTAATACAAGTTGGTGAGGCCAACATAGAGTCAGTTTGGGTTACGTTGCAGTTTGCTAATCATGCAGTAACTCGTGTAGGTGTGATATATAGACCACCTGGTCAAGTCAAAGAACTAGATGATCTACTAGTTGAAGAAATAGCTAAAATGACAATGAAAGGTGAAGTTATCATTATGGTAGATTTCAATCTTCCAGATATAAACTGGAAAACCAAAATAGCAAGTTCTAACAGGAGTACAGATATTCTAAATTCCCTACTGGGGTTGTCTCTGCAACAAGTGGTTGAGGAGCCAACCCGGAGGGAGGCCATTTTGGATTTGGTATTCACAAATGGGGATTCGGTATATGGATGTCATTGTAGGCGAAACCTTGGGATCTAGTGATCACCAGTCAGTGTGGTTTAATATAAGAACTGTGAAAGAGTCACACCACACAAAAACAAAAGTCTTAGATTTTAGAAAAACAGACTTTTCAAAAATGAAATTAGTCATAAATGAGTCCTTATCAGACTGGAACGGATTACATGGAGTCCAGGAGAAATGGGACTACTTAAAAGGTGCATTATTGAAGGCAACAGAAAATTGCATTAGACTTGTCAGTAAAAGCAAAAAAAGGAAGAGACCACTGTGGTACTCAGCAGAAGTGGCCCAAATCATTAAAAATAAAAAGCTAGCATTTTGTAATTATAAAAAAACCCAGAGCAATGAAGATAAGGAAATCTACAAGATTAGGCAGAAAGAGGCCAAGCAAGTTATAAGAACTTCTAAAGCGCAGGCAGAAGAAAAACTAGCTCAGTCTATGAAAAAGGGGGATAAGACATTTTTCAGATATATAAATGAAAAAAGGAAATTAAAACAAGGAATAACTAAATTAAAAACAAAGGACGGAAGGTATGTAGAAGAGAATAAAGGGCTAGCCGACTGCCTTAATGAATACTTGTGTTCAGTTTTTACAGAAGAAAAAGAAAAAGGACCTCCACTCGAAAGGATGACTAATGAATCATTTGATGCATGTGTCTTTACAGAGGAAGAGGTTCTAAGATTGCTGTCTAAAGTGAAGACAAATAGGTCACAGGGTCCTGATGAGATACACCCAAAATTATTAAAAGAGCTTAGTGGTGAGCTGGCAAAACCATTAACAGATTTATTTAACCAATCATTAGTAACAGGAGTCGTCCCGGAAGATTGGAAATTGGCAAATGTCGTGCCCATTCACAAGAAAGGTAGTAGGGAGGAATCGAGCAACTATAGACCAGTGAGTCTGACATCAATAGTAGGCAAATTAATGGAAACCCTATTAAAGGATAGGATTGTGGAACATCTTAAATCCCATGGATTGCAAGATGAAAAACAACATGGGTTTACTTCAGGGAGATCATGTCAAACAAATCTTATAGATTTTTTTTGACTGGGTGACTAAAATAATAGACGGTGGAGGTGCAGTAGACATTGCATATCTAGATTTTAGTAAGGCTTTTGACACTGTCCCACATAGAAGACTTATCAATAAACTGCAGTCATTGAGCATGGACTCCCATATTGTTGAGTGGATTAGGCAGTGGCTGAGTGACAGACAACAGAGGGTTGTAGTCAATGGAGAACATTCAAAACAAGGTCATGTTACCAGTGGGGTACCTCAGGGATCTGTACTGGGACCAATTTTGTTTAATATCTTCATAAGTGATATTGCAAAAGGCCTCGATGGTAAGGTTTGTCTTTTTGCTGATGTCACAAAGATATGTAACAGGGTTGATGTTCCTGGAGGGAAACGCCAAATGGAAAAGGATTTAGGAAAACTAGAAGAATGGTCAGAACTCTGGCAACTGAAATTTAATGTGGATAAGTGCAAGATAATGCACCTGGGGCGTAAAAACCCAAGGGCAGAATATAGAATATTTGACACAGTCCTGACCTCAGTATCTGAGGAAAGGGATTTAGGAGTAATTATTTCAGAAGACTTAAAGGTGGGAAGACAATGTAATAGAGCAGCACAAAATGCCAGCAGAATGCTTAGATGTATAGGGAGAGGTATAAGCAGTAGAAAGAGAGAAGTGCTTATGCCGCTGTACAGAACACTGGTGAGACCTCACTTGGAGTATTGTGCGCAGTACTGGAGGCCATATCTCCAGAAGGATATAGATACTCTAGAGAGAGTCCAGAGAAGAGCTACTAAACTAGTACATGGATTGCAGGAAAAAACTTACCAGGAAAGGTTAAAGGACCTTAACATGTATAGCTTGGAAGAAAGAAGAGACAGAGGGGATATGATAGAAACTTTTAAATACATAAAGGGAATCAACTCGGTAAAGGAGGAGAGCATATTTAAAAGAAGAAAAACTACCACAAGAGGACACAGTTTTAAATTAAAGGGGCAAAGGTTTAAAAGTAATATGCGGAAGTATTACTTTACTGAGAGAGTAGTGGATGCATGGAATAACCTTCCTGCAGAAGTGGTAGCTGCAAATACAGTGAAGGAGTTTAAGCATGCATGGGATAGGCATAAGGCTATCCTTCATGCAAGATAGGGCCAGGGACTATTCATAGGATTCAGATGTATTGGGCAGACTAGATGGGCCAAATGGTTCTTATCTGCCGACACATTCTATGTTTCTATGTGGACGAGAAGGCTTTGCTTGCTGTCTCCACTCTAATTCATCCCAAATGTGTTCTGTCGGATTGAGGTCAGGATTCTGTGCAGGCCAGTCAAGTTCCTCCACTCCAAACTCTCTCATCCATGTCTTTTTGGACCTTGCTTTGTGCACTGGTTCACAGTCATGTTCGAACAGGAAGGGGCCACCCCCAAGGTGTTCCCACAAAGTTGGAAACATGAAATTGTCCAAAATGTCTTGGTATGCTGACGCCTTAAGAGTGCCCTTCACTGGAACTAAGGGGCCAAGCCCAACCCCTGAAAAACAACCTCACACCATATTCCCCTCTACATCAACTGATTTGGACCAGTGCCCAAAGCAAGGTGCATAAAGACATGGATGAGCGAATTTAGGGTACAGGTTGACTGGCCTGCAGAGTCCTGACCTCAGCCCAATAGAACACATTTGGGATGAATTAGAGCAGAGACTGCGAGCCAGGCCTTCTCATCCAACATCAGTGCCTGACCTCACAAATGTGCTTATGGAAGAATGGTCAAACATTCCCATAGACACACTCCTAAACCTTGTGGACAGCTTTCTCAGAAGAGTTGAGGCTGTTATAGCTGCAAAGGGTGGGCCAACTCAATATTGAACTCTACAAAGTCTGGGATGCCATTAAAGTTCATGTTGGTGCAAAGGCAGGTGTCCCAATACTGTTGGTAGTATAGTGTATGTCAGGACAGAGTTCCTATTTAGCCTTTAGAGCCGGTTCACACTATGGCGATCCGACTTCGGGGGCGACCTGTGAAGTCGCGTGCACCGCGATTTCGGCGCGACTTGCACGGACTTCATAAAATGAATGTCTATGCAAGTCGCCCCGAAGTAGTAGAGGAACCTTTTTCTAAGTCGGAGCGACTTGTGTCGCTCCTATTAGAACCGTTCCTGTTTTGCACAACGGACCGCGACGGACCGCGACTTGTCAGGCTGACAAGTCGCCTGACAAGTCGTACTAGTGTGAACCGGCACTTAATAGGTACATGAAATCTGATCACAAAACTGTTAGAACCGGTTATCAAACCTTTAACTCCGCAACCTTTGCTGCCCCTTTTTTTTTTTTCTTGATCAACTCATGACTGTATTTTATATTTTCTTTGTGACTACTGATTAACCGCATGATTGCTTAAACAAAAACTGCTATCTATTTGTAATCCTGATACTGGCTTTGATTCATGTTTCTTGAGGGTGAAGTTCTACCTTGAATTCACATGGTGATGTAAAAAAGCCTATGAAATCTTCTACAACGATTTTCTACATGTTTGCGTTTATCTCCAGGGACCGGAGCTGTTCTGCACAAAACTAACTCACACATAGCAGGAATAAATTGTTTTTTAGAGCCAAGAACCAAGATACATGGTGATTACTGCTGGTATGGAAATGAAATAATACGAAGTCTACTGTATACTTAACCATATGTGGAGGTAAAGGGTAACTTCAAGCCAAAATGTTTTTTTTTTTTTTTTGGTCAAGTAGGGAAGGGGAAGAACTTTCAGGCATTTATTGGTCTCCTTGCCCCTTTGTCATCAAGACAGGTTAATATTCCCAAGGTGGACACAATTAGGCCTTATGTACACTGGGCTTAAAAAAATGCTGATTTAGGGACGTTTTTAACTTTTTTTTTTTTTTTTTTCTTTTCTTTTCCTTTCTTCAGCCTCTAAAAGCCCCTCTGTTAGGCCTCTTGCACACTGCAGCTTAAAAATGCTCCGTACAGTGTTTTTTTTTTTTTTCTGAGCTAAAATAGAGCCCATTAATTCTTAATGTGCCTATGCACACAGCCGCGTAAATGAGCGCCGCGTTTTCTTCAGTAAGAACAAAATAGAAAAATCTGCATTTTTGGTCAGTAATTTGCGCCTGAGGCGCCCAAAAACGCGCGAATGCGCTCAAATGACCCAAAATGTCAATTGAATATCCAGAACGCTAGAATAAATTTGCGCGCAATTACGCGCATTTGCGTGCGCGCGAAAATGCGCGCATTACAATTACGCCAGAAAACGTAGATGCTCTAACAGGAGTATCGTGTGCAAGGTGCCTAAGTCTATGTCAGGGATCCTCAAACTACGGCCCTCCAGCTGTTGAGGAACTACACATTCCATAAGGCACAGATAGACATTTCCAGGCTTAATAAAAGATGAATGTTTAGAGGCTGAAAATAAAAACCCCATCACTTGCACATTCAGGGGAGAATTTTTTAGCAGAAAAAATGCTTGACGTGCCCATTGCCCAAAGACCTAAACATGTCATTTTTAGAAAAAAAGTGTTCATTAATTTCAGTAGCCAGAATAAATGATTATTCTGGCCATCGGAATGAATGCACAAAAGCATGACTAGTCTAAAGGCGTTCAGTAGATATTTTCCGTACTGTAAAAAAAAAATTGGTTTTAGCTTGTGTTATACCTTTTTAAAGTGGTTATAAAGGCTAAAGGTTTTTTACTTCCATGCATTCTATGCAGGAAGGTAAAAAAAAACCCTCTGTGCTGCTTCCCCCCCCCCCCCGCAGCCCCTCAAATACTCACCTGAGCCCCTTCTCGATCCAGTGATGTGCATTGGAGCTTCGGCTGTCCCGGGTCTCATTAGCTCAGACACTCTCCTCATTAGCTCAGGCACAGAAGCAGGAGCCATTTGCTCCTACTGGTGTCAATCCCAGCCAGTGAGTCAATGAGGAAAGAGCAGGGGTGGGGCTGAGGCTGAGCTGTGGCTCTGTATCTTATTATACGTTCATAAGATGCAAAGCGTGGCTCAGGAGCGAGCATGCACCAGTGCCCCCATGGCAAGTGGCTTGCTATTGGGGGCACTGGTCAAGGGGGAGGAGCCAGGTGCATCGGCAGGGGACACAAGAAGAAAAGGATTGGGCTGCTCTGTGCAAAACCATTGCACAGAGCAGGTAAGCATAACATGTGTTTTTTTTTTTTTTTTTTTAAACCTTTAAAATCACTTTAAGCAGGTGCAGGAGGCTTGTGGGACTTCTATATAATATTTGCACTTGATTTGTTTGAAAGGGTAAATCCATTTTCAAAAAATTATTGTAAACACAACTGACCATTCTTCTCCCTGAAATGATCATAGAGCCCATGTGATCCTTCTATATAGGATTACAGGTCTCTATGATCATTCCACAAGCCCCTCCCCCCCAGTTAGAATCACTCCCCTAGGCTCACATTTAACCTCTTGATCACCCACAATGTTAACCCCTTCCCTGCCAGTGTCATTATTACAGTAACAGTGCATATTTTTTAGCACTGATTACTGTAGTAATGTCACTGGTCCCCCCCCCCCCCCCCCAAAAGTGCCAAAAATGTCAGCCAGGGGTCCGATCTGTCTGCCGCAATGTCGCAGTCCCATAGTCAGTAGACGCAATAACTTTTGCGCAAACCAATCAAAATACAATTATTGCAATTTTTTTTACCAAAAATATGTAGCAGAAAACAAATTAGCCTAAAATGTAAAATGTATTTTTTTTTTTTTTTGGGAATGTTGTATAGCAAAATGTGAAAAATATTGATTTTTTTTTTTCATAATTGTCGCTCCAAAAAAAAGGGAAAAAAGCACATAAATTTTGTTTGGGTACAGTGTTGCACGACCGCGCAATTGTCAGTTAAATTCACGCAGTGCCAAGTTGAAAAAAGTGGCCTGGTCATTAAGGGGGCAAATCCTTCTGGTCTTAAAGTTGTTAAAGTGATTGTGAAGTCTCTCTCTTTTTTTTTTTTTTTTTTTTTTTTTTTTAAACCACAAACCGGTTATAATTACCTCCTCTGTGCAGTTGGTATTTGCACAGAACAGCCTGGATCCTCCTCTTCTTGGCTCCCTCTTTGCGGCTCCTTGCCCCTCCCTCCTATCGAGTGCCCCCACAGTAAGCAGCTTGCTATGGGGGCACCTGAGCCGAGCTGCAGCTCCGTGTGTCCATTCAGACATGGAGCTGTCGTTCGACCTCGCCCCCCCTCTCTCCTGATTGGCTCCAGCGGCTGTCCAAGTAAGCCAGCCAATGGCGCCGCTGCTGTGTCTCTGCCATTTAGGAGGGAGAGTCCTGGACAGCCGAGGGACTCGTGGACATCGCTGGACAGAGAAGGGGATCAGGTAAGTATTAGGGGGTGCTGGGGGGGCTTCTACACACAAAAGGTTTTTATCTTAATGCATGAAGATAAAAAACCTTCTGGCTTTACAACTCATTTAAAGCTTCTGGTCACCCCAGCCAGCACTGAAATTAACACTGTATGCCTCTGCAGTTTTTTCAAGCTGTAAAAAAGTCCAGTGTGTCCTCAGCTAAAAACTAAGACCGTTTGCCCATCAGAATTTTGCTATGGGCCCTCTTGATTTGTAGTTACGTTCCTGATACTGTAGTGCAGGGATGTCAAACTCCATTTCATTTTGGGCTGAATCAGCAATATGGTTACCCTCAAAGGGCCGGTTGTATCTGTAAGACTAAATGTCCAGAGCACCCCCAGCCCCCTTTACATCAGATGTCAATAGTCTCCCACACTCCTGTAAATCACCATGCACTCCCCCCCCCCCCCCCCTCCCCTTACCTTGTGCAGCTGCCGGGAAAAAAATGGGTGCGGAGCTGGAAAGCAGAAGGTGCAGGGTCTGGAGGAGGACCAGAGGAGGGTTGGAAACAGCTGCTGGAGTCTGCTGAATGCTGAGACCAGGGGAGGTGAGGGGGCGCTATGTCTGCACAGAGAGGTGCAGGATCTGTTGGAGGAGTTCTGTCCTAGGTGCCGCCTACTGCTGAGACAGAGGAGGAGAGGGCAGAGAGGGGACGCTCCGCGGTTGCAAAGGGAAGCGGAGGAGTTCTGTCGTTCTCTCTGCTGCCAACAGCTTAGACAAAGTGGAGGCAGAAACGAGGGGGTTGCTGCGAGGGCCAAATAAAATGGCCTGGAGGGCCAGATTTGGCTCTTGGGTGTTGTGCTTGACTCGTGCTGTAGTGTATATTGGGTCTAGCTAGTGCCATTTGAGAGCTGCGGTATATACCATAAGGGCTTGTGTTCAAGATCTATGTGTATCCTTGACTGCACTCTATCAGGACTGAAGTGGGCTCACTGAATGGCCAGCATAAGGCAGGGAACAGAGCAGTTAGGTTGATGTAGGAAGCTGTAAGTGGTAGAGTGATCTACCTAGGTATGCAATGTGACAGAGTGATCCACCTAGGTATGCAATGTGACCGAGTGATCTACCTAGGTATGCAATGTGACAGAGTGATCTACCTAGGTATGCAATGTGACCGAGTGATCTACCTAGGTATGCAATGTGACCGAGTGATCCACCTAGGTATGCAATGTGAGCGAGTGATCCACCTAGGTATGCAATGTGACCGAGTGATCCACCTAGGTATGCAATGTGACAGAGTGATCCACCTAGGTATGCAATGTGACCGAGTGATCCACCTAGGTATGCAATGTGACAGAGTGATCCACCTAGGTATGCAATGTGACAGAGTGATCCACCTAGGTATGCAATGTGACCGAGTGATCTACCTAGGTATGCAATGTGACCGAGGTGTGCAAGCCACAAGACCAGCTAAACAATCCTTTTGGAAGGTTCAATAGTAAACATAATATATTTTATTTCAACTTTTATATTTCGCTGTTTGCTGCACAAATAGCAGAGCAAAGTCTGATCATTCATGTGTTCAAATGTTCTGAAATCCTGCCAGGTAATGTTTATTTGGTATTGGCAAATTGTCTAAGCTCAAAATAAAACCCTGTTGACTGTCAGCCCGGTAATTGCCTTGGCTTGAACAACAACTACCTGTCCCACCCACCTACATTAAAAGCATCCAGTTGAAGCTGAACTTTGAGCAGATATAAAAGGCAGAAAATAATGTAGCTTTGTATTTCTGAATACATTATTAAGGCTCGGTTCACCCTGCCATGACCTGAAAGTGGTGCGACTTGGCGGCGCAACTTTGGGGCCTTTCACACAGGCTCTCCGCCGGGCGGACTCAGTTTTGCTCAGCGGGGATCGATCTGCTGAGCAGGCGGATGACAGCTCCATCTCCGCTTACTTTGTAGAGACAGATCTGTCAGATCCCCCCTCTCCTCTATGGGAGATCGCATAAAAATCGACCACCTGTTCGTTTTCATCCGATCCTCCAGACGGATGGAAAATAGGGTTTCCATCCGTCTGAATTTCACGGATCGGATGGCAGCGGGTGTCATCAGACATGTCACCGCTGACATCTGCTGCCCCATCGGGGTACATGGAGCATCAGATCAGGTCCACCTAAAAAACTGACAGGCGGACCTGATCGCTAAGCCCGTGTGAAAGGGGCCTTACAGTGCGACTTTGGCAGTGCAACTCTTGGCGATTTGCTAGCAATTGGAGTACAACTCGATAGATACGACTTTGATGCGACTTTCAGGAAATTCCTGGGTAATCTTCCTGTAATGTCTGATCCATATCAATATAGATGAGGATCAATTAGCTATAGCGTGTGAGTCAAGGCTGCTGCTACACCTTGCCACTGCAGTGAAGTGAATGAAAATGATCCTGTGATGATTTATCTTCAGGGCCCTAGCTTGGCACCCCCTTTCTCACTTTCTGTGTGTGCTAGCTCCTGTCCACTGACTCTCCACTGGAGTGGTCCTCTTCCTGGGCAGACCCCTGGCAAGCTTCCCGGTACTCATGGACACTGTTTTTTCCTGGGTCGCTCTGCCTTCACCTCCATACGTTGGCATACACTGGACCTCCTGGCTCAGCACCACACTTCTGGTCCACATGGCCGACCGGCTGTGACCACCTTCCTCAGCAAAAGGAGGAGAGACAGCCGTCACCTTCCTCCTGGGACCTGGCTTCCCGCCCAAAGACACCCTGTCACATGTGCCCTTGGCTTGTATAACGTATCCCAGGATGCACTACTGCCTGTGCCAACCCTCTGGGACAGTCACAAAGCCTGTGTGTCATTGGCTGGGTTTCCTCCACTGTCCAACAGGCTCCCCTATTGGACACAGTGGGGACACTCCCTCAGACCAAGCGAATCACACATGGACACATGTAACAGGCAGAACTACCGATCAGGCTCCTCTGAAAAGCAGATGGAGCAAATTATACTTAGCACCTACCTAGGAGGGTGCTACAAATATAATTGCACAGTCTTTGTACAATCTCTGTTAAATGTATCCTCATCTAACTTGATGGGCCCTTAACACTACATAATTGGCACATGGCTATCGCAGGGCCATACACTGCCCACATCTGTATATTTCTGCGACCGGTATGGCCAGGTGATTGCGATTAGCTGCAGGGCCTATACAAATCCATGACAGGTTGACCCTGTCCTCATATGTTCACCTATAATTGGGCAAAGAGTGATTACCTGCAGTTATGGACAGATGAGCAACCCTGTATGCAGACGCTCAGAGCTGGTTCATGTGTGCGTTGCATTTTTGCTGCATTACTTTTTTTGGCAGGTTTTAGGTGCGCTACCATTGAACTCTATTAGAACATGTATTTTGATGAAAGCACATCAGTCTTCATGCTGGATCCTTGAAGCTTTTATCAAAATGTGCGTTCTATAGGGTTCAACTCACACAGGTGTACTAAGGCCTACGCCTGTACGAAGACTGTATTTGTGTGCACAGGGATACATCCCTATGCAAGCAGTCCAATTGTCCAATGTCAGTTGGGACGCGTTGGCTGCATGGACACAGTCGATGCTCTCAGTTTGACAGTCAATGTGGGTGTGTGGCCTAGGAAGCAGACCATGTGCATTTAGAGCCATGCACCCACCGTGGAGGCCCTTGCACAGGTGTATTATAGTGTGTGCCCGTGTACACTACCTGCGTTCGGCGCCGTTCACTTGCACAGCAGTAAAATAGGGAATTGTGACTGAGTCCGTGTAGCCATTGCTTCCCAATTTACATGAATTGGAACTGCCTGCTCAGGGATGCACGGAACACCTGTGCAATGTGCATCCCCATGCGGGTAAACACGCACAGGCATACGCTAGTATGCCCCATGTGAACAAAGCCTTAGCATTCAGGGCCACTCCTCTGTCCCTGACCACAGGTAATCACTCCAGTTTGTTGGCCTGTAACTGATTTCTACAGGCCGAGGAGCCGCAGCTAATCACAATCACATGGCTGTACTTGCCACATAAGGCCCCTTTCACACAGGCGGACCGTTTAGATCTGCCTGTCCGTTTTTTTGGCGGATCTGAGCGGTCCCCCCATGCATCTCTATGGGGGATCGGATGTCAGTGGAGACATGTCCGCTGACATCCGATCCGTCAAATCTGGACGGATGGAAACCCTATTTTCCATCCGTCCAGAGGATCGGATCGGATGAGAACGGACCGACGGTCCGTTCCCATCCGATTTTCCCCATTGAGATGCATAGGGAACTGACAGCTGTGTCTCCGCACACAGCGCAGAGACACAGCTGTCATCCTCCTCCTCAGCGGGGATCGGCGGCTCGATCCCCCGCTGAGAAAAACGGAATCCGCCCGACGGATGGATAGTGTGAAAGGAGCCTAAATTCACTGATCTGGGTGGTGCATGGCTCTGGATTATCATGTGAATGATCCCTAATTGTAAAGGAGATTTTACAATCCTGTTGCTTTAGAATGGAACATCTACAACCCAAACCAACTGTATCCTCTTTCTGCCTGTGTGCTATGGAACGTTCTCCCACAGGTATGCACTTAATTCAGGAGTCCTGCACTGTCCCACCAACAATGAGGACAACCATCTCTAGTGGTACATGTCCCACGCTTCAGTGAAATACTGTTCTAGGCAGAGATGTAACATGTTTTTTATGGACGATCAGAAAAATATGAATGTGTTCAGCAGGAAGTGCCTGGATCCAATGAAAACCATCAGTATACCAAAAACATCAGTCACGGCGGACTTACTGCTTCAGCCAAGGTGAAAATATAATGGGAGCCTATAACTCAAAGTATTTTTTTACAGCTCGAGTTAGAACCATCTGGTAATACGTTCTGTTACTAAACCGTATTTGGCCTCCATTCATACCTGAGTGTTTTGTAGTGTGTTTCCCTACGGCTAACTATGCTCAACATGCAGAACTCAATTATTTGTAATTCTGCCTTTTTACACTTCTATTCTGGTTCACTTCTACTTTGTATGCCCTATGCTCCTAGAAATGCTTAACCAATTTTTGAGGGAAAAACAATAGTCTATTGGACAATTTTTGGCCCAATAGACTTCAGTGCCTGTAATTGCACAACATGTGCCTGAAGAACTCTTCTCCTCCTTAATGCAGGTCATACATGGGTCAAATTCAGAAAGCATTTTCTTTAGAAAGTCAGAAATTTAGTGCGTTTTGCAATCCGATGGGGCTGCCATTGATTGATTTAGAAATTCGACCAACTAAGTCTTTAACCAGTTCCGGACCGCCCACCACATATATACTGCAGCATGTACATATACATGTACGTGATTTTGTGTGTGCAAACTAGGGGGTGTGCGCACGCCGCTCCCGCTGTGATTGGATACAGCAGAAGCCAATCAGCGGGTCCAGTGGCCACGATGGCCACGGGAGCCGCCGATTGTTTGGAGGAAAGGCAGAATGGTGATCTGCCTATGTAAACCAGGCAGACCGCTGTTCTGTTAGGGAATAAAAGAGAGATCCTGTGTTTCAGCTTAGATTAAACGCAGATCTTTTAGTCCAGTGCATCCACTCTCCCACAGTTAGAAAGCACTCCCCAGGAGCATACTTAACTCCTTGATCGTCCCTGGTGTTAACCCCTTTCCTGCCAGTGTCATTTATACAGTAACCGTGCATTTTTTTTTTTTTTTTTTTTTTTAGCACTAGTCACTGTATTGGTGTCACTGGTCCCCAAAAAGTGTCACTTATGGCTCGTTTCCACTGAGCGGTACGGTTCAGTATGCAATTTTTGCCGTTTCCATTGTGAATGGTACCCCAATTCCGAACCGCACCACTTTTTTGGGACCCTTTCGTTGGGGTACCAAGCACATTAGTACCGTACCAACAGGGTGGAGCTACACTCTGCAGAACTTTGATTGGTTGACAGAGAATCGTCGATCACTGCTTTCCAGCTACATCACACCTATCATGAAAGGGTACTATTGGCGGTGGAAACGCAAGGTGTACCGTTCTGAACCGTACCGTACGGAACCGTACCGTACCACTCAGTGGAAACGAGGCATTAGTGTCAGATTTGTCAGCCGCAATGTCGCAGCCCCGCTAAAAATCACTGATCGCTGCCCTTACTAGTAAAAACAATAAAAACAAAAAGTCAATAAATCTATCCCATAGTTTGTAGACACCATTAATATTTGCGCAAACCAATCAACATACACTTATTAGGATTTTATTTGCCTAAAATATGTAGCAGACTACATATCGGACTAAATTGATGAAGATATTTGATTTTTTTTTTAAAATATTTCTTGGGTATGTTTTATAGCAGAAACTTTTCAAAATTGTGATTCTTTTTTTGTTTATAGCGCAAAAAAATAAAAACTACAGAGGTGATCAAATACCACCAAAAGAAAGCTCTACTTTTGGGGATAAAATAAGACATCAATTTTATTTAGGTACAGCGGCGCACAACCACGCAAATGTCAGTTGAAGCAACGCAGTGCCGTATCTAAAAAAAATTACCTGGTTAGGAAGGGGGTAAAACCTTCCGGAGCTGAAGAGATTAGTCACCTCATGTTGCTACAGAAAACCTTTTTCATGGTCCGGAATCTTTTTTTTCTTTCCAGGTCACAGCTCATGCACATTTCTTTTTTGATTTTATATTTCTCACACGATTCTCCCATCATTGATTAGAAGCTTGTTCGTTTTTCCAAAAATTTCCAGCATGCTCGATCACTCAAATTAGGTGTCTGCACAAAAATCTCCTGTTGCTGCAACCCACTAATTGTGCCAAATTCGTAAGAAAATTCTTAGTTACGATTTTCGTAAGAAAATTCTTTTGGAATTCGACCCATGTATGGCCTGCTTTAGATCTTCTCTCTTCCTCGTTTCCAGCCCAGGAAACAAATTCCTGGAGCTTCATTCATGTACAAAATTACTTGAAAAAAGAATGTAAAATACTTTATGCACTAAAAAAAATCATAATCACGCTTACACTTTGGTGTGAATTCGGGCTAAATCATCGTTATTGCTCATGGCTGAACATTGCATCACGTTGAAATGTGGCTGCATACGAAGTACATTTGCAATGACTGGGAGTCATTTTTGAACTGGTTGCAAGGTTACCGTGCTGCGCTACAATGTCTTTTGAGCCACACTGTGATTACAGGGAAAGCTAATGATATCATTTATATTATTTGTCTGTTTTTGATAGCAGTGATGCAAATAGGTAAGGGAAATGGTGATAATAGACCATTAGAATGGGCTGCCCTATGCGCAGAAATCTGCGTGAATTGCGCTTTTAAAATCATGATAGAGAACCTTTGCCACTACATGATATGTGAACAGGGCCTAAGAAGATGATTGCAGAACCTGGAGTCATTTGGTTCTTTTCTTGTTCAAGAGTTTTTTTTTTAAAAGAAAGAACAAATAGCATAACAAATGATACACATTTAAGAATACCATTGTGTTGCTTTGAGATTGGTACAGAGCATGGTTTAAAAAAATTCAACAACAATCTGTATAGCTGAGAAGGATACCACTAGATTTTACTGATTGAGTTATTCAAAAAACTGACCTTCAATGGTATATTAACATGGTTATCTAGCCACTGAGTGGTGATTTAGTAAACCACTATAAAGACATTCTATGTTATGCTGACATAGCGATGGTTACCTGAGAGATGAGGTATGGGAGGAAGGGAGTCAAGAGAAGGAAAGAGACCCGGAAAAGGGAGAAGGTAAGGAAGAAAGATTCCCGAGAATAGAGCAACCCCTTAAGGGGCATTAAAGGGGACATTATGTTGTGAGTCCTTTACCATGGAAGAAGTAGTTGTTCTTCAAAGCCTGGCGGAAGACCATGTGTAATCCATGGTCTCCATAGATTATCAAATTTGCCAAATTATCATTGTCTTTAGCTTCCATTTTAGCATGCAGCAAAGTGCAGTTCATTCTGTGTTTTTAGTCTCCTCTATGTTCAATGTGGGTATTTTCCATGCTTTGGCTATGGTCTGCTTCACGGCCATTAAGAGCTGGGTAAGTAGTTTGAATTGTTTTACGTGCTAAGGATTCCGGTTTCAGGTTTAGAAGGGCCGTCGCCATGTCTGGTGTGGGAGATGGTATAAACATCTTAGAGGCGAGCGTGAACACAGCTTTCCAGAATGCTTGTGCTATTGGGCAATTCCACCAGATATGGATATGTATATGTGTGCCCAGCTCTGAGCAACCGCGAAAACAGAGAACCAATTGATCAGGTGCAAACTTGGAGATTCTGGCGGGGACTTGGTACCATTGTGTAAGTACTTTGTAGGAGGCTTCCACCGAAGTGACATTTGAAGAGGATGATTTTGTTGCAGACCATATCTCAGACAATTCTGCCAAGTGTGGCCAAGGTTGTTTTTCCCATTTAGCAACATATGGGGGGGGACCTGCATCTGGTTTGGTAAGTAATTTAGAGTAGAGATGCAAGATCAGACCTCTAATGCGGGGATTCTGTATACATATATGCTCAAACTGGGAGAGTTGGTTCAGAGTAGCACCCCTTTATGTATGGGGTAAAAAAAAAATGGATTTGTAGGTAATGAAATATTTCTGATTTGGGGTAGGTCAAATGATTCACATGAGGTTGGGAAAGTTAGAAGAGATGTCGCTGGGACCATATTGTATAGGCAATTGAGGCTGGTATGGTCCAGGCCCGAAATGCTGCTGGGGATTCCCAGGCTGGGTAGAAGGCCGGATTCTTGAGAAGTAGTGGGTTGTGTGCAGGCTGTAGGCCATATGTGACTTTTTCACTATATCCCACAACGAAAGAGTGTTTTGTAATCGGGTTGGTTATGGATGTAGGAGCAGTTGAGTGTGGCCATAAATGATTGGATACTGATAGAGGGTGACAGTCCACAGATTCTATCGCAACCCCCAGGGGGATCTATTTGGTGGCATGGTATTTAGCCAAGTGTGCTAACTGTGCAGCCTTGTATTATGTGGCAAAATTGGGAAAGCCCAGGCTGTCGCGCAGTTTGGGAAGATATAAGGTGAGTTTGGCAATCTAGGTTTGACTGAGCCCCAGGTGAACATTGTTGCTCTCCGTTGTATTATTCGTAAAAAATGTGCAGGTACAGATATTGGGAGGACCCTGAACAGGTTTAAGAATTCGGGGAGTATGGCCATTTTAACTGCATTAATTTTCCTTAACCAGGAAAGTGGGAGGGATGCCCACTTCGTCATCAAGCCTGTAGCTTTTTTCAGCTTGGGAATATAGTTTGCTGCAAATAAATCAGAGATATTGGCAGTGAGTTGAAATGCGTAAGTAAGGGAGGTGGTTCGCGATCCACGTAAATAGTGACGCCGCTTGTGCCAAAAGTAACAACTTCGGTTAGTGAGATATTTAATGCTGTGGATTTTTGAATATTAACATAGACCTGAGATGGAGGCAAACTTATCACGAGTGTTTAGGAGGTTGGGGGCAGATACGTGTGGAGATAATAGGAATAGGAGGATATAGTCCACGAATAAGCACAATTTGTGTTGATATCCACCTAGTTTTATGCCTGTGATTGAGCGGTCAGTCCTGATACGATAAGCCAAGGGTTCAATAAATAGGGTGAATAAGAGGGGGGAGAGTGAGCACCCTTGATGCGTGCCTCTTCCTATATTGAACATATCCGATTTGTAGCCCGCATATTTTATATATGCCCTTGGCTCATTATATAATGCAGAGACCCATTGTAAGAAGTGAGGGCCGAAGCCCCATTTTCAGAGAGTGAAGTGCATATAGGACCCGGATATTGTGTTGAATGCTTTTTGTTGATGCAGGAAGGGATACAACATTTTTTGGTAGTGTGTGTTAAGAGGACCACTCTGCGAATATTGCCGTTAACTTGACGTACGGGAATGAACCCTACTTGATCGCGGTGAATAAGGTTCCAAAAACATTGTTTAACCTGAAGGTGATAATCTTAGCTAAAGGCTTAATGTCCAAATTCAGGAGTGAAATAGGGCGATAGTTTGAGCAAAGGGCGTCATCTGCATTTGGAGCATACATATGATCGCTGTTAGAGTTTCCTGTCTAAAGGATTGTCCTTTAAGGAGGGAGTTGAAGGCATTGGCTAAGACCAGAGACAAGGAATCTGAAAACATTTGAAAGTAGAGTGCTGAGAATCCATCCGAGCCGGGTCTCTTATTTAGTTTCAGCGATTTGATGGCGTTGGATACTTCATCAGCTGAGATCGGACTTTCCATCATATCAAGCTGTGCTTGAGAAATTGGTGGTAAAGATATATGCCGCAGAGATATTAATTTTCTCTTTCGGATGAGTATAGGGTAGCCAAATGGGATCTAAACTTCCTTAGAATCCTTACTGGGTTGCTGTAACATGTGTCTTTAGATACTTTAAGGCGTATGGGTTTAGAAGTTTTATGAAGTGATTTATGCATGCAGGCCATAAGAGTGTATTGTTTATTTGATTTGATATAGTAATTGTGACGGGATCTCTGTAGGGTTTTGTCTGCTGACTCCGTAAGGAACAGGTCAAACTCTAGTCTAACTTTTGTCTAGGTTGGCTTTCTGAGTCGTGGAAGGATCGTTTTGGAATGCTGCGTAGCATGCGTTGAAGTCCGATTCTAACTTACGACTGAATGCTTTGCATTCACGATTAAAGAGTGCCACTTGCCGTAGACAGGTGCTTCGGAGAGCTGGTTTGTGTGCTTTCCACAGAGTGAGCGGTGACACATCAGGGGTTGAGTTGTGCGCTAGGTATTCTGAAAGGGCGCGTTTTGATATCTATCCGATGGGATGGGGTTTTTTTTTTTAGTAAGGAATCATTAAGACATCAAGTGGGGTCATGTGTTTTTAGGGACAGGAGACGCTATACCGGTACATACTGCACCGTGGTCTGACCATGTGACGGCTATGATCATAGATGCCAAGACTTCAGGCAACATACCGATGGTTAGGAACACAGGGTAATAAGTGAAAAGGTGGTATTGTGGGGGTGTGAGCAATACGTAGCATAGTTTTTGGTCGGATTCATCTCCCGCCAAGAGTCCACTAGATTGTGTTTCGCAAGTAGTTGTGAAAAGTTTATTAGGGCTCCCAGAGGGGAAAGCTGGGGACTTGTCCAGGAAAGGAAAGAGGACTTGGTTTGAGTCACCCCAAATTATTACTGTTCCTATTTTATGGGTATATACCACCTGAAAAAGATGTGAGAGAAATTACATAGGCCCTTTTTATTAGGGGCATAGTATGACACTATTGTAACAGCAGAGTATAAAAGATGGCCTGTAAGGATCAAAAATCAACCCTCTGGGTCTTTGATCTTGTTTAAGATTGTGAATGGAGTGGTGCGGTGGAAGGCTACAAGTACCTCGCACTGTTTAGTCGAGGCAGAGGTTGTGTAGACTTGTTGATACCTTGAGCTGAAATATTTAAGGGTGGATTGTGTGGTGAAGTGCATCTCTTGAAGGCACAAAATGTGAGCCTTCAGAGAGGCTAAGGTGCGAAAGGCTTTGGTACATTTTGTGTGGATTATTAAATCCCTGAACATTCAGGGATAGAATATTTAAGAGGGCCATGAGACTGTAGGTTTCTGATGTATGGCGTCTAGTGACCTTGAGCAATTTAGCGGGTGATCTATTCTTGGGGACTAAAGAGAAAGGTGGGTAGAGAAAAAAAGACGATCTGAAAAGAGATAAATGTAGTGAACATTAAGTGCAATATGAAAAACCTGTACCTAAACCTAACATGACCGTTGGGAGGAGAAAAAGTCTCCCACCAAGGTTGAATTGCCCACCATCAGGAGCCCCATATTAAGGTGAGACTGCCGAGGGTAGCGGTTGGGAGAGCATGGGACATCCCAGGAGGGTACAGGAAACCACATACTGATAAACATTGTATATGAGGAGCAAATGATACCCATTGATACCCATTGATCGCAGTACTCCAGTGTGGGGACCTAATTAGGGAACAGTGCGGATCAGAGGGTATGTGGATTGAAGGGGAAGCGACAGCTGCTTAAAACCTTTAAAGGAACAAGCTTTAAAGACTATAACTCGGTAATGATTATGAAACTATGTAGGAACATCTGAGGTTGTTCGACAGATATGGCAATATGGTAGGGAACTTAGTGGTAGTAATTTGCCTTCCTCATACTGGGGGTGAGGATAATAGTTCTCCATGGTATCCTCCATTAGTAAATGGAGGGGGAATTTTTTCCTCCTGCCAAAACCACAAGGAACAGGGGGTAATAACCAGAAATTTACGCAGTTTACAATACTTATGGGTAAGGTTGAGGACCTTAGAGTCATTCCTGAGAAGGGGTGGTTGGTCGACTGGGTAAGGTTGGCGGTTACAACCACGTATTTGAAGTGTAACGCATGGCATGTTAAATCTGTCAATTAATTTAATCTTCAGGATCCCGAGCTGGGGAGATGAAGCGCCCTCGCTTGTAAGAGTTGTGACGACCAATCTATTCAGAAGGGTTTGATGGTTTGCGTGGGGAACATGATGCTCATCTGCAGCGTGAACTCTGTGCCCTGTGGGGTTTCCACCAGATGTAGGTTCTGGAGGGTGATCTGCAGATCTTCAGCAGATCGACAAATGTGTTTGGCCCCTTGGTATGTAAAACGCACAGAAAAGGGGAAGCCCCACTGATGAGAGATTTGTTGTCGCTGCAGGATTTGAAGCAGAGGTTTCAATGCCCATCGTTTATTGATGGTTAGTAGAGACAGGTCGGTGAATATTTGGTAATTATGCTCCTGAAAGTTTAGAGGCTGTTCAGCTCTAGCTGCGGCCAAGAGCTGTTCCTTTGTATGGTAGTAATGAAACTTAGCAATGATGTCACGGGGTGGTCCCTCAGACTTTTAGGAGTTAAAGCCTGATGAACTCTGTCCATCTCCAGGCATTCTACTGGGATGGCCGGTTGTATTTCCTGAAATAAGGCCAGCATTGTAGCTTGCAGGTCTATTACAGATTCAGGAATACCTCTATGCACAAGTTAGAGCATCTTGCTTGATTTTCGTAATCTTCCAATCGGGATTGCAATACAAGGTTTTCTTACTTAAGGTTTTCCATCTCTGCTGTATAGTCCTGCGTATAGTTCTCTATATCATCAACCCGTGTTTCGAGTTCTGCCATATGTGTTCCCAGCTCTCTGATCTCTTTTGTGAGGCTGTTAGTTATGTGGTCCGAGGTTTACTTTAGTGCTTTTTGGAACATGCATTTTATCTAGAGGTGTTGACTTTGTTGATCTTCTGGCGCTTTGTGTTGTGGCTGAGGAGGATGATGGTGTCGGTGCCATCTTGGCTGAGGCACGAGCCTCAGCCAAGTGCATATTTGATTGATTTTGTCCTCCCCTTCAGACGAGGTCCGCTGAGCACCATGCCGCTGTGCTGGGGCACCGCTCCAGGCTCTGCTGTGGGAGTAGTGAGCTGGTGTCACTCGGGCTTCCTCTGTGCTTCGGGTTTGTTTGATCTCCGGGAGCAGAGCTTCAGTCAGACATGACTGTCTGATCGGCTCAGCATGCGCCCCCCGGAGTAATTTGGTTTTCTACCCTTCAGTCTTGCCCAACATCATCGTGAAAAGTCTGATTTAATCTGTGCAAAGAATTACATAAAAGTAAACCACTGGACCACTTAGCTATGTTCTCATCAGACGATATAACTAATGCTCATTTTGCCTGTGTTTTTACACACACTGGCTTGGGGAATATTGAAGCTCAGTGGGCCTAGAATGCTATAAATGAACAGGTGAATGAATAGACACAACATTTGCCCTGACTCGCCAGGACTGAGTGGGAATAAACACAAACCTACTGATGATTTCCTTCAGATGGTTTATTTTGATGGACACCACTATGACTGACAGACCAGACCAATAATCCAGGTATTGAGTTCTAGGAACAGCACTCAGAAATTGGATGTTGACACACTTCTAAACAAGAACAGGCCTTTACTTTAGTAAAGCTTGTGAAAGAAGACTGCATGTGTCCCACACATTACTGGATCTAACTGCAGCACTGTGATGAGAATGTCGTGTACTGGAGATTGCAGTAAACTGAACTCAAACACTCCCATGTGTGATCAGGCCATGATGACTGTTCCCTCTAAGTGTGGGTTGTGGTGTCATAGAAACTTCAAATTGCACAATGGTCTTCTAAATAATTCTCTGACCTTGTAAGAAAGGTGTATGATTTGTTGTCAGGGGAAAAAAAAACTATTGTAGTTTTTGATTCATTGCAATGTCAGACACAAAAGATGTTAGCTGAAGCATGTTTTTAGTCTTCTGACTTATATAGGTTAAGTCATCAGTGAATAAGGGATACAGATCATTGCACACATAGAAAATAGTACTGGACGTTTTTACTGGTCATTGTCTAGTTATGGATTTCTTTTTTTTATTTGTGTAAGTTGGTAAACTTCCAGCAAACACTGACATTACAGAACCAGACATTTTAGGTTGTACTATAGCGCTAGTTTGAGAAACAGGATGTAGACGTAGTCTGCCATTTTTATACATGGACACCAATATTTCCTTAGTAAGGTCTCCATTTACCATGCTGTAGAATAGGAAGGGAAAATGAAACATGTATACCGCCATATGAGCTAAGGCAGGGGCTAGTCACCTATTGTAAGGGTAATTTCTGTGTGTGTGTGTGTGTGTGTGTGTATGTATGTATGTATGTATGTATGTGTGTGTGTATATGTATGTATATATATACAGGGCTTTTTTTCAGCGGGAACGCAGTTCCGGCACCTCCAGCACTGAATGTATGTAATAGAAAGGGGTGCGTGGTTTGCTACAGTGTCTGTTGATGCTGACAGATCTATTGTTGCTGGAGGAGATATATTTTTGCGGGGGGTTATTGTTGCTGGGGGGTCTACTGTTGCTGCTGGGGGACCTATTATTTCTGGAAGGGATCTATTTTTATTGGGGGGAAGTCTATTGTTGCTTGTGGCAGATCTATTGTTGCTGGGTTTGGTCTTATGTTGCTGGGGGGGGGGGTAAATTGTTGCTGGGAGGGATTTTCTGTTGAGGGAACAGTTTATTGTGTCAGCCTTCTGGAGGGTCTATTAATGCGGTCTACAAGGAGATCTGTTGTTGCTGCTGGGGGTCTTTTGTTCCTGTGGGTGGTCTATTGTTGCTAGTGGGGTCTACTGTTGCTCAGGGGGTCTATTGTTTTTGGCTGCAGGGGATCTATTATACTGCTATTCTTGGTATTATTAACACATTCTATACAAATTACCTAGTATCACAAAATAATACTTGGTTCTGTATTCTCTAAAAGGGGCGGTACTGGGAGGTGGGAAAGGGGTGGAATCAAGGAAAGGAGGAAGGTAGGGGGCGGAGACAAGTGTAATTTGGAAAGGGGGAGTTCCTGCACCTATTCTCTGAGAAAAAAAGCCCTGTATATGTGTGTATATATATATATATATATATATATATATATTGTCCGGAGACATTTCCTTCCCTCCTCCGGTTTTATTATTTGATACACAGATTGAGTTTATTTACACTCTCTGTTTATTACTTTTCTTATAATGTATATTTATTCTAGACACCCTTTTGTGCATCCGCTCCTGAGGAAGTAGCTTGGTCTACAAAATGCATCGAGCAATATGATGCCATTTCTGTGCAGAATATACCTACCTAATTTTTTGTACTACATTCATTTCCCATGATTTACCGATTCTTCCAAACATCAATATTGTAATGCATTCATTTGTATCACAGTGTTTCATGTTGTTGGTTTATGACTCTGTTGGTGATATGTTTTTTCCATTATGCTATTCTATTGACAATATGTATTTTATGCATCACATGCTATGGCAGCCGCAATAAACTTGCCATTTTATTATACTCCTCATCTTTGGCCCATTTTTTGAATTGCTCCTCATTCAAAGTCCCAACCCTCCTTTATGTCTCATTGAACCAGGGATGGAGACATTCTACATGTCTCACTCAAGTCCCAAACCCCCCTTTTTATGTACATTTGTAGAGAAACTGGGGGTAAAATAAGCTCTTTCGCTGGTGGCACTAACATTAACGCCCAGCGTTGGTGTCTGTGGCTGCAATAATAAGCCCCAGCGCTGGTGTCTGTGGATGCAATAATCACCCCCCCAACGCTTGGGTCTGTGGCTGCAATAATCACGCCAGTGCTGGTGTCTGTGGCTGCAACAATAACTCACAGCGCTGGTGTCTGTGGCTGCAACAATAACTCACAGCGCTGGTGTCTGTGGCTGCAATAATTAACCCCCAGCGCTGGGGTCTGTGGCTGCAATAATAACCCGCAGTGCTGGGGTCTGTGGCTGCAATAATAACCCACAGTGCTGGGGTCTGTGGCTGCAATAATAACCCCCAGTGCTGGGGTCTGTGGCTGCAATAATAACCCCCAGCGTTGGTAAAATCACTCAGTATTTGTGTTTGTCATCTCTGTAATGACCCCCAGCATTGGTATTGGTCCCTGCAGTAATAATCCCCATTGGTGTCAGTGGCAGCAGTATTAACACCCATCAATATGTGCAAATGGCTACAGAGAGCCTGAGGGCTGCATTAACGCTCTGTGTTCTGCACCAGTGGAAGAAACAATAATCCCAACACCTAGTTCCCAGTGCTAGTGGCCATCATCCCTGGTCAATATATATACAAAAAGAATCCCCAATGATGTGGGACTGTGAATGCCACTAGACACTGTATATTGTGGTTAAAATATTAAATTATTATTTAGATCAAAACATGAACAGAAAATACAAACAAAATTGAAAGACGTCAACATTACATACAAATCGGGGCATATAAAAATCGCATGCAATTGACAGACCATGTACCAGACCACATTGAAGACGCTCAGGTGCACAATGTTCTGCACCAGGGCACCAATGTAACACACTGCACTGCAGAATGTCCGAATGTTGCATTACCGAAAAAGGTAATGTGCAATTTTAGCTGCTTGGGCAGCCTATTCAAAATTCATAGGCTGATAAGAGGGGACATCTTCCAATAAGAACTCTAGTTCTAGTGACCTGGGCCCCCCAAGGAATTATCTTAATTTGCAGGGATTTCCCCTCACTTCCAGTTTTGACTATGGGAGAGGAAGCAAAGGTAAATCTCCAGAATGGGACACAGATGGCAAAAAAGAAAAACGCACAGGGGTTGGAACCCTCCCTAACTCTATCAAAAAAATAAAAAAAAGTTTTGCCTATAGTTCTACTTGAACATTGCACATTATTGGCATTTTAAATCTGAACTTCAGGCAGCCATATAAAATGAATTAATTGTGCATCTCTGTATTTATTAAAACATTATTACAAGCAGTGTAGATACCTACATTGGACCATGTCAGCAGAGCTCAGATCGGGACAGAGGG
Source organism: Pelophylax lessonae (assembly GCF_965119305.1). Lineage (NCBI taxonomy): Eukaryota > Metazoa > Chordata > Amphibia > Anura > Ranidae > Pelophylax > Pelophylax lessonae. The sequence continues at coordinate 119,024,677 of NC_138772.1, forward strand.
GCAGGGTTAGGCGAGTTGCATGCAAATGGTGTTGAATAAGAACATGCTATTAAAAGGAGAGAAGGTCATCTGTCTCCTGTTTCTCCTCCTTTCACTGTCTAACTAAAACAAGACCTACAAGTGCTGCAGTAGAAAAAAAAAGGTCTCCTCCTATGCCAGACAGGGCTGTGCTTCGTGCCAGAGCTGTGTAAATCTCAGTAATGTATAGACCGACCTAAAAATCTTTAGGCAGATAAATTGATACCGATTCATTATAAGTATTTCATCTTTGCATTTAGTTGCTTGCCTGAAAATTAGCGTTTTTTAACCAATTTTGGACTGCTCATGTTGCTGCTACTGCAACAAGGTCGTGGCAGCCCTGGGTCCACCCTCTCTCGGCGGCGTGCGTGCGCCACCGGAGGCTCGCTCCCGCTGTGTTTAGGCACAGCGGGAGTCGGGCCAGGGGAGGAGATGCGGTGATCACTGCCGCTCTTCCCCGATTGTCAGGGAAAGAGTGAGAAAATCTGTCCGCTTGTGCAAACAAAGTGGGCGGACCTCCTCTGTGACAGTCAGGGACAGATCACAGGATTCAGCATAGCTGAACCTGCGATCTGTGTCTGTGTCACACAACCCCCTCCCCCCACACACGTCAGTAAGCATGAGGCACAAATTTAACCCCTTGATCACCAACAGTGTTAACCCCTTCCCTGCCAGTGTCATTATTACAGTAACAGATTACTGTAGTAATGTCGCTGGACCCCCAAAAGTGTCAAAAATGTCAGGGGTCCGATTTGTCCGCTTCAATGTCCCAGTCCCCGCAAAAAATCGCAGATCGCCGCCATTATTAGTAAAAAAAAAAAAAAACTATAAAAATGACAAATCTTTCCCGTAGTTAGTAAACGCGATAACTTTTGCGCAAACCAATCAAAATACGCTTATTGTGATTTTTTTTTTTTTTTTACCAAAAATATGTAGCAGAAAACAAATTGGCCTAAAATGTTAAAAAAATTTCATTTGTAATTTTTTTTGGGGGGGAATGTTATATATCAGAATGTGAAAAATAACGGAAAATCTATATCAATACTTACCGTAATTTTCCTTTCCTGATAGAATTCCATGGCAGCACACGTATGGGTAGGCTCCGCCTCCTCTCCTACCCTATAGGACCCCACTCCCATAAATTTTTGCTCCAAGCCAGGAGCCGTGTTCCATATATAGACTACTCCAGCAGATGGGAGGGAACTCCTGCTGCCATGGAGTTCTATCAGGAAAGGAAAATTACGGTAAGTATTGATATAAATTTTCCGTTTTCCTGACAGACTCCATGGCAGCACACGTATGGGAAATAACTAGCCATACACACCCGGGTGGGCAACTGCTGGTCAAACAGAAATAGGTTTAATTTGCACCGTCAACAGACAAAATTTTTAAACCAAAATCAACTGAGGATAAAGAAGCAGGTTCAACACAATAGTGTGACATGAAAGTGTTAATTGAGGACCATGAGGCCGCTCTGCAAATGACATCTGGTGCAACATGAAGGGAAGCCGCCCAAGACGTAGAAATCCCTCTGGTGGAATGAGCCGTCACCACTTCCGGAGGAGCCAGTCCCTTGGCTCTATATGCCCACTGGATGGTCTGAACTATCCAGCTAGAAATTGTTCTGGAAGAAGCCCTCTTGCCTCTGTTCTTTCCATAAAAGAGAACAAATAGATAGTCTGACTTGCGAAAGGAAGCTGTGAACTTCAAGTATGTTTGAAGGACTTCGCCCACATCCAACGGATGGGTACTCTGGTCATCTTGAGACTTGAATGTAGGTAAAACAATCTCTTGGTTGACATGAAAAACTGAATTTACCTTCGGATTGGACCCTAGCATAGGGACCAGGACAACCCGATCAGGAAAAAATGTCAGAAAAGGTTCTTTGCAACCCAGGTCACTAATTTCAGAGACACGTTTAGCCGATGTGATGGCTACTAAAAAGGCCGTCTTCATAGACAGATTCTTAAGGAAGAAGGAATCTCCATGTTCCAAAACTGTTGTTGAGAGAAACTCAAGGACTAGTGGAAGGTCCCATTTGGGGAACCTGGGTTTCCTGGGAGGTCTCATTCTTGACGCACCTCTGAAAAACTGCCGGACCAGAGGATGTTTTGCCCATGAGGTCCCCGTGAAGGCAGAGATTGCTGAGATCTGTACTCTGAGAGAGCCAACAGCCAGAGATAGGTCTAAGCCTGTCTGGAGGAACCCCAGAATGTGATGGATCTTAGGATTAGTGATGGAATCGGACTCATTAGACATGTAATCCTCAAACTTAGACCAGATCCTCTCGTAGACTTTGTTGGTGCCCGGTCTCCTGGCACTCATCATTGTGGACATTGCCGCACTTGGACAGCCAAGAGCTTTTAGTCTTTCCCTCTCAAGGACCATGCCATGAGATGTAACTGCGCTGGACATGGATGCAGCACTGGACCCTGAGATAGAAGGTCCGGCCTGAATGGCAGGGGAACAGGATCCCGAAAGCTCAGTTGGAGCAGCAGAGGAAACCAGGGCCTCCTTGGCCAAAACGGAAGAATTGCTATGACTTCTACCCTCTCTCTCCTGAGTCTCTGCAGGAACTTGAATATCACTGGGACCGGGGGAAAAGCGTATGCTTTGTGGAACTTCCAGTGGTCCGTCAGAGCATCTACCCCGTAGGCTTGGGGGTAACGCCATCTCGAGTAGAATTTCGTCAGTTTGGCATTGTTTGGAGAGGCAAACAGGTCTACCTCCGGAAGAATCCCCAGAGAGATGACCCACTTGAAGGTTTCTGGATGAAGAGACCATTCGTTGTTGTCTAGATTGGTTCTTGACAGAAAATCTGCCTGAACGTTCTGGACTCCTGGAAGATAAGCAGCTGATAGATTGGAAAGATTCCGTTGGGCCCATGCCATGATCGGTTTCACTTCTTCCAGAAGGGAGGAACTGCGGGTGCCCCCTTGCCTCTTGATATATGCGACTGCCGTCGTATTGTCTAGCCGTAGAAGGACCGAGGACCCTTTCACCAAGTGACGGAAAGCCATGATGGCACGAAAAGCTGCCCGAAGCTCCAGGACATTTGAGACCAACCCGAGGGTGGGAAAGTCCCACCTGCCCTGGGCCACCTCTGACAGGCAGTGCGCACCCCAGCCCGTCTGGCTGGCATCCGAGGTCACAACGATCCAAGGAACGGGAACGATCGAATGACAATTCAGGAGATTTTCCCGTTGTAGCCACCAAGACAGACTCGCCCTCATAGAGGATGTTATCCGTACAGGAGTGTCTGGATTCCCAGAGCTCCATTGGCGGAGGAAACCGATTTGAAAGGGCCTCATCCTCCACTGTGCCCACTTGACCATGGGGGCCGTGGAGACCATGGTCCCTATTATTTTCAGACACTGTGATGCCCGAAGATAAGGAGTTGACATTGCCGGTTGTATTCTGCTGCGGATCACCGGAATCTTCTCCACTGGAAGAGAGATGGTGCCTCTGGAGGTGTTGAAGAGTGCCCCCAGGAAGATCAAGGATTTTGTCGGATCCAGATGGCTTTTCTCCAGATTCAAGAGCCACCCGAATTCTTGAAGGGTGGAGATTACCTGAGATCTGTGTTGCAGAATCTGTGCTTGGTCTTGAGAAAGAAGAAGCAGATCGTCTAAGTAGTGAAACAGTCGGATCCCTTTCGATCTGATCAGAGCTACAATAGCCAGTAAGATCTTTGAAAAGACTCGAGGTGAGGTGGTAAGCCCGAAAGGGAGACAGGTAAACTGGAGATGCACTTGACCCACGGCAAAGCGAAGAAACTTTTGTAGTTCTGCTGCCACTGGGACATGGAAATAGGCATCTTTTAGATCTATGGAGATCATCCAATCTTCTGGTTGCACCACTTGGCGGATAGTGAAGAGTGTCTCCATCCTGAACCTCTCTTTCTTTATGAAAGAGTTCAGATGAGTCAGGTCTATGACCGGTCTACAAGAACCGTTTTTCTTTAGCACCATGAATAGAGGTGAATAAAGGCCTTGAAACCTTTCTTCGGCCGGAACTGGGATGACAGCACCTTGAGAGATCAGGGAATCTACGTATGACAGAAGAATTGACTTCTTTTCTTCCACGCGAGGTAGAGCCGTAGGGATGAACCGCAGAATTGGAGTTTCTTCGAAAGACCAAACGTGACCATGAGACACAGTCTTGACGGTCCACTGGTCCGTAATCGAGGCTGCCCAAACGTGCGCAAACTGACGTAGACGAGCGCCTACTCGCAACGCTTGAGCAGGCCTGATATCAAAAAGACTTTGTGGTCTCCCGACCACTAGAAGGTGTTCCCTTGTTGAACTTCTGACCTGTAGGTTGAGATCTTTTCCAATTCTTTCTGAACTCACGTCCAGGCCTGTAAGAGCGAGCTTCTCTGGATCGATCCGAACTTGGTTTGTGCTGAAATCTTCTGTGGTCAAACAAACGGCGATCCTGAGGGAGGAAACCTGATTTACCACCAGTGGCACGGGTAATGGCACTGTCCAGCTTGTTGCCAAAAAGGGACGCACCCTCAAACGGAATCCTGCACCAGGCTTGTTTGGAAGCAGGATCGGCCAGCCAGGGACGTAACCATAAAGCACGTTTGGCCGTGACAGAAGAGAGCATGACCCGCGCCACCAGGCGAATGATATCAATGGAAGCCTCTCCCAAAAAGGCCGTTGCTAACCTTAGTTCATACACAGCCGAGCTTCTGGCTGCTTCTTCTGAGACACCTTTCAGTGTGGTCTCCACGTTATCTACCCAAGCCTCCATAGCTTTGGATGTGGCTGCAAGGGCTAGGGCTGGCTTGCAGGTCATACCAGCTAACAGATCTTTTTGAGATCCGTATCAATTCGTCTATCCAGACCATCTTTAAATGAGACGGAATCTTCCAAAGGTAGAGTAACGTGTTTGACTAGCCTCATCAAGGCTGCGTCTATTGTAGGTGCAGAATCAAGATGCTTCACTTTGTCGGTCTTAAAAGGATATAACCTGGAAAATTTGGACGATAAGGAATTCTTTCTTTCAACTCCATGCCATTCGTCTGTAATGATTTCCCCCAGCTCACTCAGAAAAGGGAAATGATCCCGTTCTTTCTTGAGATGTTTAAAGTAATTCTTCTGTTTTGCTGGGGAGTCTGCTGGCTCTTCCCATTTTAACGCCTCTTTTACCGCTCTCACTAGCGGAGAGATCATGGCAAAATCAAAACCTGAACTTTGGTCTTCTAGGTCATCCTCACTTTCAGAGGAATCCGAGAAGCGACTAGGCTGGGAAGTGCCCGGCTCTACGTCTTCCCTCTGAGGGAGAACTGGAGTATCAGTTGTATGACCAGACAGCCGGTTGGAATCCCAATCCCTTAAGGATTCTTGCACGATCCGCCTGACCAGGGTTTCCACTGGTGGATCTGGGACTTGTTTTTCCTTGATTGCCCGAGAATAGCAGGCATCACACAAGGATCTATCCTCAGGGACTACAGCCCTACAACCCCAGCAAGATTTGTGTGCGGGGCGGTCAGCATGTCGGGAAGACCGGCTTGGACAATCATCATGGCGCCTAGACCTAGACCTGGATCTATGGTGCCTGGATTTGGATGATGCATGGTGATGGCCTGAAGGTGATCTATCCTTTGATCCCGATGCAGGACGTTGGTCAGACCTAAAAGGGCTGAAAACAAAGGAAAGAAAAGCTCAGGCTACAGTAAGCCAGCTGGCAGACAAGCGAGAGTTAAAAGCTAAAGCTCACCTGTTGCGCAGGGACTGGCCACCGGGGGGCGGTGAGGCATCCATTGCAAATCACAGCGAGATAACCTGCAATAGGAAGGATGTAAGAACTCAATCTTACCTTCCCATAGCCGCCTTTCCCCTCCCCCATTCAAGCAGGACTGACCCAGCACAGGACTTACCAAACACAGGCAGAGACACAGCGTGGGGAGGCCGCCGCAAAAGCCCACAGACATCCCAAGAATGACAGCTCCATCAGCTGTTTAAATTTCCCGGGAGCCGTAAAGCCACGCCCCCCCCGACGCCACCGCGTCATGGAGGACCGGAAGTGGCGTGCGCACATGCGCAGACCACTTAGGAACCAAGCCTCGCAATGAACACCCAACTGGGAATCAGGAGGCAGGGGGAGGAGCCGAGAGCGACGGCCTGGAACGCAGGAGCGCTCCAGCCGCCATACTAACCAGGAAGCAAAACGATATAAAGTATAAAGTAAGCAATACATTACCACCAATACCGACAGAAGGACCTGGAACGCTCCTCAACCGGAGACTAGCGTGTGCGTCAGGGCATAAGGGCCTCCCGCTAGTAGCAAGGACGTTTGGCCAAGCGATGCAGCCCACCTCTCATTCAGGATTTATGGCATCTTCCGGCATCATTTCAAACTGCCCGGGTCCACCCAGTAGTACTGAGATTGCTGGACTAAGGTAGAAAGGCATCATCCAGGAAAGCCACACGCCACCAGGTATGTAAGAAAACGCATCCTATAAGGTAAGACTTCTCTTGCGGAAGGAGGACAAAAAAGGAACACGGCTCCTGGCTTGGAGCAAACATTTATGGGAGTGGGGTCCTATAGGGTAGGAGAGGAGGCGGAGCCTACCCATACGTGTGCTGCCATGGAGTCTGTCAGGAAATTGTTTTTTTTTTTTTTTTTTCAAAATTGTCGCTCTTTTTTTCCAAAAATTAAAAATCGCACAGGGGATCAAATACCACCAAAAGAAAGCTCTATTTGTGGGGAAAAAAAGGACATAAATTTAATTTGGGTACAGCGTCACACGACCGCGCAATTGTCCGTTAAAGTAACGCATTGCCGAATCGCAAAATATGGCCTGGTCAGGAATGGAGTAAAATCTTCCGGTCTTAACCACTTTAACACTGGAGGATTTTGCTGTCTTACGTCCAGGCCACTTTTTGCGATTCGGCGCTGTGCTACTTTAACTGACAATTGCGCGGTCGTGCGACGCCGTACCCAAACGAAATTTATGTCCTTTTTTTCCCATAAACATTGCGGTGGACAGATCGGATCCTTGACTGACATTTTTGACACTTTTGGGGGTACCAGTGACATTACTGCAGTAATCAGTGCTATATATATGCACTGTTACTGTAAAAATGACACTGGCAGGGAAGGGGTTAATTTTATTGGCGAGGGAGGGGTTAATGTATGCCTGGTGCTTACTAACGTGTGGGGGGGGGGGGTGACTGAGTGAGTCAGGGACAGATCGGATCTTCAGCTATGCTGAACCATGCTATCTGTCCCTGCCTGTCACTTAGGAGATCCGCCCGCTCTGTTTACAGAAGCGGGCGGATCTCCAAACTAGATTCCCCGATGATCGGGGAAGAGCAGCGGCGATCGCCGCTGCTCCTCAACTGGCCCGACTCCCGCTGTGACTGAACACAGCGGGCGCGAGCCTCCGGCGGTGCACGCGCGCGCCGCCCACAAGGGGCGGAGTCCAGCGACGTAGGTCTACGTCGTTGGACGATAACGAGCCACATTGCTGCAGTAGCAGCAATGTGAGCGGAGTTAAAGTGGTTAAAAATACGCTTTTTTTTTTTTTTGTCAAAAACATGTAGCTAAATACATTTTGGCCTAAATAGATGACAAAAATTTAATATATTGGATATTTTTTAACTGTCAAAGTAGAAAATGTCAATTTTTTTGCAAAATTTTCGCTCTTTTTTTATTAATATCGCAAAAAATGAAAAGCGCAGAGGTGATCAAATACCACCAAAAGAAAGCTCTGTTTGTGGGGAAAAAAGGACGTAAATTTAGTTTGGGTACAGCATTGCATGACCGTGCAATTTGTCAGTTAAAGTCGCGCAGTGCCAAGTTGAAAAAAGTGGTCTGGTCATTAAGCAGGAAAATCCTCCGGTCTTAAAGTGGTTAAAATCCTGTTAATAATAAATTATGGTGATCTACAAATCTTGAAAATATGTTAAGTTTTTTTTTTTTTTATTTGTCCTGTTTATGCAGCTTGATTTGTTCTTCAAGCTTTTACAATCTAAACACATTCTGTAAATTTAAGTTGCTTTAGAGTTAATCCAGTATGCATTGTGGAACCGTACTTTTCCAGTGTGCTTTGTAATAGGATCTCCAGTGCAGCAGATGCAGAGCCTTTCATGTGGAACAATAGTGTGTGGCCAGACCCAGCCCTGCCTGCCCTCCTCTGTATAATTTCACTCTGCTCATCTACCTAGAGCTGGAAAGAAAACAGAGTGCGGTTCATAGTTGCTGATTTCAGGATGTTCATATAAAGAGGGTGCGGTTGTATATGTGCCAGAAGTTGAACTGTGTTGTTCAGTGCTGTAATCATAATTCCGCTCCTTTCTATGAAAGTAACAGGCCAAAAAAAAAAAAGGCACTCTTTAATGGACAGCTTTGTCTGCTTGTAGATAAAAATATAAAATGAAAATTCAACAGAAAATTGATGCTTAATGCTTGTTTTGATTTGATCATCACTAGTAATATGTGGTCTTTTGCTAAAATATTGCACATAATATGTATAGCAAAACTAGCTTAGCTAGGCCTCGAGTGATTGCAAATCTCAGACATGAAATCTGAACAAAGTTTATCCCGCTATAGTGTGTACTTGTCTCAATTCAGAGCACAAAGTGTCATTTCTCTCTGCTACTTAGTTCCCCTACTATCTGCATGAGTCACTTCTGACAACATTTTCTGACACCAAGAGATACAATGGTGACAGGGGAGCGAGCTCCAGTACACTGCCTGTGAATGATAGCCTCAGTCTTGTTCCTGTGTGCTGTTTCTTCCCTCCAAGCAGCTCTCAAAGCACTCCTCACTGAGCTCTGCAATGTTATTCCTGTTCTCTGCCCGCTGCTTTCTGGAAGCTCAGACAAGCTTTATAAATTCTGTACTTTGAATGGATATAGAAAAGAGATGGCTGCAGATAAACAGGTACAAGTTATGTAGGAGGATTTGTTTCTTCTGTGCATCACCCAAGACCAGTCACTTCATTAGGTATATGTACTGGTTTACAGCTACTTTAAAATAACTGGTCTGTTAAAGTGGTATCTGCACAACCCTACTACTAATACCAAGTACAAGTGCCGATATTTTTTTCCAAGTACTCACCGATACCGATATTATTTTTTTTTTCAATGTCTTGACAGTTTTCAAAGCACAATACAGACTAATGATATCTTCTTATGAAGCACTGAAGGGTACTAATGGGTGGCACTGATGAGGCACTAATATATGCAGCACTGATGGGGTAGCACTAATATGCAGCACTGGTAGGTGGCACTGACTGATGGGCACTGATGGGTGGCACTGAAGGGGAATGAAAGGCAGTACTGATTGGCCTCACTGCAACTTCTGAAATAAGTCATAATAAACATTATATATTTTTTATGTTGTTTTCCCAAGACAAATAGTTCCGTCAGAATCGGAGACCTGTCAGATTCAGTAGCAGAAGTGACATTCTGTGAGAACACCGCACTGCAAATTTTAGTACACCCTGCACTCAGCCGCAATAAGCCTGCCGAGTGCAGGGTGTACCAAGATTGGTGCCCATTCACTAGATGTGTAACAAGATGTTTGCTGCCACCTTCTGACTGCATGCTTACTGCGGGCGAGTGCAGGGTGTACCAAGATGGGCGTTATCGTGTTCTGACAGAATGTCTCTTCCTTTTCCGAATCTGACAGGTCGATGATTCTGACGGAACTATTTGTCATGGGGAAACCGCTGCTGCGCCCCTGCCCAGGGCAGCTTATCTGCCAGCATGTTGTTGAATGTTGACAGCGCGCCGACTCCCTCTGTCTTCTTTCCGGCCACTGACTCTTGCGAGGTATTGAATTAAGCATTGGAGCATTTGAACGAGTACAAGTACTTGTGCAAATGCTCTGTATCAGCACCAATACTAGTATCGGTATCAGTGCAACCTTAGTGGTGTTACCAACCTTGCATATCCCCTTAGTTTCTTAAAGACCGGAGTTACCTTTTTAAAGTGGTTGTAACCCCTTTTACATGCAGTATATCTACTGAAGTGACTAGCCTGCACAAATCCTCCTTCATACATTAGGTTGTACCTGTTTATCTGCAGTGATCTCTCCTCTACAGCCCTCTAAAACACACAGATTAAATACTTTTTCTCAGCTCCAGCAGACAGGGTGCAGGGATCTGATGTTATATACTTTTTCAATATGTCCTACTCTTCTAGGTGTTTGTTTTGAGCAGGTCTTTGGACTGACTGCAAGCTACTCTGAACAATTTCAATGTAAGACTGTCCCAATACAAGACTGGGAACACATTGATTTTCCTTTAATAACTTGCCAACTAGAAGCAAAGCTTATAGATCTTTAAGACAGACCATAGATGATGCGAATTTCATTCCTGCAACCAAGGGCTTCCCAGAGTTCCGCTTTAATTGAAAATGCTGAAGTTAGAAGCTGATTGGTTACTATGCACAGATACACCAGTATCTGTGTGCACCCAATTTGTCTGTGAAGAGACTGCAGGAGATCAGCATCACTGAGATGCAACAAAGATGAAAAAGGCTCATTTGAACAAGTGCACTGTAACAGTGCTGATCTGACACATCCCTTCTCTTCCTGTGCAATACAAGTCTGTAAATATAGCTGTGCTGAGAAATGTGGCTGTTATCTGCTATGTCAGCATAGAGCACAGGAGTGTGAGTGCAAGAAGTAGCATCCAAATGAGTGGCAAAGGTTATTATCAGACCATTCCTCTCAACCTTTTCACAATCTTTTAAAAAAAAAACTATATGTAAGCTCTAACGAGCAGGGCCCTCTGATTCCTACTGTATTAACGTGTATTGTATTTGTACTGTCTACCCTCAAGTTGTAAAGCGCTGCGTAAACTGTCGGCGCTATATAAATCCTATAGAACAATAATATATGTAGATTTAATGCATGGTAATGACCTGTACAAGCCTCCCTTCTGATGTTATCTAAAAGCCTTGAGACTGCTGCTGGGTGCCACCATCTTGGATGTGATGTCATCAGAGTCAAAGCTGTCACTTGAAGTGACACTCAATAGTCATGTAGCTGTGAATAATAAGACCCGTCCAGAACAGGGGAGGGCTATGATGGGCACAGAGAGGCACCTGTGCTAGTTAATTGACTCCCCTTAGGCCCCTTTCACACAGGCGGACCGTTCAGATCCGCCTGTTCGTTTTTTTGGCGGATCTGAACGGTCCCCCCCATGCATTCCTATGGGGCATCGGATGTCAGCGGAGACATGTCCGCTGACATCCGATCCATCAAATCTGCACGGATGGAAACCCTATTTTCAATCCGTCCAGCGGATCTGATGAGAATGGACCGACGGTCCGTTCCCATCCGATTTCCCCCATAGAGATGCATGGGGAACTGACAGCTGTGTCTCCGCACACAGCACGGAGACACAGCTGTCATCCTCCTGCTCAGCGGGGATCGGCGGATCAATCCCCCGCCGAGAAAAGCGGAGTCCACTTGACGGACTACAAGTGTGAAAGAGCCCTTAAAGTAGTCAATTTGCCAGCAGGTTCTGAGACACCATTGCAACTGCAAATAATTTATGAAAAAAGGAAAATATGGCAATTTTATGCATTGAAAATACCTGATTTTTCTGTGCTCTAACTGCTTTCTTTTGGTGGTATTAAGACCCAGTTCACACTGGGGCGACCTGTCAGGCGACCTGGTCGCCTGACAGGTCGCCGTAGGTCGCCTGCCATAGAGAAGCTGTGGACCCCTTCTAATAGGAGCGACACAAGTCACTCCAACTTAGAAAAAGGGTCCGGAGCTTCTTTGGGATGACCTGGAGCGACCTGCATTGACTTCAATGGTATGAAGTCCGTGCCGGCTGCTCTGAGGTCGCGGTGCGAGCTGCGCACCGCGACCTGTGAGGTTGCCTCGGCAAGTAGCGTCGCCCCCAGTGTGAACTGGGCCTTAAACTTCCTCTGCGTTGTTTTTGTTTTTTGTTTTTTTGCACTGTAAACAAAAAAAGACTGACAATTTTTTAAATAAAGAATTGAAAAAAAATCTGTAATTTCTTCATTAATTTAGGCCAATAGGTTTTCTGCTACATATTTTTGGTAAAAAAAAAAAATCCCAATAAGCGTATATTGATTGGTTTGTGCAAAAGTTATAGCTTCTACAAACTATGGGATATTTTTATTTAGTTTTAGTTTTCTTACTAGTAAGGGTGACGATCAGTGACTTATCGTGGGACTGCGATATTACGGCGGACATTCGGACACTGACACTTTTGACACTTTTTGGGAACCAGTGGCACTAATACAGTGATCAGTGCTAAAAATTATGCACTGTCACTGTACTAATGACACTGGCTGGGAAGGGGTTAACATCAGGGGCAATCAAAGGGTTAACTGTGTGCCTAGCCAGTGTTTTTCTAAACTGTGGGACATACTTTTACTACGGGAAAAACAAATCGTAGTCTCTCTTGTGCATTTGCGCTCGCTACCCGGCGGTACAGGATCATGTGTATAAATATGTGCTTCTGCATACAGCTGCCGCCCTGTAGCTGTAAAACTACTATAGGGTGGTCGCTAAGTGGTTAAAGTGTAAATCTGCTTTTTTTGTTAAGCTGAACTATGCTATTCAATATGGGTATAGCAACATGGTACTGTATGCTAAACTTGCCTACCAGCTAGGGATTATTTTCTGTTAAGAGGATAAGTTCACCTTTTGTAACATGTTGCATATCACACCCGTAATCTGTGTGTAACATGTTACTGTTGAAGCAGCCCCCACATCCCCCCCGATCCCCTGTTGTGAGATTGGGCCAGGGATCTTCTCCCCACACCCGCTGTCATAATTTAAAAAAAAAAAGGCTGTGAGGGGATCTGCCCACCTTGCTGCGTCATTCATTCAGAGTTCTGTGAATGGGAGAACTACAAATACTGACAGCCTCTGAGGCAGCTGATGGCCTGTAGTTCTCAATGAACTACCAGGGCTCTGTTGAGCACTCTAGGTAGTTCATTGATGCTTTCTGTCATTGTATAACTGCCTGCTCGTACAAGCAAGCAGGTACACGGACAGCCTGCAGGAGCCTGAGATTGTACCCGCGATCTGATAAAAGATGTACATTTTTATTATTTTTTTACAAAGGTGAATTTAACCTTTAAACAATTAAGTCCAGAACTGCATTTACAAGAAGCTTCTTAAAATTCTCTGCAGCCAGCGATGGTTCCATGCCAAGTTATTCTAGAGAGGGAGCAACTGTTGGTCCAGAACCCCCTGGCGACACAGGAGGGAGAAGTGTCCTGTGCTTTTGGGACGCACAATGCTCAGGGTGTACGCTCACAGCCGGTGAGCTAATCCTATCAAATAATAAAGGTATTGGGGTCGATTTACTAAAACTCTGAGTGAAAAATCTGGTGCAGCTCTGCAGAAAACTAATCTGCTTCCAAGCCTATTTGAACAAGCTGAAGGTAGAAGTTGATTGGCTTCCATGCACAGGTGAACCAGATTTTGCACTTCAGTTTTAGTAAATATCCAGACACTGAACAAGACAGACCATGCACCAAAAGAGCTTATAAAAAAACGATATCTTCTTTTCACTTGCTATTGCGAAATAGTACAAGTAAAGGATTTTCCATTGTACCAAGGAATAACTTTGTAGATTATTCCCATGCATTTCATCTTGGTATAACACATTTTTTCCAACCACGTGGTGTCCTGAGAAGTTGTGAATTATGTAGCTATTTTTATGCCCCATTGGAAGATTTCCCATTGTTTGCTGTTCCTGAAACAAAGTCAGAATTCACATTATTTTCTGTGTTGGTTACAATGGTACAAATACAGATTGCAGAATGTTTATCCCCCTGGTGGGGATACAGGCAGGAATGAAAAGAAAGGCTTTAAGGTCCAATACACTTGGGTGCAGAGGGTGGTATTTCTGTGGTTGGAGGTTTTATACAGCTGCCTTTACTAATGCATACAGGTACAGATGTACTTTCCTGGATGTAGATGTCTGTGTCCAGGGGTGTACATCCATATCGGTTCTCATGTTTGTTTAGATCTGTGTTTACCAGCATTCAAACGCATCCTGTTATTTGTACAGGCGACTGTCTGCAACACCTATGATACCCAACCACAGAAATACAGGCAGATTTATGCTGTATGGCCATCAGCGCTTGCGCCTGTGTGCTTAAGCCTGAACACTCCTACTCTATCCAAGACTAAAAAAAAATGGATTTGGCTTTACATACACTTTAATTATTTATACCAGTGTTTTTCAACCTTTTTTTTAACCAAGGCACCCTTTAAAATCAGAATCTCAAGGCACGCCAACCAAAAATGCAGCCTGGACAGCAAGTGACGTCATGACGTCACTCCAGTCCTCCAAGGCCATAGAGGTGATCAAAGAGGATCTACTCTTTCATTACCTCTGAGACTAGCCAGCCGCACCTTTTGGATTGTTTCTTGGGCGAGCCGGTGGGGGGGGGGGGGGGGGGAGACATCCCCTCCCACCGCTTCTGAAAGCGTTCCAGTGGCTCATGAGCTGCCTGGAGTGCTTTTGTGAGAGAGCCAGTCACTGGCTGTAAAAACAACACCGAGGTTATGGCTGATATCTTGAGCCATATCCCCGGAAAACCATTTCAAAGGCGCAACGTATATGCGTCTTGAAGTGGGATAAAAAAAACAACCTACATAACACTTGTTACAATTAGGGCACTTTCACACCGGCTCACTGCAGTTTGGCCGCAGCGCAGGTGTAGCACAGACTACCTGCGGTTTCTCATAAACTTCTATTATGTCCTACATTTTAGGTGTATTATTTTATAATACATACTAGTACGTGAGATGGCACATGAAAGAAAATCTGTGTTGACTATCACTATGGTTTGTTTTTTAATATAATATTTATTCTGCAAACTAAAAAGGGACAAACTGATCACTATAGGCGACACAGTGAATTCTTCTTTAATGATTTGTCATTTATGACTCTTCCAACAGTCTGTAGCTTATTTTTGAAAAATGGATTAGATGATTGGTGCCTGTAAAATGGGCTTCTGCCTTTTTCATAGTAGGCGTATAAAAATGAATGATGGTGTATACCTGGGTTATCTGCTTCCCAACACTTGACAAGGTGAACACCTTAATGAAATCATTCGTAGCTGGGCTTATGCAAGATACTAAGGCTGGGTTCACACTAGCTGCAGCCGCGGCTCGCAGCAGGTTGTCCGGTGTGTCCCTGTACTCCGTTTTCAGGTGCAAATCTGGTCCAAGTTTTTGCCTGCAATCCAACCTGAAACGGAGCAAAACGCGCACAGGACCCTTTTCCAGTGCGGACCGCGGCTGCTCCGGAGGTGTGTGAACCAGCTCCAATGAGAGCCGGTATTACTCTCCTGTCATCCAAATCCAATTTGCATAAGTGTGAACCCAGCTTTAGCCTCGATTCACACTATGAACTGAATGTGAATCACACAAGAACCGCACTGAATTCCTGTTCCCATGCGATAGGGTTTGGTACAATTTGAGCCCATTTATTTTGAATGGGCTCAAATCGCACCGCACACACAAGTCATGCATGCAGCATATTTGGAACTGCACTGCAACTGGATTGCATGGTACTTTTTGTACTTTTGCTCTTGGGGTATTAGGATTGCACTGACACCTGCTACAGATTGCTAGGGCAGTGCGATTTTGATTGCTTTGTGGAAATGGGTTTCCTGCACTGCTTTTTTGTACACCTAGGCGGAACTTGAAAAGGCTACTTCATCCAAATGCATAGGTGTATAGTCATATACTGTATATGTTTATTTTTTTTGCTATATGCATCCTTGTTTAGCTTTACTCACTAGAACTGTGTCCGACTCTTCAGCTTGAGTTGAGCCCAGTTGGCTGCCTGACCTCGCAAAGTGCACATCTTTTTGCCTTTAGTGAATTTACCCCACTGTGTCATAATACCATCCAAGACTGTAGCAGTTGTATGCCTCTGTCTAACCAGTGAGATGTTTTTGGAGCGGTTATGCACACTCAGAAGCTGTTAGACAGCTCCCAACATATAACTTTAGTACCACATTATACATGGTCTTTTGGGACTTTTTTATATGCCCTGTTTTAGATAATGTTTCTCAAATCTGTATTTTGTTTACATTTTTTGGCATCATTTAACATTTGCCATATCTGTACAGGTTTACAAGATGATGAGGATCTGAAGTATCTTTTGAAGGGAAGTCCACTGTCCAAAGTCAAGTCTGCATCATGGAAAAGGTCAAGATATTACAAGCTGCAAGAGGACTGCAAGACTGTCTGGCATGATTCGAAAAAGATCTTAAGGTCGCCTGACTCCCAAACATGTGAGTAGATGTGAAGAACTTTTTTATTGAATTAAAGATGGACAACCAAAGATCCAGTCATGTGAAAATAATCCGATGTAATCTGAAATAGACTTGTTTTTTCCTTACTAATATTCCCAACATTGTGTAAAACCTGTAACACTAAGCCAGAGGAATGATTGCCTACTAAAATATGGCTGTCTGGCAAGAACAGCCTTGCAACATACTGGCAAATTTAGCTAATTTATGTACAGTAAAACCTTGGTTTACGAGTAACGCGGTTTACGAGAGTTTTGAAAGTCGAACAAAGTTTTTTTTTTTTTTTTTTAATGTTGCCTTGTATATTGCTCATATATCAAGAGCGCTGTCTTTATATATGAGCAAAATACAAGCAGTAGTTTTAATGTTAAAAATAATTACACTCACAATTTTAAGGAGTCTGGTGCAATTCCAAAGCTGCTGGTCTACAGTATACAGTTCTGTATATGGCCAGAGGTCCGGGGACGCTGGTGGCTTCCATCGCTTCCTGCAGAACTCAGAGACACTCCCAGCTGGGTGGGCGGAAGTAAGGCGCGTTCTGAGTACCCGGAAGTGACGTCAACTGTTCCAGAGTGTCTCCATGTTCTGCAGGAAGCGCTGGGAGCTACCAGCGCCCCCGGACCTCTAGCCATATACAGAACTGTATACTGTACACCTGCACCTTTACTGTACAGTACATATACACCAGCGGCTATGGAATTGTACCAGACCCCGAACATTGAGTGTACCTTAACTTTTTTTTTTTTTTTAATACAAAAGGAACTGTGGATTGGGAGCCTGGTTATATTGGTATATGGAGGGGTGCCGCAAAGTGCAGGTTAATTTGTTTTATTTTTACAGTACACTATACTGTACAGTACTGTATTTTGAAGTGCAGGTTAATTTGTTTTTACAGTACACTCCATACTGTATTTTGTATCGCCGTAATCCTTTTTATATGAATAAATGGTTGTTGAACGAATCGTCTGAGTTTCCATTATTTCATATGGGGAAATTTGCTTTGATATGAGTGCTTTGGATTACAAGCATGCTTCCGGAACTAATTGTGCTCGCAAATCAAGGTATTACTGTATATTCAATCAAAGCTATACCCAAGTGATTTGGGAGGCGATAGGGTTATCAGTAACAAAATATTCTGTGCCTTGTTCGTTCAATTGACCAGTTTCAGCACGTGAGAATGCTGAACTGAGCATTTGCATAGGCACTTTTCCGTTTTCTTAATACAGTTGCAAATCTCATGCCTGCAGACTTTATGAGCGATTATATTCATCTCCACTCCAGCAATGTGGCCTTCACTGGTCACTGACGGGTTCAGCAGATCTTTGGGTTCCAGTCTTCAGCATTTTTGATTGGCCAGGCGGGGATGATGTCACTGTCATGCATATGCAGGAGTTCATAAATCTTGGCTAGTACCATACCTACAATTATGGTATATGCATAGTTACTTTGTTGCAATGTGTTTATGTATAAAACGCAATACCTGGAATTCTCTTATAGGCTGCCTCTTTGGAATGCAGGTAGGCCTTGCCCTTTTATAAAATGCTCATTATGAATTGCCAAGGTGTGTAAGGTAAGCCATAGTTTATGCAATTTTATTTCCTGCATTTTCTGTCCTTTGCTTGATTTTCCCCATAAACAGTCTATCCCTCCCGTGGAGCTATTGTGTTCTCCCGGTGGGGCGGGGAGCCAACCCTACCGGGAAAGCACAATGCTTAACTGCTTATACTGCAATAATCGCGTTTTACATCTGACATGCTGCTTGTACCCAAGTCGATCAATGGATCGACTTTGGTACACTCAGCCTGCCAGTAGATGGATCGAATCTGGGAACTTTACACCGAAAATAAAAAAGGGTGAACAGCAGGATTTTTAATGCAGAAGACCTGCTTTGTCGCTTCTGTATTAAAGTTACTTACCTGCCTGTCTGCCCTTGTACAGTGAGCTGCACACGCAGCGTTTTGTCATTGCAAAATCTGATTGAATTCCCACATATGCATGGGAGTGTTGTCATTCCCGCCTGTCAAATTACAGTGATTGACAATCGAGACCTAGAAGCTGGCTGTTCAAATATGTCAGCGGCTGGACGAGGAGCTCCAGGACCCCACATTGCTCGAGACAAGGTGAGTATAGTTCAGATTTTAAGTGTATGTAACACCTAACAATGTTGTTGTGGTTTTTATTTTTTCTTGTATACAGTAACTCCCTTTTCTCTGTCGCTCATTGACAGACGTAGTCCTCCTTGATTAATATCAACTCGGGTTATACTGCCCTCTACAGGAGTAGGACTAGACAGGAAAGAAAACGTTCTGGCCACACCCTAGGGGCAGTCCCAGAGGGTATATCCTCTCACTTCCTACTACAGCAAATCAGTTTTTTTCTGTCTAGTTAGGAGTGGTGACCCGAATTTTGGCTTTTCTGCAAAAGGGGGTTGAGCAGAAACTATCCTTGAGCACTATCAAGGGTCAGGTTCTCAGCGTTAGCAATCTTCTTTCAGAAGCCGCTGGCTACTCATTCCTTGGTGCGGAATTTCATCCAGGGGGTGCGGCACTTGGCTCTGCCAGTGCGCGCGCCCTTACCGCCCTGGGATCTTAATTTGGTTTTGTCGGTTCTGCAGAAACCTCCCTTTTAAGATAGCAGGGAGATTCCCTTGCTTACATTATCCCAGAAGGTGGCCTTCTTGGTGGCTATCACTTCTGCACGCAGGGTGTCAGAACTGGCTGCATTATCATGCCATTCCCCATATCTTGTGGTTCATAGGGATAAGGTAGTTCTTCATCCAAAGCCATCCTTTCTTCCTAAGGTGGTTTCAGACTTTCATCTGAATGAAGATATTGTGCTACCTTCCTTGTGTCCTCAGCCCAATCATCCTCGGGAGTGTGCGTTGCATTCCTTGGATGTGGTTCGGGCAATCAGGGTATACCTGAAGGCTATGGAATCGTTCCGTTAGACGGATTCACTTTTTGTGATCACGGATGGCCCCAGAAAGGGGTTGCCTGCATCTGCCGCGACTATCTCCAAATGGATCAGACAGACGGTGGTACAGGCTTATTCGATTAGGGGTTGGAATCCTCCGTTCCCTGTTAAGGCGCACTCCACTCGAGTGCTCAGTACTTCCTGGGCCTACCGCCATCAGGCGCCAGTGGTCCAGGTGTGCAAGGCGGCTACCTGGTCGTCGGTTCATACCTTTACAAAATTTTATAAAGTTGATGTGATGGCATCGGCGGATGCCTCATTTGGCCGCAAGGTTTTGCAGGCCGCAATTTGAGGAGATCGGTGGTCTACCTCGAGGGTTTTTTTCCGTTGGAATTTCAGTTGAGTCTCATCGTGTGATTGATGAGCCTTTAAAACTTCTAGTTGGCACCGGTTGGGCCTTCTAGATTGGATTTTGTTTTCCATTTTCCCACCCCTCATTTGTGGCACTGCTTTGGGACGTCCCGAGTTGATATTAATCAAGGAGGACTACGTCTGTCAATGAGCGACAGAGAAAAATTGATTTTTGTAAAATCTTACCGTAAAATCCTTTTCTCTTAAGCTCATTGACAGACGTAGTACCCGCCCCTCTGTTTTTGAGTTGGGTTGGGTTAAATTCTCTAAACACTGCTTTGTGACATAACTGATTTGCTGTAGCAGGAAGTGACAGGATATACCCTCTGGGACTGCCCCTAGGGTGTGGCCAGAACGTTTTCTTTCCTGTCTAGTCCTACTCCTGTAGAGGGCAGTATAACCCGAGTTGATATTAATCAAGGAGGACTGCGTCTGTCAATGAGCTTAAGAGAAAAGGATTTTACTGTAAGATTTTACAAAAATCCATTTTTGGTCTGTTATTAGAAGGGTGTTGTCATATCTGCTCATTAGGTGCAAAACAAACCTGTTGATCCTGCCAGAAATCCAGTAAGCTTGTAAATTCTGTGCATTCTGCCTGTACTGCACTGAAATCTGAAATCTCATGGAGTCTTATTTACCTAACCAGGTTACCACTGGGCACTACAGAACTACAGAGATGACGATCGGGAAGGTGTTCTGTAGTCCTAATATACTTCCCGTCTTAGGGTGACAATACTGCTTTAATGATGTAGTAGAGAGAGTGAACGTTGTCACCCCATGCCAGGAAGTGTGTTACTGGCAGGGTTACTAGGTTAAAATGAAGGGGAAAAAAATGAAAACCAGCCAGTATATCGAAGTACTGGTAAGCCTCAAAATATAATACATTTTGTGGGATTCTGTGAATAGGAGAAATATGACCTATGATTACTTGGCAGGCGTAAGATTATTCCTGTTGATTTTATATTTTTTTAATACTGTATTTCTTTATTGGGTTTATAAAAAATCCAATGACCTTCAAAATACCAGGTAGAGATATAAGCTGGAACATAGGCGTGCGCACAGGGTGTGCCGGGTGTGCCTGGGCACACCCTAATCACCTAGGGCACATTAGCATTATCGCTCTGTTTGCCAGTAAGGAGATGGGAAAGATCTCCATCTGACTTGCTCTGCCATAAGAGAAGTGCCTATGCACTTCTGTTTCACTGTGCCAGCAGGGAGAGTAATGTACTTGGGGCCATATACATGTAGGCACACACATGCATGTATATTGAAACTTTGGGGTGCACACCCTAATGCAATAGGCTGCGCACACCTATGAGCTGGAATATGGTGTTCTAAGATAATTTGCCAACATTGAATATCATCTGATAAGGTTAACCATTGTCAGCTGTATATAGGTACTCAGTAGTTCTGTTTAGAAGATGTAAAGAAGGGAAGCCAGGCAACATTACACCCTATACCAGGCCAGTTCTAATAAAACAGCACCTATACCAGAGGTCTCATATTTTCTACAGTGCTCCCGATCAGAGTGGTCCATTGAGCTTTTTGCTTAAAGCTCAACTCCATGCAAAAAAAAACATGCAGTGGGCCTGTGCCTGATTTTTGCATGGGTCAACTGCTTGTATGTGTCTAGGGCAGGGGTCTCCAAACTTTCTAAATAAAAGGCCAGTTTTTCGTCCAGCCTCCCTTTTGATGTGGTGAAGTTGTCCTGTCCATTAGCAGAAGAGCTTAATTTTGGTCTCCTCTGACCACAACACTTTCACCCAGTTCTCCTCTGAATCATTCAGATGTTCATTGGAAAATTCCAGACGGGCCTGTACATGCGTTTTCTTGACCAGGTGGACCTTACAGGCGCTGCAGGATTTCAGTCCTTTACCGTAGTGTGTTACCAATTGTTTTCTTGGGGACTATGGTCCCGGCTGCCTGGAGATAATTGACAAGATTCTCCCATGTGGTTCTGGGCTGATCCTCACTGTTCTCATGATCACTGAAACTCCATGAGGTGAAATCTTGCATGGAGGACAAGACCAAGGAAGATTGACAGTTATTTTGTGTTTCTTCCATTTGCGAATATTCGTACCAACAGTTGTCACCTTCTCGCCAAGCTGCTTGAAGATGGTCTTGTAGCCTATTCCAGCCTTGTGTAGCTTTACAATCTTGTCCCTGACATCCATGGACAGCTTCTTGGTCTTGGCCATGGTGGAGAGATTGCAATCTGATTGATTGCTTCTGTGGACAGGTGTCTTATATACAGGTAACAAGCTGCGATTAGGAGCACTCCCTTTGAGAGTTCTCTTAATCTTAGCTCCTTACCTGTATGAAAACGCCTGGGAGACCAAAATCTTGCTGATTGATAGGGGATCAAATCCTTATTTTGCTCATTAAATTGCATATCAATTTATAAATTGTTTTAAATGTTTTTTTTTGGATATTTTTGTTGTTGTTTTGTCTCTCACTGTTAAAATAAACCTACCATTAAAATTATAAACTGATAATTTCTTTGTCAGTGGGCAAATGTACAAAATCAGCAGGGGATCAAATACTTTTTTTTTTTTTTTTCTCACTGTAT
The DNA here is from genome assembly GCF_965119305.1 of Pelophylax lessonae. Taxonomy (NCBI): domain Eukaryota; kingdom Metazoa; phylum Chordata; class Amphibia; order Anura; family Ranidae; genus Pelophylax; species Pelophylax lessonae. The sequence goes on from NC_138772.1 coordinate 119,046,877, forward strand.
AAGCTTTCTCCAGTCCCCTAACTACACATCCCATGAAGCACTGTAAAACTCTGACATTCACAAACATGACTAGGCATGATGGGAATTGTAGTTCCTGAACAGCTGGAGGGCCATAGTTTGAAGACCTCTACCCTAGACAAAAACAACTAGTTGACCTGTCCAATGCCGGGACAGCCCTAAGGGATGGCCGAACCTGTTTTTTTTTTTTTTTGGCCTTAAATGTTTTAGCTGTTTAGAGCGTGGTTGAGTGGGACGTGTCGGAAAAAATGATAAGGACAGGGTGGTACATCTATTATCAAGGAGCCATATGCTCCGTTGTCACCAAAATGTATTCCGAGTTGGTTAGCATTGATGTACATTAAATTGTATGTGGTATGGCCATTAAGTATTTGGGAAACTATGGATAAAAAGGGAATTTCCTATTGCTTCCACCATATCCCGAATGATAATCTAGCCTCTTTGAAGATGAGGGTTATGAAACTCCCTTGCCTGAAAATGAATCCTTACACCCAGTGGAGCACTGGAAATGTGAGTGGCGGAGGGGATCAAATCAAAAAAACCTGTAAGACAACTATGTTGTCAAAAGTACTGGTGCTCAGTCATGTTTGGAACAGGAAGGGGTCATCCCCAAACCGTTCCCACAAAGTTGGGAGCATGAAATTGTCCAAAATGTCTTGGTATGCTGACGCCTTAAGAGTTCCCTTCAGTGGAACTAAGGGGCCAAGCCCAACCCCTGAAAAACAACCCCACAACATAATCTCCCCCCCCCCCCCCCCCTCCTTCCACCAAATGATTTGGACCAGCGCACAAAGCAAGGTCCATAAATACATGGATAAGCAAATTTGGGGTGGAGGAACTTGAGTGGCCTGCACCACCCTATAGAATACCTTTGGGATGAATTAGAGCGGAGACTGCGAGCCAGGCCTTCTCTCCAACATCAGTGACTAAACTCACAAATGCGCTTCTGGAAGAATGGTCAAACATCCCCATAGACACTCCTAAACAAGGTGGACAGCCTTCTCAGAAGAGCTGAAGCTGTTATATCTGCAAAGGGTGGAACAACTCAATATTGAACCCTCCGGACTAAGCCTGGGATGCCATTAAAGGTGCATATAAAGGCAGGCGTCCCAATACTTTTGACAATATAGTGTATGTTAGTTGTTGGCTATGTTGTCACTTCTAACCAGAAATACATTCTTTATTTAGTTTTGTAACTTGGCTGCTAAAATGGAGCCTAGAGAAAAGTTGTCCAATATTGTCTCAAAAAAAGTTTGTAAAACCATTCAAAACAACTTAATACATTCCAGGTTCATCAAAACAAATGGTGAGCAATATTGTACAGTTTTTCTTTATAAAGTGTCAACAACCTAAGTGGAAAAGCCTCAGAGGGGACCCTTGTTCTCTGTCTGGAAGTAATGGTCCTTCTGCAGGGGTCTGACATGGCGTCTGCCGAGTCAGGCCTGAAGCTCTGCAATCCTAAAAAATAATGCTCCCTGCTGATTAGGGGAGCTCTAACTCTGACTGCTGGACAATGTCAGACATCTGCAGAGACTACTGCTTACACGCAGAGCAGAGGTCTTTCTCTGCAGAATGCTGGAAACGGATAGGCTCATCTTCTAGGCTGCGGTTACTTTCTAAAGAAAACTGTATAAATGCATTTAGAATACGTTTACCTGACTGGAGAGCTCCAACTCTTACTCTGCAGGAGGATGTCGGACCTCTGCAGAGAGACCACTGCTTACACACAGAGCATGGGTACTCTGCAGAATGCTGAAAAAGGATAGGCTTATCCTCTCAGGCTGCAGTTGCTTTCTAAAGAAAACTGTATTAACCAGTTTACGACCGCCCGCCGCAGATGTACTGCAGCAGGCAAATCACCATACATGTATGGCGCTCGCTCTCGGGAGGCTAGGAGCGAGCGCATGCCGCGGCCAGCAGGGAAGCCGATGCAGTGGGCAGGCGGCTCCGATTGCTGCCTGACACCCACGATTGTTCCCCGCTGAGAGAGAACGGTCAGCTGTTGTAAACACAGCTGACCGTTCTTCTCCCTGAAATGATCGTAGAGCACATGTGATCCTTCTATATAGGTCATCTCAGAAGCCACGCCCCCCCACAGTTAGAATCACTCCCCTAGGCTCACATTTAACCCCTTGATTACCCATAATGTTAACCCCTTCCCTGCCAATGTCATTATTGCAGTAACAGTTCATATTTTTAGCACTGATTACTGTAGTAATGTCACTGGTCCCCCCAAAAGTGTCAAAAATGTCAGAGGTCCGATCTGTCTGCCTTAATGTTGCAGTCCCGCAAAAAATCGCAGATTGCCGCCATTACTAGTAAAAAAAAATAAAAATAAAAAAAAACCATAAAAATGACCTAAATCTTTCCTGTAGTTTGTAGACGCGATAACTTATGCGCAAACCAATCACAATGCGCTCATTGCGATTTCTTTTTTTTTTTTTCTTTTACCAAAAATATGTAGCAGAAAACAAATTGGCCTAGAATGTTAAAAAATTTTGCTTTTTTAAAAAAAAAATTTTGAGAATGTCATATAGCAGAATGTGTAAAATGGATTTTTTTTTTTTCAAAATTATCGCTATTTTATTGTTTATAGCGCAAAAAATAAAAATCGCACAGGTGATCAAATACCACCAAAAGAAAGCTCTGTTTGTGGGGAAAAAAGGATGTTAATTTTATTTGGGTACAGCGTCGCACGACCGCACAATTGTCCGTTAAAGTAACACAGTGCCGAATCACAAAATAGGGCCTGGTCAGGAAGGGGGCAAATCCTTCCGGTCTTAAACTGGTTAATGCCTTTAGAGCTCCCCAACCAGCTAAAGCTTTTTAGAAAGAAACCGCAGCCTGAGAAGATAGGCCAATCCTTTTCCAGCTTTCTGCGGAGAAGGACCCAGCGCATCCTCTCCAATGAGCAGTTAGAGCTCTCCAGTTAGAGCTCGCCAATCAGCAGTTAGAATATATTCTAACTCTTAGAGCCCATTCACACTGCCGCGACTTGTCAGCCTGACAAGTCGCGGTCCATTGAGTAGTACAGGACCCGTTCTAATAGGAGCGACACAAGTCGCTCCGACTTAGAAAAAGGGTCCTGTACTACTTTGGGGCGACCTCGGAGCGACTTGCATAGACTTCCATTATGTGAAGTCCCTGCAAGTCGCGCCGAAGTCGCGGTGCACGCGACTTCACAGGTCGCCCCCCGAAGTCGCGTCGCCTCAGTGTGAACCGGCTCTTAGGCCTCATGCACACTGGACATTATCAAAACGTCCGTAGAAAGCTGTAGCTCTAGAAGGAGTTTTTCAGCTTTTTTGTAATGTGTTTTAGCATTTTTTTTTTCTTTTAGCAAATCTATACTCCCAGCGTTTTTAAGCTTTTATCAGAGTTCTGGGGGTTTTTTTCCAGCCAGAAAACACCCCTGCCAAACACCCCTGCCAAAAATTGCTGACAACAGCCTATGGCTTCTTTCACACGGCCGCTCAGTTTATTTCGTCCGCTGCGGCACTTTTTTTTTTTTTTTTTTTTACGGACATGGATGACACTTGTGTCATCCGGTCCGTATGTCCGCATATCATCCCATCTGTTTGCGGATGATATACGGACATTATGTATGTCTATGTGATTGCAGATGTCAGCGGATGACACCGCTGACATCCGATTTTGCGTCCGTTCCGTTTTTTAAACTGAAGAAAAAATAGGGTTCTGTTCCGTTCCAAAAAAACGGAACAGAACTGAAAGGACGCAAATCGGATGGTCATCTGCTGACATCCGCAATCCCATTGACATGCATTATGTCCGTATATCACCCATAAACGGATGGGGTGATATACGGACATACGGAACGCCCGTGTGAAAGGGGCCTAAGTGTGCATGGACACATAGGCAGTGTTGGGGTAGTTACTCAAAAAATGTAACTAGTTACTTCTGTAAATTGTAATGAGATTACTTTACTAGTTACTGCATTTGAAAAGTAACTTCACTACTTATTACTTTACTTTCCTCTTTCTTAATTGACCGTGTAGAAGAAAATACATGACACTCTTTCTGCATAGAGTTTATTGTATAAACACAAGCTTTGGGAAACATGAGAACAAAACCTGAAAAAACAGAATAAAACATAAAGTGCAACAAAAAGTCATAAACTTCATCCCTCTCTATTCTTCGAAATAACGATTGTATCGCACGGCTTGGGTAACGCAGGAAAGCGCGTTCCTATAGGCCTAGTAAAGTAGTGTAGTTACTTCCTATAGCCTTGTAAAGTAGTGTAGTTACCAATATTAGTATTGTAACTAGTTACTTTACTTAGTTACCAAAAAAAGTAATGTAGTTACTGTAATCAGTTACTTTGTAACTAGTTACCCCCAACACTGCACATAGGATAACATGCGGTGGAGTTTACTGGCTGCAGAAAAAAATGTCTGATGCCAAAAACAGCCGCTGTAAAAATGTCCAGTGTGCACAAGGCCTTACTCTGCGGAGGATGTTGGACATCTGCAGAGAGACCACTGCTTTCAAACAAAGAGCAGGGGTCCTTCTCTGCAGCATGCTGGAAAAGGACAGGCTTATCGTGTCAGGCTGGGGTTGCTTTCTAAAGGACACTTTTTGTATGGGTGCACTAAGAATATATTTAACTGATTTAGTCTAAAATGAGATTCCAAAAATTTAGAGATCTTGGTCCTTTTCTCAAAGGAAAAGATGTTGACTCCTTCACTGTATGTGAGCGATGACCATGTTAAAGAGAAAAGTACTGTAGGTGTGCGATTTTGGAGTTAGGAATGACTCTTGCCTTTTTGAAATGTCCAGTGAGAGATTGGGGCATCTTTGGTCAATCAAGTTGTTTACATTTTTTTAAGCAAGACTATTATTTTTTATATTTTTAGGCTACTTCATAATAATCCTATAATGTGGATAAATCCTGTTTTTTTGGACTTTTACATAACTCAACTTAAAGCTGTCAGACATCCCGACCCTGCAATTTGTGTTTGCACAGATAATTCCTGTTATCTGAGGGTGGTGTTCAAGCTTTCACAGGTTTCTCACCATTTAAAGTTTTTCCAATCTGAAGAAAGACATGGATGTCTGCGGGGAGGAGACCAACGCAGTCCCAGCTGATAGCTGAGTGATAGGACAGGTTTCCTGTTATTGTTGAATGGCGTGTTATGAACCTGCGCTCTTCTGTGTGCCTGTAGCTCCATTTATAATCCCTGGCTGTCTCCAAACATGACCTAATCAATGATTGTATTCGCTAAATCCAGGAGCTTTCCTTTTGATGTTTTTTAATGATCTGCTATGGCTCCATGGGATAGATAGATAATGAGTAGGTCTATTATTCTTTATAATGATTTTTGTCATTCGTGAATGAGTTCCAAAAATTAAAGCCAGGTACTCACTACAGTTTTTTTTTTTTCGTGCAATCCAGCGGGTTGCACAAAAAAAAAAAAACACTCAGCTCTGATCGGAGCCACTGCACTAATCATGCAAGGGTAGTTCAGGGATCCCCCCCACTGAGCTGTTGTGTTCTGACAGGAGGGTGCCGGAGGGCGCCCCCTGCTGCCAGAACACTCTGATCAGCGCTCTCTGCCATTGGTTTTCCAGCATGCTCGTCAGACACTATTTTCTTTTTTTTTAACCAGCCCTTGTTCCCTGACATTTGGGTAAATGTAGGTTTTATAATATCCATTCTGATAACTGTTGGCTTTCTTTTTTTACAGTCTTTCTAAATAAACTATATAAAAAAAAAAAAAATATATTACCCCTAACAGTTCAAATTTGAATTCATTATATTAGAATATTGAAACATTCAATGACCCAGCTCTCTTACACATTAGTCTGACTGTACAATCTCTCTACATTTAAAGTGATTGTAAACGGAAACATACATTTATTTAACCACTTCTGGACCGGAAGGATTTGCCTCCTTAATGACCTGTACACTGCACCCAAATAAAATTGATGTCCTTTTTTTTCCCCACAAATAGCTTTCTCTTGGTGGTATTTGATCACCTGTTTTTTTTTTATTTTTTGCACTATAAACAAAGAACGACAAATCTGGAAAAAAAATATATATTTTTCACTTTCTGCTATATAACATTCCCAAAAAATGTAAAAATCAAAATATTTTAACATTTTAGGCCCATTTGTTTTCTGCTACATATTTTTGGTAAAAAAAAAAAAAATAGCAATAAGCGTATTTTGATTGGTTTGGGCAAAAGTTATCACTTCTACTAACTTCAGGAAAGATTTATGTATTTTTTTTTTTTCTAGTAATGACGGCGATCAGCGATTTTTAGTTGGACTGCGACATTGCGGCGGACAGATCGGACCCCTAACTGACATTTTTGACACTTTTGGGGGGACCAGTGACATTTCTACAGTAATCAGTGCTAAAAATATGCACACTGGCAGGGAAGGGGTTAATACTGTGGGTGATCAAGGGGTTAAATGTGAGCCTAGGAGAGTGATTCTAACTGTATTGGGGCGGGGCTTGTGAAATTACAAATTACATAGAAGGATCACAGGCGCTCTGTGATAATTCCAGAGAGAAGAACGGTCAGCTGTGTTTACAACAGCTGACCGTTCTTCTCTCTCAGCGGCGAACGATTACTGGTGTCAGGCGGCAATCGGAGCCACCTGCCCCATGCATTGGAATTCCCGCTGCTGGCGCGCGCTCGCCCCCTAGCTGCAGGCGCATGACCGACTTATCTGGGGACAACCAGACTAGCTAGAGGCATCATCCTGGTATAACCCCGCAAAGTCAGCCGACGTACCCCTACGTCACTCTGCGGTAAGTGGTTAAATTAACAAATCTGTCATACTTGTCTGCACTGTGCAATGGTCTTGCACAGAACAGCCCCAATCCTCCTCGTTTTTGGTCCTCCACTGGCTATCTTTGCTCCCCCCCCCCCCCCCCCTTCTGAGTGTCTCCATAGCAAGTCTCTAGCTATCGGGGCACTCATTGGGGCCTGCTCCCAAGCCGCTCTCTGTGTCCATTGACACACACAGTGAGGCTTGGCCCCTCCTCCTGTTCCCCCTTCACTGGCTGTGATTGACAGCAACAGGAGCCAATGGCTCTTGCTACTGCCTCTGAGCCAGTAAAGAGAGACAGCAGTGATCGGGCATAGCGCTGGATTGACATGGGGCTCAGGTAAGTAGAAGGTAGGGTGAGCTGCACACAAGGTTTTTTACCTTTAATGCATAGAATGTGTACAGGCCTTAAGACTGCAGTGTACTTTTATTCTTTCACTGGCAGTCATGCTGAAGTTCACCATGTCATGTAGAGTGGATCACTTTAGGGTATTTATGACTGTGTATGTGTAACTTTCCTATCAGCTGTTCTTTAGAATACTATAGAAGAGACAAAAGCATTTTTCATGCTCCTCTTATCCTCTCCCTTTGTAATTACATAACTGCTGTTTGCCTTTTTAGTAATCCTTGTCAATAAGTGGAAGAATAGTCAGACAGGTGACTGCCTTGTTTGTGAGCCGCATCTGCCTTTACATAAGTAGATGAAATCACTTTGTTTTTTGCAAGCTTTTGTGTAATTTACGAAGCCTGGAGAGGGGAACTTTGTTTATGAGCCTTTAGTTCTTCTTTAGTTTGCATCACTTTCTCCTGATACACACCTGAATTCTGTATACTAACATTTACCCCACTCTATACTAGTGCCTGAAATATGAGAATGTCTGAGATGCATATGGGAGGCCCTGCAGACAGATCCCAGTGACAGATTTCATTAGCTGTGAAAAAGTAAGGGGGCCCTCACCCCCCCCCCTGCTTTTTTTTTTTTAAACCCCCCCCACTAGTCATACTGGCTTATGCTTGTTTTAACAAACATACTCACCTCTGACCATCAAATCCAGCATTGTCCTGCTTGTCTGGTGTTGCACCACCATCTTCTTTACTGACGTCATCGGGTCCTGAAGGGGCAGCCGAGCTCCTGATGATGCACATTTTTAAATTTCTTCAATTACTCCCTGGTTTCCAGGTCTAGGCAGTGATGTCATACATCCCAAGTGTGTTCAGGAGGGGAGGAGGTTTTTTTTTTTTTTTTTTTTTTTTTTTTTAGTGAAGGGTGGATAGATTCCAGGAAGTAAATGCCACATAAATAATTTGCCATTACTCAAGATGGCATAATGAAACCAAATATTGTGACCTCCGCATTAAAGGAAGGTAAAATAAACTCATATGGTGTAATATTTACTCCCAGCAATTCCCATATATCTTCCAACCGGGCAGACCCACTACGTATGTCACAGCTGTTGAAGTACTCTGCATACCCCCAAACTGATTAATTTGTCCTAAAGTTCACATTTTTTAAAAAAAATAAATGCACATCTTTTTGCAGGTAGAACAATGTGGATTTATTATTTTTTTTAATTGGGAGCCTGTAAAGCATTGCGCCTTTAATTGGCAGATTGTGGGTGTAATGCCAGGCTCCTGCAGACTGTCTGTGTAGCTGTCTGCTTGTACCTCATATAGGAAGCCAGTTACTGAATGATAGGAAGGCTCAATGAACTACCAAAAGCACTTATCCGCACCCCTGAATAACGCAGGAGGGTGGGCGGAGCTCTATACGGGACTGTTCATTTAGTAGCATGTTATATACACCCTAAATATGGGTGTATACTGTTACTAAATGTGAGCTTATTCTTTTAACTTGTAAGATTGAAAGAGATACCAAAAAATGGCTTTCCATAGAGTAGTAATGTGTTTTTTTTTTTTTTTTAAATATAAAAACCATAAGGAAGCAAATCTCATAGAGAGATCTAGAAACAAAAAAATAAAAAAAACATTCAGGATATACAAGCACCTTGGGTCCCACTGGCCTGAATATATCATTAAATTGAAATTCCTTTATTAGTAGCAATTCACTCCTCATCACCTGGAAACCTCAGCCTGAACGCGACCCATTTACTTGAATAGGTTGCGATCGCCAATTGGTAGAGCCCACTGAAAGCGACGGTGGCTTAATTTTCTGTCTGCAGATAAAGGTGGTTAGGGATTGAGGGCGGTAAAACCACTGCTCATCTGCAGGGTTTAACCACCCCTAACCTCACATGTAAAGGGTGCTGCAACTAAGGCCCCTTTCACACTTATGCGACTTGTCCTGCCACTTGGGACTGCAAACTGGTATTACAAGTCGTACTCGATGATTTCCAATGAGTACCGTTTATATCTATGCGACTTCAAGGTAGTCCCTGCACTACTTTGGTCTGACTTTGATGCATTTTGAGGTCCATAGACCTCAAGATTACACGGGCATTGCTTCAAGTCCAGTCAAACTTGCGCACATTTTAGCTTGCACAAGTGTGAAGGAGGCCTAAGGGCTCATTCACAAGTGCACCAGACACTGCTGCTCCTCTAAAAAGCGACCCAAGCATGTTTGACAGTTAGTGAGCAGGTGACCTGATTTAAAGTGATTGTAAAGTCTTGTTTTTTCCCTATAAAATAATAAACTTGTTAAAGTTACCTACCATATTTTTCGCTCCATAAGACGCACTCCCCCCCCCCCCCCCCAAAAAAAAATGGGGGGGAAATGTCTGTGCATCTTATGGAGCGAATACTGACTAAATCCCTACCGGGCGGTCTGCTGACACTGATCTGGAGTCTCCCCGTGGTGTCTCCCCGCTTAGCTGTCATGTATGAGAACGGAGCCGCTACTTCCTGTAAAGGGCCGGTGTAACGTTGGAAAACCATACCCCGTGAGAAATCCATACCCACGTCACTTCCTGTCAGGAACATCTGAGCAGCGTAGCAGTGCGCATGCTCACAGCCCCGGATACGTCATTGAACAGCTGAGGAGCTGACAAGTGCGCATGCACGGAGGGTATGGATTGTTCACGGTAGTGTGTGTAACGTTACCCTTGCGGCGGTTACATTAAAACAGCTCGGCTGCAACATGAGTCATCTCCGCTCCTATCCCTGTCACTTCCCTGATCTCGGCTAGTAAATGTAAAAGGGGCTGCAGGTGTATGAAATCTAAATGACGGAGATCCCGGCTCCGTGATCCCCTTTTATATTTATTAGCCGAGATCCGGGAAGTGACAGGAATAGGAGCGGAGATGACTCATGTTGCAGCCCAGCTGTTTTAATGTAACCGCCGCACGTGTAACATTAGACACACTACCGTGATAAATCCATACCCTCCGAGCATGCGCACTTGTCAGGCCCTCGGCTGTTCAATGACGTAGGTGCACCGGAAGTGACGAGGGTATGGTTTTTTCCCGGAACACCGGCTCACAGGTGGAGTGATATCAGATGCACTCCGCCTGTGACAGGAGGAGCCAAACACAGGAAGCAGCGGCTTTGCTCTGTACTGCAGCTTCCTCCCGTCTCAGCCACAGAGGGCCTACAAGGAAATCTCTGCAAGTACTGCAATACTATTACTGTATACTGTGTGTGTGTGTGTGTGTGTGTGTATATATATATATATATATATATATATATATATATATAATATATAATATAATATATATATTTTTTTTTTTTAGCAAAAATAAACCTTACAGGGGTTACAAGAGGGAGGGTTGTAACCCCTGTAGGGTTTATTTTTGCTATCTTTGTCCCATTGGGGAGATTTATTTTCACTTACTGTCCATTAACTAAACAGGAAGTGAGTGGAAATCTCTGCAAATTTAGGAAATTCCTTGGGGACCCCCAGCTCACCAGAACTAGTGTCTACATGGAGAGATTTCCCCTCTATTACTTATCTGGGGACAACCCAAAATTTGTGATTTTCTTTTACTTTCAATGATAATGGTAAACAGCGAGATGGAGAAGGTGAATCCCCCTTACGGGGACAAAGACAGCAATAAAAGCTGCCAGGGGTTCTAATTCATCTCCCCTCTAACTAAAACAAACCTGGGTACAGCTGCACCAAAGCATGTGCCAGCCTGGAGGCCACTCTGAAGATGTCAGGCCAACTCCTGGCAGACAGTGGTCCGAATGGAGTAATCAAGTCTAGACCAGCTTTCTTGTTGAAAGGGGAACTCCTCTTTTACAAATTGTTCTGGCTGGCAGAGAATTTTCTGTTACACAATAAAGTAGCAGGAACTTGGTATCACAGGCCCTATGCCAGCATGTAAATGTGTGGTTAACCTCCACACTCAGACGATAAAGATATCAAAGAAATTATAATCCGTATCATTTCCACTATCGCAGTTCTCTGCAGAGAATTCACAGCTTCCAAATGTAGCAGAAGGGCGACAATTGGCTTTTGGTTCATTTTATCTTATTTTTGTTTAACAAAATAGCAAATGGATAACTTTATAGCATTTTTTTTTAAATTAAAGCGGTAGTATACTACACTTTTTAACTTTTACCCACAGGTAAGCCTATAATAAGACCTTCAGAGTTCCTTGCCGGCTGCTCGCCAGAAAGTGAACTCCCGCGCCATGCGCGGGAGTGACGTCATTGTGTCATTGCTCCAGCCGCCAAACCCGGAAGAGACACCGAGGGAAGATGTCAGCTGCCTCAGTGGTGTCTGGGTGACCGTGTTGGGGCTTCGTTCTAAGGTAAGTATTTCATAATGAGCTAGTATGCGATGCTAGGGTAAGGGGTTAGAGTTAAGGTTCGGTCAGGGTTAGGGTTAGGATTAGGGTTTAGGCTTGTTATTCCTTTTTTTTTGGTATTATTACTACCAATAATTAATAAATACATGTAAAATAAATACACAAATAAAAATAATCATAAATAATTAAAAAATACATGTAAAATGAATAGACATTAACATATAAATAATCACAAATAATACATTTAATAAATGAGTACTAGGTAATAATAAATACCCCTAACCTGAACTCCTACACCTTTAAAAAAAAAAAACTAAACACCCTAATACAAAATACATTATGATTTTTTTTTTTGGTTTATTATTAATATTCTTAATAATGACTATTTCATATTTTTAAGGTTGGCGGTTAAACATTTTTTTTTATGTATTATTACACGCTATTAATTTTATTTATAATGATGCTTTTGAGCTATTTGTGCATTTATTTTACATTTATTTATTCATATAATTACTGTTTTGTCTCTTTATATTTTAATTTTGCATTTGAGCAGAAAATTGAACAAATACACGTGACAAAATGCACAAATGCGCACAAAAACACTCAAATTCCACGTTTCTGTAGGGAAAAAAGGCTGCAAAGCTGCACCAGAACTTTTCTGAGCTTTAGATGACTTGGAGTGGAGATCTAAACCAACTCCATAGAGAATTATTGATTTTTTTTTTTATTCCTCCTCCCAGGATTTTGGATATCTGACCTACAAAACGCTGAGCTGTGAATGGAGCCTTAATGCGGGTGTTTTCATAGTGCAGACAATGTACATACTGCCTCAAGGAGCTTACACAATCTATGGTCCTCTTTCACACATGCATGCATACATACATGAACATGCATATTAGGACCAATTTGGACAGGAGCCAATTAAACTACCAGCACATGGTAAATCTTAAATATTCATATGAAATATTTAATATGTATCTTATTAAAAAGATTTAAAATATTTGTATTTTTCCCCTGAAAGTCACACAAATACAAAATCACTACACATCCCTTTTTATCAAAGCAGTTTAGCAATAATCTGTGTAGTTACAGGAAGCATATGCTGTCACACCCACTCCCACATTTAGGAAGTAAACATTTTAAGTGCCAGTCAATAAAAAGCTAAACCCAGACTGATTTTTTTCAGTTTAAACTTTACAGATTTGTATCCGCTCTGCAGAGATCTATTAAAGCATTATGACAATGCAGTCCTACCCGACATACAAACAATGGAAAGCTTTACACATCTTTACAATTCATAGTTTGTCATTTTCTATAATACCCCCTACACTTACACTGAATACTAGACTGTGTATGTAAAGACAAATTAATATTTCTCTGTCGCTCATTGACAGACGTAGTCCTCGTTGATTAATAACAACTCGGTTATACTACCCTCTACAGGAGTAGGACTAGACAGGAAAGAAAACGTTCTGGCCACACCCTAGGGGCAGTCCCAGAGGGTATATCCTCTCACTTCCTGCTACAGCAAATCAGTTTTTTTCTGTCTAGTTAGGAGTAAGGACCTAGATGCCTTGCTAGGATCTTCGGTCCTGGCAGGATTTTTTTTTTCTTAGAAAGATTTTTTTAGACAGCTTTTTTCTCCAGTGTTCCTGTGAGATCTTCAAGCAAGAAAGCTGGAACTGGGCGACGGGCTGGATGTTGAGATCCAGTGGTCACCCCAGTTCAGCCTACGAGCGCGTGCAGGCCATAGCTCCGCGCTGGGTCGGCCGCGACCTAGTCCCACTGGACGGGGACTGACCCTGCGAGTTAAACGTCTCGCTTAAACGCCAATGACCATGAGTCACGGCGTCCGTATTGGTCGACAGCCCTCCCACCCCGGTGGAGAGGGGTACTGTCAGGAGTTGGCGCCCGCCTGGTTCCGGTATGGTGAGTAGTATGTTCCCCCTTTTCCCCCTGACGGGTTTGTGGTGAACGCGGGCCCCTCTCTGAAATGGTAAGGATGGGTCTCCCCTTTATCCTATAACATGTCACAGATCCCCCTATTTGAGTGTGATTTTGTGAACAAGAAACCAGGAGGCTTGGTTTGGGAGCTGACAATCTAATGTCATTTCAAAACTGTAAAGATGACTGAAGTCAGTGGCAGTACTAGAATATAACTGTGGTAGCATAAGGTATCCTACCTGTCAGAGGTGTTCACAGAGCGATGTCTATGCATGTATAACTGCAGTCCAGATCGCATTCCTCCAGCAAGGGCAGGCTGCCTTCCGACGGCCCACGGACCGCATGTGGCCCGCCAGGGTCCGGTACCGCCGGCCAGGCTGATCACCATCCAGGGTGAAGTTTGGGGGGCCGATGCACTCCCGCATGCCGCTAGGCCGAACACAGCATCCCGCAGGCCGCTGCTAAACTGCCGCTATCCTAACAGGCCACCGCCATTGTCTTGCAGAGCACACGAGGCCGCCATATTGGCGTAGCCTCGTGTCTCCAGCATGGGGGCGGCCATGTTTGAGGTGACCAAACACCTCGTGGAGCCAGGGGGAGGCGCCGGAAGGCGTGTTAAGGGGCGGAGCCGCCTCCTTTACCCAGGAAAAAGGGCCAAAGACTTCCTGTCTGTAACAGGACAGCACTGAGCAAGCTGATGAAAACTTCTGTGCATCAGGGATGAGCCTTGGGGTCTCTCTCTCTCTGTGGGGTCCAAAAAGGCAGGTAACACTGAGGGGCGCTGTTGCGACTGGGGGATACAAAAAAAAAAAGTTTTTTACTTTGTCATTTTTTGTCGCTGGCAAATGTCTTGTATAAATCATTGACCCTGCCGCATAGGTATCCCCACCTGATCCCCTCAAGGTGGCCGCAGGACCCTCCAGTACCCCACTTGTTTTTAATGCATTATCGGCAGTTTTGGAGTCTTTGGTATCCGGGGTGGAGGTGGCCTGTCAGGGACGGGGGTCAAGAAGCTACCCCCGCCTACCCCTATTTTTTATCTGATACTTCAGATACGGATTCGGAGCTGGTCAATGCAGCTGCAGGTCCCTCTTATGGGGCTGTTGTCTCAGGTAATGTCTCCTCAGCAGTGAGGAGAACGTTTCTGCCTCCGCCATAGCACAAGTGGATGGATGCACTAGTTGTCCGTCTGGGAAACCTTTAGTCTTGAGGTTACACCGGCAGAGGTAGCTGAGACTGAAATTCCTTTTTGGTACTTGTTAGCCTACCAAAAGGGCAAAGGATTTTCCTTTACCCAAATGGGGTCGTTTTGAAACGAACCCCTGTTATTTCCTAACGCATGGCTAGGCGCTATCTGTTTGAGGAATCCCTCTTTAAAGGATAGGCGGTACCACCTGCTGTTTTGCCACAGACTGTTAGGATAAAGAGGACCTCGTAACCAACGAGGACCTTCCCTTTCTGCTCATAAAGAGTTTGTTCGTTCCGCGAGGGCGGGCGATAAGGCGAAACCCTCCAAAGCCCCTTTAGAGGGGTTTCAAAGGGCGCTGGTCGGCTAAACAAAAAGTCCGGCTCAGCCAAGCCTGAAAAATACAGCCTGATGCGCCCCTACCCATCTCTGGGGTGGGGGGAGGTCTTCACCGGTTTCCGGATCCATGGCTTGCCAGAACCCCGGACTAAGGGGTTCGCGAGGTCATACGGTCAGGATACAGGATCGAGTTTCGATCACTTCCACCGGTGCGATTCTTCCCTTCTAACATTTAACGGTTTCAGGGGTTCTATTCGAACCTGTTCACAATGCCCAGGAAAGAGGGCAAGGTGCGTCCAATTTCTGCACTTGGGGAAAAATAGAGTCCATCCGAACAGTGGTGGCCTCCCTGCATCAGGGGGATTTCCTGGCGTCCATAGACATTTAGGATGCCTATCTTTATATCCCCATCATCGCAGGACATCAGCGTTTTTCTTCGCTTTCCCAAAGATCATCCCTGGTTCCCACCACGAGACTGAACTATCTGGGCCTAAGGTTGGATACATCCTGGGCAAGAGTTTCTCCTTGCGGAGAAACTCCAGAAGGTTCAGTCAACGATTCGGATGTTGCTGTCCGTCAATTGGCTGGGACTGATGGTGGCCTTCTTAGAGGCAGTACCGTATACCCAGTCTCATACTCGAATTCTCCTGAAGGAGATTCTTTTCTAAAGGAATCAGAATTCCGATTCCCTGGACAATCGGATCCGGTTGAGCGAGCGGACCAGGAAGTCTCCGATGCTCAACCAGGGGAGGTCATTCCTTCCGATAGTATCCAGGTTACCAATAAGGGTATCGGAACTGAGAGCGAAAAGATTTTGTCTGATTTACTGGATCGAGCAGCTCTAGAGCAGCCCGATTCGGATCTAATCGCATATGGCCTCTTTATCCAGAGGTTTTTCACTAGCTGTCCCTTCATTGGTGCACCCCGGATGTGGATCTGTTGGCACCTTGGCTCAACAGGAAGGTGCGGAGGTTTGTAGCTCGCACCCGCGATCCTCTAGCGGACGCAGCAGAAATGCTGATTGCCCCGTGGGGGCAGTTTCAGCTACGGCATGCCTTCCATCCTCTCTAGTTACTGTGGGAACTTCTGCGCAGGATAGAGGTGGAGGGAATTCCAGTTATTCTGGAAATTCCGGACTGACCTCGTCGAGCCTGGTATGCCGACTTGGTGAGGCTAGTCGCGGACGCTCCTTGGGGACTTCCTCTCAGGGAGGATTTGCGGTCTCAGGGACCGATCTTCCATCTTGCTTTACAATCGCTGGCTTAATGGCCTGGCCATAGAGACCCAGGTACTGAAGGACAAGGGAGTGTCAGCTTCAGTTATTCCTACCTCTAGTTAAAGCAAGGAAAGCGACTTCCAGCACATGGAAGTCTTATATTGCGTGGTGTGAATCTCTTGGATTTCCCCCACATACCTATTCGGTGACCCGAATCTTGGTCTGTCTGCAAAAAGGGGTTGAGCAGAAACTGTCCTTGAGTATATCAAGGGTCAAGTTTCAGCGTTAGCAATCTTCTTTCAGAAACTTTTGACTAATCAATCCTTGGTGCGGAATTCCATCCAGGGGGTGCGACATCTGGCTCCGCCAGTGCGTGCACCCTTACCGCCTGGGATCTTAATTTAGTGTGGTCGGTTCTTCAGAAACTTCTCTTTGAAGATATTAGGGAGATTCCCTTGCTTACATTATCCCAGAAGGTGGCCTTCTTGGTGGCCATTACTTCTGCACGCAGGGTGTCAGAACTGGCCGCATTATCTTGTCGTTCCCCAGATCTGGTGGTTCATAGGGATAAGGTGGTTCTTCTTCCGAATCCATCCTTCCTTCCTAAAGTGGTTTTCAGAGTTTTTCATCTGAATAAAAATATTGTGTTACTTTCCCCGTGTCCTTAGACTAGCCATCCTTGGGAGTTTGCATTACACTCCTTGGATGGGGTTCAGACAATCAGGGTACACTTTACTACGAACTGGGTTCGTAAGACGGACTCACTTTTTGTGATCACGGATAGCCCTAGAAGGGGGTTGCCTGTGTCTGCCGCGACCATCTCTAGATGGACCAGTCAGACGGTGGTACAGGCTTATTCTATTTAAGGGTCGGAATCTTCCGTTCCCTGTTAAGGCGCACTCTACTCGGGCGCCTAGTGTTTCCTGGGTCTTCTGCCATCAGGCGTCAGCGATCCAGGTTTTCAAGGCTATGACTTGATCGTCGGTGCATACCTTTACATCATTTTATAAAGTTGATGTGATGGCATCGTCAGATGCCTCTTTTGGCCGCAAGGTTCTGCAGGCCGCAATTTGAGGAGACCGGTGGTCTACCTCGAGGGTTTGTTGGGTTTTTCACTTAGATCTCATCTTTTTACTCGATGAGTCCTTGATGCTTCTGGTTGGCTCCGGTTGGGCCTTCTGGATTTTAATTTCTGTTATCCCACCCCTCATTTGTGGTACTGCTTTGGGACGTCCCGAGTTGTTATTAATCAACGAGGACTACGTCTGTCAATGAGCGACAGAGAAAAATGGATTTTTGTAAAATCTTACCGTAAAATCCTTTTCTCTTAAGCTCATTGACAGACGTAGTACCCGCCCCTCTGTTTTTGAGTTGGGTTAAATTCTCTAAACACTGCTTTGTGACGTAACTGATTTGCTGTAGCAGGAAGTGAGAGGATATACCCTCTGGGACTGCCCCTAGGGTGTGGCCAGAACGTTTTCTTTCCTGTCTAGTCCTACTCCTGTAGAGGGTAGTATAACCGAGTTGTTATTAATCAACGAGGACTACGTCTGTCAATGAGCTTAAGAGAAAAGGATTTTACGGTAAGATTTTACAAAAATCCATTTTTCTCTTTCATTTATCGAAGGACACAGTGCTCCATAAATCATAACTAGTGGGTTATATTGCCTCCTCCTGGAGTAGGACTAGGCAGAACAAAAAACCCCTGGCTACGCCCATGGGCCATCCTCAGCTGGTATATAACCCCCCTCTCTGATCTAGGTAATCAGTTTTAATCTGTCTAGTCAGGAGTACAGAAGAGATAAAGTGGTTCTTCGTCCCTGTCCATCATTCCTGCCTAAAGTTGTCTCTGACTTCCATTTGAATGAGGACATTGTGTTGCCTTCCTTGTGTCCCAAGCCGGCTCATCCCAAGGGATTTGCTTTGCATACCTTGGATGTGGTTCATGCGGTTCACTTGTATCTGGCAGCTACTGAGTCTTTTCAGAGGTCAGACTCGCTTTTGGTGGTTACAGACGGACCAAGAAAAAGGCTGGCCGCTTCTTCGGCTACCATCTCCAGATGGATCAGACAAACGGTGACTCATGCCTATTCCATTAAAGGTCAGGTTCCACCTTTCCCTGTCACAGGGCATTCTACTTGGGCGCTGAGTGCTTCTTGGGCCTTTCGTCATCAGGCATCAATATCGCAAGTTTGCAAGGTGGCCACTTGGTCGTTAGTGCATACCTTCAAAAATTCTATAAGGTAGATACTTTGGCATCTGCGGATACTTCCTTTTGGCCGCAACGTCTGCTGTTTAAGAGGGGCTGTTCCCTCTTGAGCTGTGTTTTTCTTTAAACTTTTATTTTTCAGACGGGGCTCCTCTGACCCAGTTATGGCTCCCTTGTCCTGGTAAAGGGCTCTTATGTTTAGCCTTGGGTTATTTTCCCCACCCCTCATTTTTCCTTTTGGCACTGCTTTTGGAAGTCCCACTAATTATGATTTATGGAGTGCTGTGTCCGTCGATGAACGAAAGATAAAAAGTGATTTTTGTACTTACCGTAAAATCCACTTCTCGGAGTTCGACGGACACAGCACCCACCCCTCTATGGAGTACTGATACTTCTAATACTGCTTGCTACTAAAGTGATTACCTAGAGCAGAGAGGAGGGTTATATACCAGCTGAGGATGGCCCATGGGCATAGCCACGTGTTTTTTGTTCTGCCTAGTCCTACTTCTGGAGGAGGCAATATAACCCACTAGTTATGATTTATGGAGCACTGTGTCCATCAAAGAACTAAGAGAAAGTACAAAAACCCCATTATTTATTTTTTTTTTTTTTTTAAGTTTTTGGGTAGTATATAGGAAATAATGTTTACTTGTAGGTACAAGGCATAACTCCTAAACGTGCAACTTTTAGGACTTTTTTGCTACTTCTGCAGCTGGTGACTGCGCACGGTCTTTTCAGAATGCTGTACTGTAGTTCCCATGCACACGTGGAGGAGTTATGTCATCTGGGGGGGGGGGGGGGGGGGCGGCACTTCCATTTTTAATATTTGGTGAGAGGTTCCCCTAAAATCCATACCAGACCCTGGATTTGGGGGGGGGGGGGCGCATGCTGTTTTTTCACATTTGTTTTATTGCCAGCTAATGGGTCATCTAATGTTAAGGGTTCGACAGCCGGATTCCCAGCCTGCTCCTTAACCAGCTATTTACTGGTTGTTGAGGACACCAGCAGTGTCCGCTCCAAAAAAAAAACCTCTGCTAAACGATGGATTTAGCAGAGTTTGGGACCTTTCATGCGCGGTCTGTTGTTGTTGAGAACACTGGCAGTGTCCGCTCCAAAAAAAAAAAAAAACCTCTGCTAAACGATGGATTTAGCAGAGTTTGGGACCTTTCACCTGATTCGCCATCTGCCGCGGTCTGTTCTCTGCTCAGCGGGGGTCGATCCGCCGATCCCCGCTGAGCAGGCAGGTGACAGCTCCGTCTCTGCTCTGTGTGCGGAGACGGAGCAGTCAGATCTCCGCTGTCCTCCATGGGGGAATCGGATGAGAACGGACCGCCTGTCCATTCTCATCCGATCCGATCCGCTGGACAGATGGAAAATAGGGTTTCCATCCGTCCGGATTACAGACAGGATCGGAATCGGATAGCAGCGGGTGTCCGCTGACATCCACTGCCCCATAGATTGGATGCATGGAGGATCCGATCAGGTCCGCCTAAAAAAAATGAGAGGCGGATCTGATCGGATCATTCGTGTGAAAGGACCCTAATGGGCCATACACACTATACAATTTTCTTTAGATTTTTTTCCTTCAGACTTACCAAAACCATATAATATGAGGTCAAATCTAAACACTTTCAATTTGTATGCAATCAGGCAGGCCCTTGCACTACATAGAAAAGGTAAAGCCCCGTACACACGCACCGATTGTTGGCCGTAAATTTTCGGCCAACGTCCGACCGGCCGATTTTCGGCTTGTTAGTATAATGCTTCCGACAACCGACTGCGACTTTTCGGCCGAACAAAATCTGGTGTGCATGCTATAAAATTTTTGTTGGCCGTCAACAGAACGGTCGATTGTTCGTCAGTCAGTACAGATTTCGGCAGACAAAAATCAGATGAGCAAGACTGGGCATGCTCAGAGAAGAAAAAACACACGGAAAGTAAACCATCACTCTACATCACTTCTGAAGTTGGTGGTGTTGGCCGAAAAAATTAGTGTGCAGTCTAGAGCACATTTCAACCAACACAAAAACACTGGACAAAAGTCGGCTGATCGGTCGGCCAACAATCGGTGCGTGTGTACGAGGCTTTAATCTAAAGGAAATCTGACAACAAAAGTTGTATAGTGTGTATCCAGCTTTTAAGGAGCATTTTTTTCTGCCACTAAACTCGTACTCTCATGGCATTTTGAGACATTTATTATTTACTTCCACCACAGTTGGAAAGTGAGAGGCTAGAAAAGGGTGTGTTTATTGTTCTCTGTGGAAAAAAAAAATCAAAGATATCTACTTCATACTTGTGACTTAGCATATTTATGACTGGACTTTGTGTTCAGTAGTTAAATAAATATATGTATACCAGGAAATGCATGTTCTGCCATATCTCTGTATCTGCTTTTCCATGCAGGCCTGCAGCCAGTTTCTGTACACACTAGGCTATCTGGTTTGATCTGATCTTCTAAAATGATCTGTGAGACTTTAACCTATATTTGCCTACATTTACAGCAGCAATTCCACACAGTTAATCATTTTATTTTCCACTACCTTGTTATGTTTACATTGAAAGTAATGAAGCGCAGCAACTTAGTTTGCATGTCTGAAGTAGATATAATCTGCCTTTAACATGGGTGGAAATTGCTCATATTACATCAGGATTGATGGCTAACCTCTTGTCTGCATTTCATACTAGATCCTACGCACGTTACTTTGCAATCATGGATCCTTATACTAAATACAATATATTGTTACGGAAAAATTCCAGGTATGGCATTTTTTATATAGGTAAATTGAGTCCGGCATTGACCAATGTAACTTTACATATACCACACCATGTGAGATCCCTCTAAAACAAGGTTCTCCAAACTTTTTAAACAAAGGGCCAGTTTACTGTCCTTCAGACATTAGGGGGGCCAGATTGTGGCCAGTGGGGGTAGAAAATGTCCCAGGTCCAACATCAGTAAGAATAAACATGGACTCCGGTTGGTGGTCACGGTCATTGATATCCGTGGGAGGAATAGTACCCCATTTTTCCTGTCAATGCGAGGAATGGTGCTCCATCATTGATAATACTGGGAAGAATAGTGCCCCATCATTAGTGTCAGAGGCAGGAATGATGGTGTCAGTGGGAAAAATAGTGCCTCAAATCATTGGGAGGAATAGTGCCTCAAGGGCGGGATAAAGGCTAGCAAAGGGCCGCAGTTTGGAGACCACTGCTCTAGAAGCTGGAAATCACTGTAGTAGACACCACTACTCCAGTGATCTCCACTTTCTTCCAGGACCCATGCCAAGTGGTTTTCCTGCTACATTGTGAACACAGGAGGCCAGTCACTTGACACAGGTGGCATTCAGTAAAATCAAAGCCGCAGTGCAGAGGTGGGGTGATGAAGTTATGATCTCCACCTCATCCAATCAGATGCTTTGCAGTCATTAAGAAAATGCACAGAATTCTCTGAATGGCGTCTGTGCCAAGCCGCTGATCTCCTCTGTTTGGGACCCAGAAACTAGTGGAGATCACTGGCGTAATGGTGTTTACTCCAGTGATTTCCAGCTTCCAAAGAGATCCCGCATGTATGGTGTATACATAGTTACAATGGTCCAAGCTGGAGTAATCCAAGTATGTAAAAAAAAAAAAAAAAAAAATGCCATACCTGGAATTCTTTTTTAAGAAGACTGCAATACTGTTAATAATAGCTATACCACCCATGTTGTAATTTAATGTGATTAAATGGTTAGTTCATTTCGCCAACAAACTGCCAATGCAGATAAGGGTCATCTATAGATAATAACAAGCTATACAGCTCTGACTAAAGTTGAATAATGCCCTTGCTATAGGTCTAGGCCATTTATGTACCTCCCGAAGCCTAACTGGAGTACTCCCAGGACATGTTTGGGACATTGATAAATGAGGTTTAGTCATTACTGCTCATCCCCCACCATCACAGGAGTGAGTTCTTTCTCTGTTTCAAACCCCCCTTGCATACTCTTTCATATACTGATGCAGTAGCTCTGAGCTCAGCGTTTGAGAGATGACTCCTGCTGTGATAGAGGAGGTGAGCAGTAATGACCAGGCCTTACTTAGCAATGTCTTGGCAACTTTTGGAAGTATTCCAGTTAGGTTTCAGTAGGTATGTAAATGGCCTACACCCATAGCAATGGCAATATTTAACTTTAGTCAGAGCTGTAAAGTGTTTTATCTACGAATACCCCTTACCTGCATAGGCAGTATTTTTTGTAAGGCCAGGCATATATGAGTAGCAAACCGAACACTCAAATTCTTCTTTTCAACTTTGTAATCCTAAAGTGGGTTATACACAGCTTGATTTCTCCATTGAGCCTGTGAGCTAAATGAGAAAAAAGAAATCGATTCCCCTGTCAACTCTAAACCGGATGAAATTTCCACTACTGCCTGTTGTGCCACGGCTGCCTAAATACTCAAACAGTGATTGCATCTGATAGGATGTGAAACTTACCTGCAAATGAAGCCCTCATCACCGCTGGAGGCCGCATCCATCTAAACCCGTCTTCCTTCCGGGTCCGCAGAGTCTGGCTGTGTGAGCCGGTCACGGCACAGGGCTCTGAAGAAACGGCACGGGTGGCTGTTCGTTCAAAGCGCATGTGCCGATGACGTCAATTGCTGCATATGCACTAAATATCACGTTTAGGAGATATTTACAGTACCTATAGGTAAGCCTATCATAGGCTTACCTATAGGTACAAATAATCAGTGGAACTTCACTCTCTTAATCAACAATGACTATTTATAATAGATGTAATAAATGTTAGCATTAGTAAATAGATAGGAAGGTAGATTATTTTGACTTGTTTCAAACTTTTTTTTTTTTTTTTTTTTACATTTCGTCAGTTACATCTTGGTTTCTGGCCTAGGCAAATGATATCCTACTTCCCAGGAGTTTTTCAGAAGGGAAGGAAGGTTTTCTCAGCTAAGCACACCCTCCTGCTTGCATGCCTGAGTGAAGGGCAGATGGAAATGCTGCATGAATGCTCTGTCCTTACTCAAGATGGCCACAGCCAGAAATGCTAGGGGGTTATTTTCAAAGTGATTGCTCAGCAAAGCATGAAGACATGAATGGATGGGGGAATTTGCTTTGAATATTAAAAAATAATTAAATAGCGTTTTTGATGATCAGATGCAGTGTAGTTCCATTTTAACATTTGTTTTTCAGGCACAGCCCCACTGCAAGCGAGGATTTTCAAGTTTCCCAGAGGTTGGGCTTTAACATGACCCTGTCACCTGCTGGCAGAAGTTAGGGCAGCATAGCCCTGTAAAGGGAAAATAATTCTCACCTTTCTGGTGGGTAGGAAGGAAATATGTGCTGTCTTCATGAACTTCTTCTTTCACAGGGCCATTCTGCTCTACATTAGTCCAGCTAGTGATGGGGTCTCTATAGGGACAATTGCCAGTAAAATGAGGAGTTCTCTAGAACAGGGATTCCCAAACTACGGCCCTGCAGTTGTTCAGGAACTACAATTCCCATCATGCCTAGCCATGTATGTGAATGTCAGAGTTTTACAATGCCTCATGGGATGTGTAGTTCTGTAACAGCTGCAGGGCCATAGTTTGGGAATCCCTGCTCTAGAATGTTCCCTGCAGGTTGTCTTTGTTTAGAAGGTTCTCTTTTCCTCCAAGTCCCCATCCATCTGTGTTTCTCTGCTTTCCCTTCCAATGTCCATGTTGTAACTTTTCATGATGATCCTTTTTATTCTGTAATGTTTTTCCTGTGAATGTGCTCATAAATCTCTCCTTTCCCTGTCTAGCAAAACTCTAGACAGTACATACTCTGCCGACAGGATAAGAATGTGTCTTTTAACAGAGGATGTTGAAGGTATCAAATCGTGAACACTGCTGGAAAATGTATTTCCTCCTGACGTCACAGGCTGATAAATGATCACTGTTCTTTGCCATACTACTTATTTATTTAATGCTCAGCTCTAGGCAAACCGCTGAAAGTAACGGTTTTACATGGCAAAGGATTTGTTTATCCAGTTTTTTGTGATGCCCCTGCCAGACAGCTCAGCCAGATCAGTGACTATGCTTGGTCACCAACTTGTCCTCAGCCTTTTGGTTGGACAGTGATTTAGCATTACCACATTGATCATGGAATCACTCTGCTGCCTTTTTTGTGAGCACAGTGTAAGATTAATGGGACTGTGCAGTGCTAATGTGCTGCCTCTCTCCCAGTCCCAGTGCTACTGTGCAAGCGATTACATTAAATGCATACTAGTGTAATGCACCCCGTAAGGAGCCACAAGTAAACTAGGATCCCCCACCCTGCACAGCCAGTCACAGTGAATTTTCACAGGCACACTTGAGTCAGAGAACAGTCCGTGACTTTGTTTTTTTATTTATTGAGGGTAAGCACTTGGATAAGGATGAGATGTTATGGGATGCCCATTTGACTTCAACAACAACTTCAGAGACAACTCTTCTATATACAGTTCTATGTACAGCTCCACTTCTTCTCTAGCGCTCACTTGCTTGCAGAACCCAGCTGGAACACTCTGAATATCTGACAGTTACTCAGTCAGATCAGAGCAAAGGCCCATTACAGGCAGGAACCTGAGGCCCCTTAGTTGTGTAGCAGAGTTTGTGTCCAGCTTGCATCACTCTGATCCCTCTACTCTTCTGATCCCAGCACCACCTCTTCAGGCACTGCCAACCTACCTGGCTGCAGCTGCCCCTTTCACTAGCCCTCCAGGCTACGTCTTCCCTCAGTCCTCCAGACTGACGCTCACCAGCACCACCGGCTGGCTCCCAGGAAATCTCTGACGTGCTGACATGCTCCTGCCGTCCTTGCTACTCCAGGCAGATATTTTGGTAGGATCCTTCCAGTACCCGAGCCCCAGGCCCAAGGTCACCCTCTCACCAGACAAGGGAGCACCCTCATGGGCCACCGACAGCCTCCTCAGCACTCCATCTCCATCTTCCACCTGACTACCCCTGCTAGCATAGCTCATGTCTATTTATGAGGTGAACCTACCTCCTTCCAGCCCCTTTTTGCTAGGGATTGGTCAAGGCTCATAAATATTCCAGGCAGCCCCTCCTTACTCCCACCCTCCAGCTCTGGACATTTCTACAAACTTCCAGACCAGGGGAAAGTGCCAGAGAGAGCCGCCTGATGAGTCATCCAGCCCTGGCCTAAAAGTAGCCCTGGCCCAGATTTCTTTTTTATTTAATATATTTTTTATTGAATTCTATATGAATTATACAAACATGAAATAGAAAAAAAAAAAGGGGGAGTCTCCCCAAATTATATACAGTTAGGCAATCCCTGCTCGTCATAACTAGAACCAATGCAGAAAACATACGATGTAATTTACCTACAAAATTCAATATTTCTGGGATTGTTAAATATTTTAGTCCAGTTGTTTAAGCGGGGGCTCTCCAATAGAGAGGGGAAGGAAAGGAAGGAAGATAGAAGAAAAAAAAAAAGGAAAATCCGATTGAACAAATTCTAGTACGCCCTGAACCAGGTAAAGGTTTATTATCTAAGTTTTATAAGTCATTGGACGCACTAGGCCCCAATTCTAGACTTTAAGTGCACTTTTTCGCCGACACAGGAGGAGGTTATTCTTCAATTGTCTCATAGCTCAGGAACATCGGCGCGGACAGCAGAAGCCAATTATAAGTTTCTCACTAGATGGCACTACTCCCCCGCCAAGCTACAGAGGATGACACCATCTCTCTCGGCTGCCTGCTGGAGAGGTTGTGGGCTTAGAGCTACGCACGCACATATATGGTGGTTCTGCCCAGCAATTCGACCCTTCTGGACTAGCGTATTGTCTTTAATTGAAGAAATTCAGGGTTTACCTATTGCTAGGGATCCGTTGTTTGTATTATTCCATGACACTAAACTACCTCCGGCCCAGTATCGAAAGTCTATCACCCCTCACCTTTTAAATGCAGCCAAAGCATTAATCCCAAAATATTGGAAACAGTCTACAGTTCCCTCGATACCTCAATGGTTGCGGGCAGTTGACCGTATCTACTATCTGGAAGACATGACATTGGATCTTCGAGGTCAGGCACTCCTGGCACGTAAGATTCGGTCATGCTGGTTAACATTTACCCACACTAACATATACGCTTCATATATGGCTGAGGCCTCTCCAGGTTAGAACGTCTAGACTGGTGAAACACCAAAACACCAAGGGGCC